>NW_017729032.1:128765997-128777112 GCF_001723915.1 Gavialis gangeticus
GGGGGGGGGGTGCTAAGCAGCACCCAAGCAAGCAGCTGCAGCTGCACTAAAAGCAGCCCCACCAGGAAGCTGTGCATGCTAGCTGGGGCTGGGGCTGGCAAGCACTGGCAGGAGAACAGCATGGGTTGCCCCAGGTGGCAGTGGGTGCGGCTCAGCACCATGCAGAGCACTGTGGGGGTAGCCGTGGGCTGGGGGGCAAGGGGCATGGGCTACACTGGCACCTGAACTGCTCAAGTGAGCTCTGCTGTTTGCACCCCATGCCCCCCTCCCTTCCTGTACTCCCAGCCAGCTTCCAGGATCTAGCGCACAGGCAGCCACCCACAAATACATGCAGTCCCCCATACACACCCCTCCACACACACTCTATATAAGAGTAAGAATTTATTTTGAGCTATTATTTAATCACCTCTGTATACACTACTCAAATAAACATAAATCGGACAAAAATATTTTTTGAAATAAAATTAAAATATGTTAGAGTTAGATGTTTGAGTTTTACTATGTGATTTGTGTTTTTTTATTGATACTTTGTTAAAATGATATCTTCTAAAAGGTTTATGTGTGCTGTCCTCAACAGCTCATCAAAACTTGTTAAGTGGTCCTCCAGCTGAAATAATTGCCCATCCCTGGCATAGCATAACCTAAGTGTTGAGTAATCTGTGTTTGAATTTGACTGTCGATGGTGCAAAAGTAGTATCAAATTACAACTCAAAACCTTTGAGTATTTAAATCAGGTGAAGTGAAGGGAAAGAGAAGAACCTAGCCATTGTTAATAAAATAAACGAATGGCAGCAAAACTAGAAATTGCTTTTATAACCTAGAACACTCTTGTATCCTTGGAACAGAATGACATCTTGCAAAATTTTTCAAATCCTTCACAAAATCTTTAGGATCGAGAGGTAAGAGCAATGCTAAGAAGAACCATTTCATTATAAACCATCCCTGAACAATTACATAATTGCCTATCCTAAAATGATATCTTGAATAACGCAAGGCAAAGATTTGATATATACAGTATGTAAATTGCTCTGTGGGTTTACAAGGACATGATTTATTGAGAAGTGAATTAATCATACATATTTGTCAGTTATTTTAGACAGCAACCAGAAGTAAGACCTAATTTTTAAATCCATGTGGCCCTATTCAATACTCCTTTACTGCAATTTTAATGAGCTATACTACTTAAAACTAGAGTAACACAAATGATGAATCAGAACTGTAATGTTCTGAAAACCTGATAAAAAAACTAATATATTTACACTTGGCCCTACCAGCTTCAGCTATGAAAGGAATGATTACAGTGAAAAACACACCATAAAAAGAAAAATGAAAAGAGTTAAACCACACCCTGTTACTGTTTTAAGGGCAACTCTAGAGATGGATAAAGAAAAGGAATTCCATATTGTGGAATATTTTGAAATTTTCCAATTTGAGAATTCCAAGACTGTCTATAAAACAAAACTAAAATGTTCTATGAGAAGCTAGGGAGTCTACGTTCTTGTGACCTGGAACACCCAGGCCTTCCAGGCTTACTCCCTTGCAGTATTGCAAGATTGAGTGTCAGGTCCCTGTGGGTTTCCAGGCTGTCAGTTCTGCATTATTCTACCTGATAGACTGACAAGGAAGCCAAAGACTGAAAGTTCAATTCTTTCGCACCAGGTGAGCTGATAATGAATTGGGTGGGCAGACCCAACAGTAGAAAACCTGTTTTCATTTCAGTAACTGGAAAATTCTGACCAAAAAAAGGTACTTCACTGATTTTTTTCTGAGTAGTTCTAGTCAACTACTAAAGTCACATGCTAAAGTAAATGACTACTAGTCACTAGGCAGTGGCAGATTTGAATATTCTAAAAAGAAAAATGTTGTAACCCATACTTCTGTTATCAGTCATTTATTATGGTGATTATATTTGACTATATATTTATTCAATAGAACCCAGATCATTGTTATCTGGGAGGTTTACAACCCACTTAATACACAGTTGGTTGCTGAATTAAGACAAGCCACTCATCTGTTTGCTGCAGCTTTTACTTCAAAGGGTGCCACTCCTCTGATCAGCTGGAGATCATTATTAATCCCACACAGTTGACTGGAGGAAGAATGTCCTTTGAAATAAAAGCAGGGACAAACAACTGGGGTACCTCAGCAGTCTGGTACAGCTGTTTGTCGCAGCTCTGCTTACTCCCAAATATTTTTTTTAAAAAGGGGTTGAAATCTAACCCCGAGAAGTATCCAGGTTCTACTGCACCAATATATTTTATCAGGCAATTTTGTTTCAAAGGTTTTTGAAGAGATGAATTAGCACAAGGAAGATGGAGTGGGTTTTTCTTTTTCTGAGCAGCTTACTGAGAAAATATCCAAAAGCAGTCTTCAAACTCACCTGTCCAAAGAGAAAAAGCAAGGATTCCTCTGTCAGAAAATCTTTTCTATTAATAGTAGAGAGACATCTATTCTCAGTAATTATAGAACTCTCTGTACTATTTAACATGATTATCTGAAAGAGGGGTCAGGGGCTTTAATTAATATATTGATATGATATTAAAGTCATTGCTTGAAAGTATAGTGAGACTGCTAGTAATAGAAAATTGCCCCTCTACCACTGGTATCCTCACCTGCAGAGCCCCATAAGCTAATTCTCTTTCTGAATCTATCATATCTTTATGCAATCACTAAGAAAAACATGAGTTCACAAACTCCACTGCCAGTAACAAACAGATGGTACAGAACTCTATCCATCCTTTACAACGAACACTAGCACTGCAGGCATACAGCTAATCCAATTTCTTGTCAAAATCAGCTCATGGATGATGGAAAGCTGGTTAAAAGTGAACCCCAGCAGGACTGAAATGTCAGTAGATAGGAGCCATTTCATATTATTGTCTTCTCTGGTTAAAGATGTGTACATACAAATACTGGAAAAAACAAGTCATAGAATTTAAATTCTTTCAGACTTTCATTGACATACCAACCTTGTACATCTGCAAGTAACATATTTTACTACTGCCATCAGACTGGAAAGCTGCATTCCAACCTCTTTGATGATGTCCTGGCCTCTGCAGTATGTCTTTGTCACTTTTTGTCTGAAATACAAGCAATGTAGTTTGGACAGGCTTCACAGGTAGCTGAGCAGGACAGTTTTCTTGTCCTGAGACGCTTCTGAGATTTCAGAAAATTCCCTGTGTTCTCCTCAAGACAAACCAAAATTGTTGAAATATTTATTGTGACATACATAATAAAGAGCACGGTGCTCAAATACCCAACAGTCTACTTGATTCAAACCTTTACAATGCTTGTCTCCTAAATCGCTGTTGTTATCAGCAGTCCACAGATATAAGTAGGAGTCTTCCAGTAAATAGAAGAGTCACTGGTGAATCTGGAGATGGCTGAGGCCACTTCAAGATCCACATGTTCAACTTCAGATATGGAAAACAGTTCTAGGAGGAAAAGAGTGATTCCTAGTAATGTTGTGTCATATTATCCATCTATCTACTTGCATAGTGAGGCAAAATTGTTAGAAGTGGCTGATACTTTGTCCTACATCACAGCACCATTGGAGGGTGATTCAGTGCTTGAGTTTCCCAAGTACTAATGCAAAAATTGCATTTCTTTAGACTGGCCTTCAATGCAAACTCTTCTTTTGTCCACCTCTAGCGTAGTGGCCATCAGTGAACTGGGAATATTGGACCTGTTTTGCAAACTGGTTTTCAGGCATCTTATGATATATCCTGTCAAAAGGAGCTGGTGCAATATAAACGTGGCTCCAGTGCTGGTGGTTTTTGCTTGAGGCAGAATGCCAGCATTTAATCTTATGTCTTTCCAATTGATATGGAGGATTTTTTGAAGATATTACTGACAATAACATTCCAAAGCTTCTAGATATGTGTCCAGGTTTCATGCCCATACAGCAGAGTAGGAATGGTAACAACCTGGTAGACAAGAAGTTTGGTATGGGTCCTAATGTAATGATCACCAAAGACATGAGTTTTTAGAGGTCCAAAGGCAACACTAGCAGATTTCATGCTGCATTGAATATCATTGTCTACACTTACTTTTTGGGAAAGATGCTTACCCAAACAGGGAAAATGTTCAACATTCTCCAAAGATTGCCCTCTAATTGTAATATGTGGAGGAGCAGCTGGCTGGCTTGGGTTGGTAAAGTATCTTGATTTTTATAAAGCTGACAGTGAATTCAAGCATTTCATATTCTGCATATGAGCAATCAAGAATCATCTGGAGCACTTCAACTGAGTTGGCACACAGGACACAATCTTGAGCATACTGAAGATCAGTAGCAGAGGTAGTACTTATCTTGAATTTGTAACACAACTAGTGGATGTTAAAGAGATTCTTGTCCATACAAAACTGGATTCTGGCTTTACATAGAAGCAAGAATCTCCCCAGCTATGGACAGGAGGACCATACTGCAATAATTGCTGCAATCTTCTTTCCTGAATGTGGTAACAACTTTGGCATCCCTCAGGTCACTGGGAATCTGTTTGTGTTTCCAGATTTTCATAATAATATTGTGTAATTGCTGAAAGATCTTCTTTCCACCTTGCTTATAAATTTCATCTGGTATTCCATCAGGACCACATGTTTTGTTGTGCTGCATCTGCTTACTGGCTTTCAAGGCCTCTTCATACATTGGTGGATCTCCAAGGTTGTTCTTAATAGGAGGTTGTTGAATGGTTTCCATGGCGTTGTCTTCAACTTCAGAATCTTGGTTAAGGAGCTCTAGAAAGTGTTCCTTCCACCATGTGTTGATGATGGAGTTGCCTTTAAAGAGTGTTATTCCATTTCTAGACTTCATTCCTCCTTGTGCACTTGGCTCAAAGGTATCTTTGGTTGCACTAAAGAAACTGCATATCATGGTGTTGTCAAACTTTTGAATCTCTTTTCCTTTGTTCTCCTACCACGCCTTTTCTTGTTCTAGAATCTTTCTTTGAGTTTGAGCTTTAATGTGGTGATAACTGTCTTGCTTTGTTTTGGAACTGATGTCATTCCACCAAGCTTTAAGGGTGAGAGCTTTTTGTGTCAATAAGAGCTTGAATTTCCCTATCATTCGCATCAAACCAGTGTTGATTTTTTTTTGTAGAGAAGCCTACTGATTGTTTGCATGCCTCTTTGGATGCCTTTTTTGAGGTGCTTCCAGTGATCATTGGTATTGGGATCATCAGGGAGGTTGGAATGTTTCCCATTGAGGCATTGCTGGAGATAATCATGTTTAGCAGCATCTTTCAAGCACTCAATATTGAACCTCTTCCTTGATAGCTTCTTTTATGTCATTTTTCATGTAATTTTGATGGAATATATTGAACCTCATCCTTGATAGCTTCTTTTATGTCATTTTTAGTGATACAAATGGAAATGATTGACTGCATCCCAAATTACAGGTGAGTGAACTAACTACCATGCTCCTGGCTAGTTTGAGATGGGAAGCGCTCCTGTTGGAACCTCAGCTGGAGTTGTATAAATAATTAGCCATTTAAATGAGGATGTGGACCTAGGTCCCTCACATTGAAGACACATGCCTTAAACACTGGGTTATAGAGTGTGTGTTGTTTTAATTATTTATATAAATAAAATTATATAATATTTAATTATTTATAAAAAATGGAACAACTTTAACAGTAGAGATTGCAAGACATCTATGACATAGTAACCAATGACCAACAGATCAGAGCACTCATCTGAAATCTAGGTGACACAGATTCAAATATCTTGTCTGACTCCTTCAGAGCAAGAACTTAAACTTAAGTCTCTCATATCCTAAATTATTGCTTTGACCACCAACTGGTTAGATACTCTGATATATATTACTGACTTTATCTAGAAATCCTATCATGGAACTGTGAATCCTTTTCTTACCAAAGTTCATTGAAACTGGTGCAATCCTATAAAAAGGCCAAGTTTTAACAAATTAGCATTTTTGGATGAAAAATGTTTTGCCTACACAGTCTCAACAACCTATGCACAGTATCAGCAAAAACACTGTATTGTGTTTCCTCAGCAAGACGGGTTGCTTTGGGTACAAGGTCATCCTTGTATTTTGGTGTACTGTCTGCTTATAAAATAGCTGGTGAAGAACTGACATCATTTTCAAGGTGATAAATAGCCCTGAAAGACAGCTTCAATTTTTTAAAAGTGCAAATTTAAAATGGAGAACCGTTCACAACAAATTCCCATTACATAAAGGTTGCCAAATTAAGGGCTATCTTGCCTACTAGAATAGCTCTAGTCTAGTGCTCCAGGATCAACAATGCTGAAAGAAAGGGGTCTATTAACCTCCAAATACAGTCATTCCTCCATCAAAATTACATGAAACATTGCCCCTGGCACAGTCCCTCACACAGTTCACCTGCAATTCAGCTCCCTAAGAAAGCCCTGGATTGGCATGGAACAATTTAACCTCCCTAGTGCAGAAAAAGTCCTTCATATATTTTGTAACATTCTATATAGGTGGTGACAGGAATTTCATATATATCACAATTATTGATTCCAAACCTAACAATCAAAAGAATGAAAAGCTTAGCTTATTTGGTAAGAGGCAAGAATGGAGGGGAGGGGGAGGGTAAAAAATTTTATTGGGCCAACTACATGATTGCAATGAAGTCAAACAAGCTTTCGAATGCAAGACATTTTTCATTCAAGCCATTTGATGAGAATATTTGAAAACACAGCTGTGTCAGCAAAACACCAAAAATGTCAGAGTAAAAACCGGTTCAATGCTGAGCCTTTAGCTCAGTTCACTCTACCTCCAATGGGGAAACATTTAAATTATATTTTAATTAAACCTGGTGCCTTAAGAGAAGAAGACATATTCAGTATGATTATTAATGCAGGAAACCCTTGCTATTCATGGGCTTGGCATTCGAGGTTTCAAATATTCACGAAAGCCAAACCTGCATCTTAAATACACTTACAGGAGCTCCTCAGGGGCTCCACACCTGCTGCCACCAGGTTCCCACTGTCACCAGTGCAGCCATGCCCCCCCTGCCACCAGGGGCACTGCATTCATGACATTTACGAATGCAGTGCTGTATTCACAAATTTTGCCATTTGCGGGGATCTCAAGAATGTATCCCCTGCAAATGGTGAGGGTCACCTGTAGTAAACAACAAAGTTTCAGTCAGTTCCAATATTTGTCTCCAGTGTGCTTGAGCAATATAATGAATCACCAAATCCTCCCCTGTAGCCTCAAAACCAGTGTTAGTTTAGGCTAGTTTAAGTTTGGATTACATAATACCTCTAAACAGGATGCAAGATGGACAGTTTCTTGTCTAACACTGGGTTAAAATGAAAGTTGCTCTTATACTTTCAGTATGGTGACAGATTATGGTGGCTGTTTATGGATCACACTTACCAGTTTAGGTACATGTGAGATCACTAGCATGCTAATACATGTAGTGATAGAGTGTGCTGCACTCTACAAAATTATTTATTGATGCCAGATTGACCTTTTAATTTTGAAGCTTCTGAGCAGCTTTCAAACAGCCATCTTCTTGAATTATTTTAAACTGGTCAAGTGTGTTTTCCCCAAAATTTACACCATATTCAGCCCTGTGTATGGTAAAAGATACAAGGACCAATACTTTGTGAATTGTCAAGGCTAGAAACAGGCTTGTTCTTAGCTCTTTTGGAGAGAGAGAATTAGCCTCTCCATTTTATGGAGTATAATAATTTTGTTTCTATCCCAAGTAAATACAGGATCCTAAATTTGTAACATTACCGGAAAGGAAAAACAATGTTTTTGCTCACTTCTGGAGCTTTTAAAATATTTTAGTTATACATTTTGTCTCTGTACAAAATGGACACAGGATAAGGAGAGTTTGGTTTTATAGGAAGAAGAAATTTAAAAAAAAATTCCCAACCCCCAAATCTAAGTGATAGAAAATGTATTAAGAAAAACAGCTTTTCCTTTAAAATCTCTGACATGAACAGAATGCATAATATGGTATAAAGATTGACATAATGTGGTACTCTTATTATACTGTGTATAAGTATAATAATAGAGACTGACATATTATGTAAGAGTTGTGAGTAATGTTGCCATCCCAAAGTCACATTGATAAAATCTTTACGCTATGTCATGAATCTGCACATGGGAAGCAGTACAGACTAGCTCTGCATCTTTAACACAGCACATATACAAAACCTGAATACACAAAGCGCCATCAAAATAGCTTAGAATATAAATTAGAAGGGGTACATTGACCAGCTGAGTGCTTGGGGAAGAGGCAGCAGAAAGGAAAGAGCTTCTGTTCCAGCCAAAGAATGGAAGACCTTTTCAGAGATGATGGGGGCCTTCATTTTTGATGTATCAATAATGCAGGCAAGATACAGATACAGGAAGGTGTAAAGGACATAGTAGTACAGATCCCTGAGCATTGGCCATACTGCAGTGTCCACCAGCAAAAGTTTAACACTGGTGAGTTATAATTATAAAGACTACTAATGTCGACAGGGCCAGAGAGAGAGACATCATCAATATTTAATGCACAGGGATATGTTGTTTGCATAGTATGAAGTAACAATCTTTCCCATCATTGTTAATTCAAACTTATGCTCCTGACAGCCGTTTCTTAAGTCCTAAAGCTTATTTTCATAGCCTCAGCTCTTTGTACCAGTGGTGTACTTAGAAAACAAGGAGCACCTTCTGGAGCTTCACATGCCAAGATGTGAAATATCTCTGTCTTGAAAGAAGAAAATGCTGGTCTGGAATAGAAATGGGGTCATGCTGTAGAGTACAGGTCCATATTTAAATGTTCTCAGAGTTCAGAGGTGACTGGAACAGAGATTTTTGGTTTAGTTTATTATAGATAAAAGGAATAATTTAAAATATTGATATGAGGTAAGTAATATTATCTTCTTTATCCCTACGGAACTAGAAGTTAACTTTTATCAAATTTGCCTAATGCTGTACATAAAACTGTACAAAATCTGGAACTGGTAATTGGGAATTCCCTATTTCTGTCCTCAAGATCAACTTTACTGTATCTTCATCAAAGTCTAACTACTTCAAAAGTCTGTCTCTGTCCAGCAATTATATTGCAGAAGTTGTAAACCATACATTAAGTAAAATAAACACACATAGGGACTAAACAACAGTTTGGAGTCATTTCAGGAAATTTTAAATGTGTATTTTGTTTATATTGGATTTTCAATATACTTGCAGTGAAGTTTGACTATGCCATAATAGTTTTCCATTGAAATAATCACATCACTGTTGTCAGGTACTATATTCCAAGAAACATATCAATATAAACATGGTCCCTTCTTTACTCATTCTAAGGTGGAAAGAAAGAAAGATGACATCATATATAATGGGAGAGGTAAACAACTGGTCTTATTATAATTTCCCTATTTTTTTCCTTAGAGTAAAAGTAGGAATGTGCCTAGCCCTCCTCACTGTCCACCCCCATTAAAATTTAAACAGATTAATAAATGTTCTGTATCCTTTCCCCAAGTGAGATTTTTTTGTAAGATACCAGTAGTACTTTTTCCCATTAGTGAAATTTGTCTTAAAAAATGTTACTGTGAAGACTAGTGCATGAATGCATGTGGTGCACTATGCACCGTGTCCAAATGTTGGTCTCAGCTCCAGAGTATGAGTAAGGTCACAACTACACAAGAAGTTACAATAGTATAACACAATCAACTCTGACTAAGCTGTATTTGTAAAACTAGACAGGACTTAGACTCCACTGAATTTCAAGAAAGGAAACTATTTCCTACACTGGATTCCAAAAAGGTTTGCTCATGAAAAGTCCGTACATCAGTTGCATGATTTATATTATTAAAAGTAAGTATGTGCAAGGGGCAAAATGTCACATTAAGTAAGGCATGTTTATAGACACACTTCAGAATTGGTTTTAAAACAAATGATATGATGTTGGTAGTCCCAACCTAATAATTAAGAACATCTGCCCATTTTAGGAAGCAATTAAAAAAATTGCTAGATGTCAGTATCTTAAAGAAAGACCATGTTTGAAATGGCAGGGAACAGCTTAGAATTACATCAGGCTGAGAGATGTGAGTAAATTGCTTTCCAAGTGACTGCCTGTACCAGACTGGACTCCAGTTAATGCTAGTTTCCCACTTCTATTACTACCAGAGTCTCTTCATTGGGTTAGTAACAGTACAAAAATGAACAAGAACCTAATGCACTATAGACTCTTGGGAGAATCAGCTTTAGAAAAAGGCAAACAGTGCCCAATTGTTATACTATTTTCCTTAGCTTAGCTATTCATCCTATTCATTTTACTGTCATGTCACCAGCAACAAACACAACCCTGCAGCATGTAGGCACTAGACATGAATGTAAAAGGATAATATTGAGAGAACTTAGTAAGTAAAAAGGTCTGTAACCCACTCTTGCATGTACCCAGAACACGTCCTTACAAGAACCTTCCCCTCCCCATGATTCATATACTCTGGGAGTGGTAACATCACAAATTTCATGGGGATGACTTTTGATACTCTTGTGTCTTCTCTTGGCTCCCTTAATTAATTCAGAAGGAAAGACAGGCAGAGAATAAAAAGAGTAAGCATTCTTTACAGCCATCTCTGTAATGAGAATTCATCATAAATTACACAGAGAACATGGATCTTTTAAATTTTTTTTCTGTTTCCTAAATAAAGGCTTTCCTGTATAGTATAGTATAGGCTTTTATGAAGCAGCTGGATAAAAATATCCACTTTAGCTTGTACACAAAACCTGTCAAAAAATCTTAGCCTGATTTGCTCATTTAAGCTCAATATGTGGATACCTGAACAAAGCCCAAGAAAACTGTATAGAGGATATAGACATTTTGCAATGAGGGAAAACACTGAATTTTCTCCTACTTGTGCCGCAGCACCTCTAGTACAGGGAGTCAGCCAGTTCCCTATAAGCTGTAATAGAAGTTGCTGTCCCTATGCTTTCACCACATGAGACTAGGGTTTGACTAATGGGTTAGTCTTTCCACTTCATACATATGGACATGGAGAGAATATTTGCATAGTCTAACTCAGAGGTGCACAGAAATTGTAGTCACCTGCACATCATCTCCATGGCCTGGCTAGCTTTCCTGTATTGGGAAATTTCCAATTTCTCCTTTTTTTTTTTTTTTTTTT
>NW_017729032.1:128777208-128793616 GCF_001723915.1 Gavialis gangeticus
TTTTTTTAGTTATTTTTGCCTTTTTCTCTTCCTTATCAATACAAATATACTCAAATCATTTTTTTTTCTCTCTCTCTCCTTTCTCTTCAAATTCTGTGTTGAAACATCTCTCTCAAACCTAACAGATTACATTGTGGAAGATCTTCCTTTATGCTATGTAACAATTAACATCCTCTATTTAGCTCTTGTGCTAAAAATATAAGACTTATTTTCTTTAATATTAATAAGCTGTATGTTACAGTAACTGTAAAAAATGAGGCTTTATTCATAAGAATCTACAGTACAAAAAGCAGGAAAAATAGTAGAAAAAAGTACCAAAAAAATTAAAAGGAAGAATAGACTATGAAGTGACATTCAAAATCTGAACAATTTCTGATTTGTTTTTAAATATTTGAATTCCTAATTATGCAAACAGCAGAGGTAGTTTTCCCAACGAAGATCTCAGTGTTTAAATTTATGCTCCCTGATAACCCAAGAAAGTCTAAGTTTGAAACTTTCAGGCTAAAATATAATGTCCATTAAGTGCCCTTTGAGCCATCAATGTCATTCCTTATTTTTTGCTAGGTTGTATTTTAATATATAAAATTAGAATTGCATCTCTATGTAACAGACATTGTAGAAACTAGCAAAACAAATATTTTTAGCTTACATTTTGAAAAAAATGTTTTAGAACTACCATAGTACATTATTTCAATAAACGATAGTTAGTTTTTCAGGTTATGAGGTGTCTAATCAGTGTGGCTACATAGTAAACCTACTCAGAATTTTTTTCATAACAATTTTCCATTGGAATTGTTGTTTTGCTAAAGATAAGATTTTGTAAAACCATATACATTTTTATGACATTATAAACATGAAGAATTGTCGACATTTTAAGTAAAAAGTCTATATTTTTATTTTGAAATACATTTATATTTTGAAATGTACTTAATTTTATGTTAAAATTAAAAGCGTAACTGAATTAAAATCAAAACATGTCCAATCGGTCCAAACAAAATATTTCAACTGACCTGAAACCTGTTTTTATCTTTTAAATATTTCATTTCACAAAACATTTCAAAATTTATGCTTTTCATTCTAATTTGGAATGAAAATATATTGAAATCTCAATTTTTTTGATGTGATACAAAATACAGTCCCTGATCACTTCTACTTTATAGGTCAATGAAACTAGCACCTTGATTTCCAAGTAGAAGGTCTTGACAAGCAGTGCAAACTCCCTGCTGGCAGAACTGGTTTAAGCAGGCCACAACTTTGTTCTAATTTCAGTTTTTAAGTGATCTCAGGATTCAGTGCCTTAAACCAACTGACCTTGATATGGCATATGCATAAATAATTGTGGAATGGCTGCAAAAGAGAGGTGTCATGGTCTTCTCACCTCATGCCCAGGTACCAATGAAATACTACACCACTGCCACAGGTATATTCTGTATATCAAGAATAGCCTGAGGATCTAATGTCCCTCTAAATTGCATGCATGTGTTACATATGTTGGTCAGATCCCCTTACTGGGGTTGCCGGTGCAAATTGTACCACACCTTCTTGCTTCTTTCCCCAACCTAAGCCCAAGCCCAAGTATCATACAAACACAGATTTTATTGTCTCATTGCTCAGGCTTGGGAAAGATGCAAGGGAAACCTATTGCTGGCTAATACTAGCATAACAAGTCTGCATCTTCTGTGTAGCCTTCCCTTTAGCCTCATACAAATATGTTTAATAGAAAGACAACAGGATTTATATAAAGAAATTTCTGGAGACGGTACAGGAAAGCATTTTCTCATGGCATGGGAAAAACATGCTCCACCACAATTTGGATCTTCTGAGAAACAATAAGTTTGGAATCAACCAAAAGCAACTCTTTTCATTTCTGCTGAAGTTCATATTCAAGTCAATTATACCTCATGATCAAGGGTATCATAAAGGATTTCAGATCCAAAAGAATTAATGAGCACATTTCTTTATGCATGTGTATAATTATAAATAGATAATGCAATAGCCTAGGTTTTAGATTGCATGAAGCCCAGAACCTAAATGACCCCTGTCAAGAAAAACTGAGATCTTGAAAAACTGATAGATCTCCCTGGTTGTAATATCTCAACCACCAGATATGTATAGCTTGAGAGATTAGATGCCAGCCAATAGTCCACTAGACTGTCAATATTAAAATTGGTTCACTGAGCCCCACAAACCTATAGGTTACATAGCACAATAAGAACAGGTTCAACCACCAACAGACCCAAGATCAGCACCCAGAAAGGAGAAGAATCCAATCCACAAGCAAAACAGCATGAAGCTGTTCCAGCATCTCCCAAAGTGTTTCAAGGAATATAGTTTTAATAAAAAATCAAGCATCACAGATTCAGTGTTTGTCCCCTAAAGCCACTGTTTTGTTTCCATGGCAGTAGACAGTACAACACAAAGCTGAGCAATTTTGCCTGCAAAGTAACATGAAAATTCTTCACTGTGAGAAAAAACTCAACTGCATAATCAAATGGAGGCACTGAGAGTTCACCAAGCTGTCAACATACTAGAGCCACTGTGTGAGACTTTGCTGATACTATGGTAGAAGTGAGGAAACATTTCTTCACCTCCCACACAGCAATGACACATAATAATAAAATAAAATAAAATAAAAAAAACAACAAAAAACCCCCCTTAACTGTATGTCACAATCCATGAGAACAGACACAAGACTTTCCATCATTGATGCTCCTGCTCATTCCTCTTCTCATTTTAGTTCCGATCTATGAACTACTTGAACACATAAACAAAGCATACAAAACTCTCCATGCACAACTGCATAGATTTTATTGGAAATCAAATGGAAGTAAATATAAACACTATTGGTATTTCTGTATTAGCTTTTCAAGTTCCTAAAATCAACAGCAGAATATATAAATCATTTTAATTTATAGATGATGATAATAATAATAATAATAATAATAGAGTTAAAAGTAATTACTTGGCTTGATTTTTGTACCTTGTGATATTTCCAGTATGACTAATGCCATCACTAGCACACAAAAAATGCAACCACCCAACCTACTTCTGGGCTCAAATTCTGCTAGTTTCACTATTTCAAGTAATCCTACTTAAATCAATGAGATAAAAAGCCTGAATTCAAAGGCGAAAGACCAAAGCAACCTTAAGTTTTCCCTCAGTGATCCTAGAGTAGAAAGAAATAAAATAAAATAAAATAAAATAAAATAATCTTTTTAAAAACATCTATTCAATTAATTTGGGATTAAAATACTTAAATCATAATGAGATTCCAGGTTTTTAGGAGCTCTACATTTGTAACTCCACAGATTTTGGTATTGCTGGATTTCTTTTCCATTTAAGTAGTTTAAAGTGCTTGTTTTTCAAACAATTATATCCTTATACAGTTTTTTGCCCTTTAACTACTGGTAGTACTCAAATCTTAATTACAATCTTCCATAATTTTTCTTTAAATATATCCTTAGGTTTTTCTTTAATTACTTTTTTATTTATTTTTTTTAAGCAAACAAACTGAATGCTCCTATCTGGTATCTTTAATGTGTTGAAAGTATGCCACTTAAACTTTAAATTATTTAAAACATTTTTCAGTTTTAAGGCCAGATTCACCCTTTCATTCCTTCCTTCCTTCATTTTGAAACTGTGCAAAATACAATTGTGCATTTTGAACAATTACACTAGGTTTGTTAGCTGTATTGGTGGAGTCAGGTAGCTGCTGTGTTTGGTACCCAGCAGCTTGAAGTGTGAGTGGGAGCTGAGTAGCAGAGCAGCAGATTGGGCAGGGAAAGGGAGGGGCAGAATTAATTTGCATGCACTTGGACTTAATTTACGAAATGCCTGCCAAAAAGATTGACCATCACTGACTTAGTAAATACCAAGGAGTAGCTAACACAAAATTCTCCTTGTGGTCCACATCATTTCAGCCAGCAGTACCATGCATGCAAGCCAGCTGAAAAACAAATGTGATGATTGACTGAATTACCTCTGAACTCAAAATTTCTGACATGAGTTATTGATCTGGCCTTATTAATATGTTATCACAATAATTAGAATAATTGTAAAATCAGCCTAATTTCATCTAATGTACCCTGCATGCAAAATTTAATTGTTTTTAACTACATGCAGAGCATGATGAATCTTCATTTCATTATTAAGAACACTTGAGATGAGAAAAAGTCTGAAAAGTCCTATTGTGCATACCTGTCAGTGGAAGAATAAAGAGTATGAACTGTGAAATGGCTTTTAATTTTTGTGCTCATACGGTTTTTAGTTATCCAGTATGCTATGTTATGCATCTATAGCAACAATAGTTGCTTTTACAACAAAAATGTCTTGGTATTCAGAATCATAACGAAGTAGCCAGTCACCAAGGGAGTGGGATGCAGCAGCAACTTCCAACTGCCTCCATGCAGTTGGCATGATAATAGAGCTGTGGCAGCACTGATATTTTTACACTCCTCCCTTCCCACAAGTCCATGCCCAGGGTGACTGCTCCAGATGCCCCACCCTAGTTATACCACCATTTGTATTATTTATGTTAAAGCTTGCTATAATTTTGTAATTCATATAAAATAGATGTGTAGTATAAATCCAGTCCATCATCTCATCCATGGCTTACTGGGGTGTTCAATTGTTTTCATTCATTTTACACAGAAGGAATAATAGAAGACTTTTTTTTTTATATCTACTACAATATATCTGAACATTTCTGTCCTCTGAGAGTCTTTACATATATTAAGTAAAAAAAGTTTGTTTACCAAGCAACACACAGCAGGCTTAATTCAGCCCAGTTATGTAACTTAATGTTTATGTTATTTATGGATCAAGATATGCTAAAAAAAGTTAATTATTGAGTTTAAGAAAGCCTTGAATTGCTAATTTTCTTAACTGCACATGATAAATTCATGTGCAATTCCAACTTTTCAACTCTATGAGGATTTGACTATAACTGGTACAACTTTTAAAGAATTAAGTCTACCAACCCTTCTGACTGCAATTCATTGTCATGGATCAAACAACACCAAGACGCTAACATAGACTGGCTTAGTGGAAATCTGGATTTAAAGAATTTGATTTAGTAAAAATCCACAGACCCAGTAAATTAAATGTTAGCTCTTTCATTTTTGTCAGAAAACTCAAAGGAAGTTGAAAGATAAAATAAAGTGGGATCTATCAATATACTGCTTGGAAAAGCTCCAATGTATACTAATCTCTGTACAAATGTACCTTCAAAGAAGAAACAAGGAAAAGGCAAATGAAAGTTTTTTGAAATCAGACTATTAAATGAAGTGTCATTGGAAATTTAATGCAACATTTTGGTACTAATCAAATCAAGACTTTCACCTAGCTATGGTATTTAAATGAGTACATATACAGGCATACCTCGGAGATATTGCGGGTTCGGTTCCAGACCACCGCAAAAAAGTGAATATCGCAATAAAGCGAGTCACACGAATTTTTTGGTTTCCTAGTGCATATAAAAGTTATGTTTACACTATACTGTAGTCTATTAAGTGTGCAATAGCATTATGTCTAAAAAAACAATGTACATACCTTAATTAAAAAATACTTTATTGCTAAAAAATGCTAACCATCGTCTGAGCCTTCAGCGAGTCGTAATCTTTTTGCTGGTGAAGGGTCTTGCCTCAATTTGTAAAAAACACAGTATCTGCGAAGCGCAATAAAGCAAAGCACAATAAAACGAGGTATGCCTGTACAACCCCAGTACCAGGCATTTACAATTTATTAATAGGAGACAGCAAGAGAATAAAAATCTATTTTTTAAAAAAAAATCATAATGATTTAAAAGAAAGAGGCTAAGCACAGCGAGAACTAGTGTACCATTTATATATAGTTTAGTAATCTGTGCTTTCTATTGATACTTTGTAAATTATTCTCTTAAATGGAATCCATACCATCTGTTCATACCTTTAAATATGCATAAGATAAGTTTACAAATAATATGGAAAACAATGGAGCTGCAGAATTTGTTCACTGCTTTTGTTTGTGCTGATCAATCTACCACCAGTTGCTTAAAGTTTCAGAATATTTTTAAGTCTTTTTATATCCCTAACATTAGTATCTTGCCTGTTCTACTTAACAATTAGGTCTGTCAGTAATCTGGTAAGATAAATGATATCATACAGTAAATATGAATGGATGTAGGAGGACTGTGATCCAACATTTGAAGATAACAAGATGCATCATACTTTTTTGTCTATCCCTGAGCCAAGATGGGGAAAAAAAAGAAAGGGCAAAGGCAAAGAATAGCAGATTTAGGTCCTAATCTTGTAAACACATAACCTGTGCTTAATTTTAAGAACATACAAATTTCTAGCATTGGGGCTGTCATAATAGAAACAGATACAAGCTAGGGCCTTAACCTACAAAATAAGAAAAGAAAAGGAAACCCAACATGCAGAGCCCCACTAACATTCATGCAGTTATTCAGAAGTTCAGTACTTCTTCCTTTTGTTATATTTACTTCATTTTAATAGTGTAAAACAAATGGTGTGCATATTTATTGTTATTTCTTATAATATAAAAAGGTAAAAATGAAAAACAAAGTAGAGAAATGCAAGGCACAGTTCAAAATTATTTTATTTATCAGTTGTTGGCACATAGATTACAAATGTGGATATTGAGACCAGAATTTCTAGTAACAATGCAGAGATAATCCATCAGATAGCAGAAGAGCTTTTATAGGTATTAATACATGAACACATGGATGAAAATGAAGTGATTGTGAAAGAAATACCTGACTGGACTGGTGTATTTAAAAATAGAATCAAGAAAAGAGTTTTGGGCAAAAGAAAACCTCATTGCAAATGACTATATAATAATAATATACACTATCTGTTTCATGCATTATAAGAAAAATATTGAAGACCAAATAGAATATGCTTCATTATTGGGGTGTTTTCTGTTTGTTTGTGTTTGCTCTTGTTTTTTAATGGCAGACATTTTTTGTCTGCAAATATTTTAATGATATAATGAAAATACTGTATTTAACTTAGCATCTTGCTTAAAACAACAGACAAATATACACAAGAAACATAACTATCATTTATCTGTGTTTCAGTTTGCTGATTTCACCTATTATTTATGGACTGTATATAAACATTAAACATAGTTTCACTTAACAAAACATTTTTTCAGTTTACCGTGTTTAAAAAAACATTCATTTGAGAAACTACAAACAACTACAAACCACATAGAACTATACCTATTTAGAATAACTCAGGAATAAAACTTACTATTGTGTTGGAGTTGTATATTTATTTTTATTTCAAATAGTTAGGATTACATCTTACAAGAAAATATACCCTGAATTCAATGGTAAAAGTAAATTTTGAGAGAGAAGTTTTAACAGAAGTTGGATATTGAAATTGTTTGTTTCTGAGAACACAGCACTCAAACAAACCAACTTACAACACTTTTTTTATTAAGACAACAGAAAGTACTAAGAAAAGGTAATTATTCTAAAAATTGGTAAACCTCTATTTACTTAAGTATGATGTAAGACAGTGGGTGCCAACCTTTTATGCAGGTGGGCCACAAATAAGCTCCACACCCTCTGTGAATGCCACTCCAATCCCCTTCCCTTCCCCAATCTGCTGCTCTGCTTTGTGCTCCCTATCCTATCTAACAAGTGCCACACACAGAGGCTGACTGTGCCACTTGTGATGCACATGCCACAGGTTGGCCACCGTGCTCTAGGAAATTAAACACAGAAGTCTTATCTTCTACAAAAGTCAAGAAGCAAGTGTTTGAGTCAACATCAATGACAGCAACATTGGAGATCAGACATTTAAAATGTATTACTCTGTGATAGGGGAAGCTACATTTAGGTTCCCTAACAAGTTCCAATGTAAATAAAGCTGGAGTCCTTTTCTTAAGAAGTTCTTACATGTCTGTTGTTTGCAGCAGAACTTTGAAATATGGGACAGGGAAAGGTTTTGCCACATATTCTATTCAAGTGTTGTGCACTGTTAAAAATCATCACTTCCAATCTTTCACTAGCAAATCTTTGGGAAATTATGGCAGAGCATCTAGGTAGTAACTGAACACAAGCTAAGTTATAGCACTTATAAAGTCACAGTGACTGCTGCTTCTACAACCAGAGGTGTGCATGTAACACCAGAGATGCATGGAAAATGGCAGTACAACTGTAAAGGTAATAGAATTTGCAACCTAAAAAAATAGTTGTTTTTTGGGGTTATTGTTTTTTACTCTTCAGGCTTGTTGTCTGATTCTGATTGTACTTACAACAGATGAACAAAACTATAATGGAACTGTTTTAAAAAACTGAGTAAAAGAGATTAAAATCAGGTCCAGAAACTTAAGACATTTGTTAGAATACATCTGATGAAGAAAAGATGTACAGTGTACATCGAAATCTACACCCAAGTTGATTCAGTCCAATTATGTTGGTGTGTTTTACAGAAAAGTATTGCTAAGCTGAAGCAATACATATCTGGGTTATGTGGCTTCATGTTTGCTACTTAACAAAACCGTAGCTAAAGCATGATGTGGAATGCTAAAAGCCTTACTAGGTGGGGTTTTGAATTTTCTCTTTTTCATATCATCTATATCATTCAAATCTTATACCGTATTTTCATCACTGAATTACATCAACCTTATTTTCACTAACAGTTTATTTAAAAAACATACATAAACCACAAAACCCCCATAGCCACCACTTCCATAAAAATGGATAGCTATGGAAATTTGCATTGTAAAACAAGCAGTTGACAGAAATATCCTCAAGCCATAAATCAGACCATGGTGTGGTATTTTAAGTACTGGACTGGAAACTGTGGTTCCTAGGATTCATTTCTCTCTGCCACTGTCATGCTATGGAACTTTGGCCAAATTATTTATCTGTAAATACCATGGGAAAGTAAAACTGGGCTGATTTATACTAGACAAGCATCTAGCTCCTGATCACTAATTCCACGGAAAAACATTGGTGAGAGGACAGAAATTCCACTAGAAAGTCCATAAATTTCAACTCATTAAGTTTTCCTCCCATTTATCAAGTTGAAGGAAAAACTAAACTCACTGTATTGAGGGAGCATGGCTTGGAAACTACAAAACCCGAAGGCTTTGCACTAAAATCAGGTTGCTGATTCTAGCATTGTAGTAAAGGGATCCAGAGCCTTCTTGTTTTTCCCATCCCCCTATTCTGCCTCACAATTCTTTTTTCTGTTTTCCTACTATCCAGTGTTTGAGAGAACAGAAGATGTGGAATAATATTAACTAACTCTTGAGAAGACCTTATATTTAGAAATCTACCTGAACTAACAAGAGCCTGATAACAGAAAATGCTCCTGCAAGACCATCCCACATGGGATAGCAACCACATGTGAAGCCTCTGGAAAGGTTTCTGGTAGCAGGGAAGAAGCAAACAATGGAGAGGCTGCTTTTCTCTTCTGTGCCTTCCTTCCATCTGTTCAAATGTGATAGAGGATCAAGCAACAATTGTCACAGTATAATAATATGAAAGTATGTTCAATCCTTACAGTGAGTTTGTATGTCTTCAAAGACAATTGAACCTCCTCCTCCCCCCCTTGGAATCTAAAATAAAATTTAAAAAATATGTATAAAAAAATTGAAGGTATTTTTTTCTTATAGGAAAAAAAATGTTCTCAAAATATTATTTCTAGGTTTAAAAGCATTTATTGGTGAAAAAGCTATAAAATCACAATATATAGCCTGTACTTTGTGGCAGACTCAGCTTCTGGTGCAATCAGCATGACTAGAGGACATAATACAGAAAAAAGCACAGTAGGCTTTTAAAAAGGGCAATAGCTCTTCTAAATTGTTCAAAAAGTTTTCTAAATATTTCAGTATTACACAGTAGTCAATGTACATCATGCTGTCTGTTAGCTAACCAGTGAGTAAAGATTAATAAATACTTGTTTTTCTTGTCTTTAATCCATTTTTGAGTTGTAAGCCAAACAACTGTATACAAATTCCAGACTTTCTATAATCCATAGTTATTAAGCACCACTCAAATTGTCAGCTTTAAGGCCTAAGTTGTATTTCATCATAGCGAATACAGATTTCTTTGAAATATCTCAGTAATTTAATCTCTATTGACAGGTTATGTTCAGTAAATGCTGAATTCTGTATGAAGAAAAAAAAATTTTGATACTTTAACTACAAAATAGTTCTTTTGCTATGGCATTAGTGCTCCACCATGAGTCAATAACTGTCTCTAAGAAAATTTACTTTGGCACCTCTATTAGCCAGAAAAAGATTAATTCTATAAAATAACTACAAGTCTTGTTATTTTTAAAAATAATGATTTTTAGCATCCTTAAAATAACCATTTAGGTCTCACTTCATTATTTAGGCTAGCAAAGACTTACATTCAACAGCAACAGGATTATTTTATTTCCTCTATAAGCAGGTATTGGGCATACTTGAAACGTCATCCAAGTGTTGATAGAGCATTGATAGAGCCAAATAACACTTTTTAACAAGAAGAGATCCTGAAATGGCACATTACTGGCTCCAAATTCAAGGAGAAATCTCTGAGACAGCTAATCACCTAAGGCTATATTTGTTACCAAGTGGGCGCGCCTACATGAGACGCTACTGCACAGTAGTCACTATGCGCTTATTTAGTGCTTGTATTAGCAAGTACTAAATAAATGTTCAGTAACCAGAGTTACTGTGCAGTAGTGCTGGCAAACATCTTTTAAGTGACGCTACTGCGTGATAACCTAATAATACTGCGCAATAGCACATTAGCACTGTCCGTGCTGTGACACGCTATTGCTCAATATTATTCAGCTACGGAGCAGCCAGTGTCTTATGTAGATGCATCCAGTGAAAATTTAAATCAGTAGTCACAAGGAAGAAGGGAGTACACAGAACAAGAGTATATGAAAAAGTTCTGTACTCTGGAGTGAGGTATTTCTGAACCTCCTTTGATCTAATTTGACAAGCATAATTTTTGGTGAAAATACCAGCATGCATCAAGAAGAAAGGAAAGACAAGAATGACAGAAACCCAAACTGGAGACAAAGGAAGAAAGAGACATCAGCCAAAATTTCATTTTTAAAACTTGTTAATATCCAACATAATCTAAAAATTTGAATGTTCCTGAGCTTGGAGTACGGTTACATTGATGCATTTTTGTTTCTAAGCTATATTAATAATATGGGATGCTTTGAAATCACACGTAGAACTTGCTTACTTCTTCATTATATGGTGGCACTCATTACTCTTGCCATAATTCAAAATCAAAAGGTCCATACTGATATCAAACATTCCTGATAAATGCTTTGTTGGACACTATTGACTTACAGTTCTACAGGCTTTATTAGCTGTTTTGTTTTTTTTTAAGACAGCACGTCCTTGACTTCTCGCCATTTTTAGATCCACCAAAAGGAGCTCAACGTAAGAGGCACATAATCTACCCATACCATTAGTGAAATTGTTTGCATTAACTCACATTCAGCACAATCAGCTATAATACAGTTTTGATACACACTACATCCCCTTTTCAAACACCACTTTTCTCTCCAGAAAGAGCTGCCTTATTTGAATACACACAGAGACTCTAGGGATAGAGCACTGCATGGAGGAGGGAGTCTGAAAATCAATCTAAAACTAACTATACCAAAATAAACCTTAAAAATACTTTAAAATGCATATGCCTGGTATATTTTATATCTGTAGCAGCATATTTGTATGTTTTGCATTTGTCATAACAATGCAGTTTTTCAGAAGGGATATTTAAGAGTATCTGAAAGATAAATAATTGAAATTGATTTAATACATATCTTATTACAAAAATAAGATATTGTTACATAGGCAGCTAGTCACTGCATTTAAAAAAAAGGAACTAAGTGCAATTAGCATATTAAAAGCAGTTGGACAGTGGGCAAAATAAATAGACCTTATATTGTATACAAAATGTTACTAGATTTGGGTGTGGACAAGCTGTCAAGAAGAATGAATTCCTAAGGCACGGCTTTTAATTAGGAAAACCCAGCCACAGGTTTCAGGTTGTTCAAACTCAGATATATCAATGTGTCTTTGTAATGCTTGGCATTTTCAGAAAATTAAATTAAGTTAACTTTTAAAATGTACACTCCTACAGTTGTCTTTCAACCCTGTGATAACATTTCATGGGCAAAAACACTTCCAGCACTACATTTTCACATGGTATTATTTTACTTCTAAGGTTGTAAGCACCGCTTCCAATGCCTGCCTCATAAAACCACATGATACAAACACTAATTGTGCAAAAATGCACTCCTGTAATGTCATATTCACAAAAAAAACCCCAACTTAGACATGCAAAAGGCATGCCTTAAAAATCAGTATATTTTCTAAATGTTGTCTGTCTTACTTTCTCACTACTATCAGCATAAAATTTAGAAATGAAATCATTCCAAAACTGAGTCAATGGTATGCATAATTTTAAAAATATAAATTTATATATTATAAAATATATGTAAACATGGCTTCATGACTAGTTTTAATAGCTTTAAAACTTTTAAAATGTTAAGTACTACCTAACAGACTAATCTGAAAACATCTGATTAATCAGACTACAGTTCTGAGCAGCAACAAAGGTTATAGATTTATAGGTTAAAATATAACATAAACAGAAGCTAAGATTGAAGCAGTGACAAGTAGATGATTTGAAATAATACACTTCATAAATACTGTAACTGCGTAAATTAAGACACTTATTTTCTACTCTCCATTGTATAGTCTCTGGTTACATTCAGGTTTGATTTTACATTAAGCCTTCAAAATTCTTGTCTGACAGCTCTGTATGTAATCACGTATATTGTATTAGCAGAACCCAGGGAATAAACAGAATTAAACCACCTCTTTCTCTAATCCAAATGAGAAAGGGTGACTTATTATTGATTGACATCTAGCATCAATGTCAGGACACAGATTTTGGCTTCAAGCATAGCAGGAAATTAATGTCAATGGATTTCTTCATCAGATGGCAGTTAGAATAAATTAAAGATATTATAATATTAAAACTAAACATTATGAATCAAAGCTGCCTGATGTATTATTGTAATTTTGTCCACTCAATAGTATATCAGGCCATTCTCTCTCAGAAATCACTGTAAACTACAGAGTCAAGTCATTAATCAAAATTATTGGAAAAAAATGCTTAAAGCCACTATTACAGCCACCATTATATCCAGTATATGAGTAAAATTTAAATAAAAATATCCAACTTTCCTCTCTGTCTGTATTTTTACATGGTATCTTTCAGGAAAAAAACAACTTAAATTTCTCCACACAAGACTTGTAGTTATTTTATAGAACAGCATGTTCATGAAAGGGTAACTAGGGTCTGAAAATTAGAAAACTACTATACAATAGAGGCTATCTAGTCTTCAGAATCATATCATTAGTTCATCATTAGATCAATACCAACCAACCAAGAACAGTATCAATAGGCATTCTAAAAGGAATGAATACTTTAAAAAGTTTTCTCTTAGATTAAATATTGTAGCAAATGCAAGCATTTTTATTAATGCAACTGAAACAGCAGCATCACTCTCACTTGGTTTTTATTATTGTTTGCTGTCTGTTCATTTCAAAGATGGATGGGGATTTGTTTTCCCATATGTAAGGACTTTGCAAAAGTAAGTTACATTTTTTTGCTATGAGGGATGTAGTCTAGATTTCAGCATCATATATAACAGAAATATTTTTTATATATTCCTGCTCTAATGCTGTAATGCATGAGCAAGCCAGGAAGTACCTTTGTCACATCCCACAGGCTCATTTTTCACTCTTTGCTCCCATGACACTTTGTATATAATTTAGATAAGATTTATTCTTAAAAATTCATCTGTTCACATCTGACAACAGATGTATTGAAAAGCATCACACTGTGCTTAGAAAGACTTATTTTAATGGTTTTCACAGTAAGTTTCAATAAATAATTGGTTGATTAATGGACATCCTTTCTGAGAGAATCTGACAAATGCCAATGAAAGTGTTGATTTTGTAATGCACCTAAGGAGCATTTAATCAATGATCAGAATAAACAATTAGCTATACAATTAGGTATCATTCCAAATTATTTAATACAGGAAGATATTTACATGATGGCATTGGCCACCAGTTACCACCTGTTTCTCTTCCTGGCTTTTGTCTACTAAAGAGTATGCAACTTTGAATCTACAGGTACTCAAGCCACCCTAGGTAGATGCATTCATGCATGTATACACACACATAGGCTTACACACCTGCCTTTTTGCAGGACAAAGGTTTACTGATTAATGATCCTGAATTTGTGCTGTTAACATAAGTGATTGGATAAATATGTCTTTAAAAAGTTCTTAATATTGACACAAGCAAAGTAAATTAAAAGCTTGATACTGCAAACCATACAGATGTGAGAAGCCCTTATCCTGATAAATATTTGCATTGAAACCAAGTGTATTATTTATATGAGTTATAGTTTTTAGCTTATACTCTAATCAAGTTATGTTATAATCAGTTTCAGAAGTATAACTAAATACACTATGCAAAATGCAAAGGACTGAATGCAGAACTGGCTGAATGCAGAAATATCATATAACTGTGGAAATGAATGCTTCATATCTGATTCTGTGCAATGAGCATTATCTCAAGTCCCATTCAGTATTCATTCAGAGTTATGCCTGAGTAAGAACTGCAGAGCTGGCCAAGAATGGCCATCCAGCAAGTGAACATATTAAAGTAAGTCCCAGTAAACTTGTTTTCATCAATAAGGATGAAAGATCAATGTGAACTGGACATTAGATTAATATAAATCAAATATCAGTGAAGTATAAGCCATTATACAGACAATCTAAAATTAAGCCTAATTAAGATTTTGAAATTGATAGGATACACTACATGCTTGGAAAAGAAGTGTGCCATAGTTTGCAGTTTATGTAGATGCATACTAACCTTAAAATGTGTATTTTAGATATTAGTGCTAAGAAATACAATGACAGACACATTATATTACTTTGCTGTCTGCAAATAGTGGCAAATTTTGGCTTGTATTCTACAATAAAAGAAGAAAACTGGGGTAACTATAGTTTCACTGATATTGCTTCTTTTTACTTGGAGAGAACAGAAGAGTAAGAAATAATTCTTCTATGAGAAAAAAATAAACCACATAAAAATAAAAGCGTGTTAGAGTTTATCAAATTATGGTATTTAAAATATGATGTACAGAAAAAGAAGAGGGAAAAAGTGCATTCTATCAGATCACAAATTATGTTGCTTAGCCAAGTATGAAAGTATTTCACCCAGGGATTCTAATTCTCTCTGCTGTGTTGAATGGGAAGTCTACCTTTTCTGTAATGCTGCACATTACAACACCTGACGGAAGAGCATTCCATAGTCTATCAGACAGAATTTGCTTTTATTTCAGCATTTGGTTGATGTTCTCCCTGATTCCAAAGACTTTTACTTAAAACCTTCATTCCTGATGAACTACTTCTTTGGATTAAGGCTACTTGCCTCCTGGACATAAGCATGACATAAGCAACAGTTTCAATTTCTGGGGGTATTACTCTTAAACTGAGTAACGTCAAGAAAAAATGACAAATGTGATCTTTTTTAGATAGTTTCATCCCTTGTGTTCACAGGCTAGTGCTAGGAATCATTGATCTAGTGCAATCACATCCTCAGTGTCATTTTGGAGATGTCAGTCAGTCTACTGATGACAGTGTAATCTAGGGGAAGATATCATGATCATCATCTAGAAATCTGTATCAGGCATATTAGGGGCCCCTAACCCAACAGACAGCTAAAATACTTGCCTCCTTTGTGTGTGCACAGGATCTGAATACACAAAAGTAACCTCTCCCAGATTCCCTCATAAGCATGCTGAGCATGATGTACTTCTTACTTGCATAATCCCCAAAATAGAATAACTCTCTCCTGCACAGAAGCTAGGAGTGGGAGCCTTGATAAAGTAAGCCAGTAGCCTATGGAAGGAGTCAGGAAGGACGGTTCACTGAGGTTGCTTTGTCAGGTGCTGAACACTTAGAAGCTGTAAACACTGTCCTACCATTTGTCCTTTAAAAAAAAAAAAAGATGAAAAGGCTGTGGCTGCGACTATAACAGCTCCTTCTGTGCACTGGAGCATTCATTCAACCTCAGCATGGCCTCGCTTAGGGAGAAGAAAAAAAGGTGTGAACACCTTCCTCGGCTCTGCCTGGCTGGGTCCAAAATGAGAATCCCTCAATCCCCCCGGAGCTGCCTCCCTCGCAGGGCGCTGCTTTCCCACGAGGCGGTTCCCTGGACTCTCACTCGCCTCCCAGGCGGGCACACATCTGGCCAGCTGCTGGTCCCCGGCCTGTCTGAGCCAGATGTGCCCGCGCTGCCTCCCGCTGGGGCTGTAGGGGAGTGGGGGGGATCCCCGGCCCCG
>NW_017729032.1:128798844-128799965 GCF_001723915.1 Gavialis gangeticus
ACAAAAGTAACCTCTCCCAGATTCCCTCATAAGCATGCTGAGCATGATGTACTTCTTACTTGCATAATCCCCAAAATAGAATAACTCTCTCCTGCACAGAAGCTAGGAGTGGGAGCCTTGATAAAGTAAGCCAGTAGCCTATGGAAGGAGTCAGGAAGGACGGTTCACTGAGGTTGCTTTGTCAGGTGCTGAACACTTAGAAGCTGTAAACACTGTCCTACCATTTGTCCTTTAAAAAAAAAAAAAGATGAAAAGGCTGTGGCTGCGACTATAACAGCTCCTTCTGTGCACTGGAGCATTCATTCAACCTCAGCATGGCCTCGCTTAGGGAGAAGAAAAAAAGGTGTGAACACCTTCCTCGGCTCTGCCTGGCTGGGTCCAAAATGAGAATCCCTCAATCCCCCCGGAGCTGCCTCCCTCGCAGGGCGCTGCTTTCCCACGAGGCGGTTCCCTGGACTCTCACTCGCCTCCCAGGCGGGCACACATCTGGCCAGCTGCTGGTCCCCGGCCTGTCTGAGCCAGATGTGCCCGCGCTGCCTCCCGCTGGGGCTGTAGGGGAGTGGGGGGGATCCCCGGCCCCGCGACTGCCTGCCTGCCCCGCTCCGCCAGGCTGGGGGCAGAGAGGGTGGCAAGGACAAGCCCGGGAACCTCTCCGGGTCCCCCCAGTGCGGGAGCCGCCCGCAGAGTTTCTTGCCCCGGGTCGGGCTGCGGGTGCGGGCGCACAGACACACACAGGGACAGACACACACAGACACACCTTGGCGCCGCAACCTCCTCTTCTTGAGGCCGAAGATGCGGACCTTGGAGAAGATATCCACCAGGTTGCCGTTGCACAGCCCCCGGTTCTTGCTGGGGCTGTTCCGCCTCCTGCTGGCCGACGGCCGGTCCCAGTGCTGCTCCCGCGCCTGCCGCTTCTGCCGGATCAAGCCGCTGGCGATGGCCGCGGCCATGGCTGCTCCTGCCTCTCACCGCCTCGGGGACAGGAGGGAGGGCAGGGGGCCGGGATGGGGGCACGGGCGGGGGGCTCAGCCCCGCCGGGCACCCATCGCCTGTCTCCGGCTCCGGCTGCACCGCATGGACCCCGCGCCGCCCCGCGCCACGCGCGGCTGGGACTGGGGCTG
>NW_017729032.1:128800500-128823681 GCF_001723915.1 Gavialis gangeticus
CCGCCTGGAAGCGCTTCCTCCCTTACAGCTGGGTCAGAAAAG
Source organism: Gavialis gangeticus (assembly GCF_001723915.1). Taxonomy (NCBI): domain Eukaryota; kingdom Metazoa; phylum Chordata; order Crocodylia; family Gavialidae; genus Gavialis; species Gavialis gangeticus. The sequence goes on from NW_017729032.1 coordinate 128,800,543, forward strand.
AGAAGCACACCTCCCTCCCTCCCTCCCTCCGCCCGCCCCACCCCGCGCGGGGAACCCGCGACTCCCGCCAGCCCGCGCTCTGTCTCGGGGAGAGACGATGCAAGGGGCAGACTTTGCATCGAGGAGGTAAAACAAACTCCAGCCTTTGAGGCTTCATGGCACAGAACGACTTCCATGCGGCCCCACAACCCCCCCGAGTGTGAGTGTGCATGCGTATTTTAGCTGCCTGTTGGGTTAGGGGCCCCTAATACACCTGATACAGATTTCTGGATGATGATGGGGGAGGGGGGAAGCGGTAGGTTTACTGATCGCGGTCACAAAGTGAAATTACTGCCCCCAACACCCCCTCAACAGGCGCTCATGTGATCTTGCTTGAGCACGAACAGCTTGTATCAAGCAGAGGAGACCCCAACGCCCCTGCCCTGAGGTGCTGACAGGCAGAAAGAAGTAAATAAAAAGGACCTGAGGGTGGATCTGGCAAACCGTAGCCTCTTTTCTGTAGCATGGATTTAAGACCAGCCTCTTCCTTTCCATGCACCAGCCTCCTGTGACTAGAGGGACCTCTTCCTTTCCTTGCTACAGGGTCCCCATTCTACATGGTCCTCTTCCTTGCCTTGCAGCAGACTCCTGTGTCCCTGTCCCCCCCCGCCCGAATCAAATCTGACAGGACAAAGGCGTTGCTCTACCCAAAGGAAGGAGAAAGAAGCAGTAGTTAAGCACTCTTGCCGGCCGCCTTCCCTGCCTGTGCATCTCCCCTCCCTAGTAAATGATCTAATCCAAACTTTCTTGGTCATGTTCCTAGTGCCTCTCTTCTCCCGTTAGCTGGCATCCAGCCCAAAAGGTGGCCGTTAGCAACAGCAGGATTTGAAGCTGAAAACAGTCTCCGCCAAACTCGCCACTTGGCAATATAAAGCCCACAGGGCTAAGTACTTCCGTTTCTCTCCGATCGATCATTATCTCTCCCCTTTCTTTAATCTGGGAAGGACTGTATCTATCTCTAGGGCAAAAGTTTCCACAGGCCTCTCCCTTCCCCAGACTGTGCTAAATCCAGAGCAAACTTGGAGCAGGACACGCTCAAGTGGATCTGGATAATACATTTAATATCCGAGGAGACAGAAACAGATTCAGCTCAAACATTCACGTCGGATTTGCTGTCTGACGTTTTCTAACAGCGCAAGCAATTTCCTCACCCACTGCTACAATTACTCTCTAGCTAATGCAATTAGAGGTTCTTCCCTTCCATTTCCCCCGCGATTGTTTTGCCTTCGACTTTATCCCTGACCCCCAACATACACATTGAATGATAATAGACTCTATTCCAAGGTTGCATGTTAAACTGCTTCCCTTTCCTGATGACCCACAGACCGATGGGGTTTATCTGTCCGGCCCCCCTCTAAGGACACTGTGACCCTGCCCAGCGCCGTCCTGCTCAGCTCGGGCTGGGCGCTGCGTTCAGCACCATGGACAGCGCACACGAGCCTTCAGTCGGGGAGCGCGGGCGCTTCCCTTGTTCCTGCTGCTGAAGGTGACAGAACAAAAAAAAGGAAAAGGATCATGGCTGCTCATGTCATGGAAAGCGGGGCAGTCTAGATAAAGGGAAGCAGGAAGCAAGAAAGGTTAAAAAATGACCTCCAATGGCCCTGGGATTCAGCCACAAGGATAATAAGCCTTGAGTAGGAGACTGCACATATTCACTTTGCTGGAAGGACCTTTCGAAAATATTCATTGATGCACAGCCTACAGCCGCTGATCACGTTATCTAGTCGCCTTCCAGCACTACTGCTTTCCCAAAATAGAATTCAAGGGGGTTCCTGAGATTTTTGGAGGAGAGGTGAGAGGAGAGGAAGGCAAAAATGGAGGGGGATAAATGTAATGGGTGAAAGGGGAAGGGGATAGGGAAGGTGCATTTCCTACTCCAGAGATCAAAAACAAAAGCTCTCTACTTGTATCTCAGAAATGCAGAGTAGTTGTTTACAGCTTTAGATACTCCAAAGAAAACTCAAGAGAGCCATCTGCTGTCTTAACCTGTGATAAAATGTGTGCAATTCTAAATCAGCAGACAGAGTTTTGATAACAGAGATTGTGGAAGTGTAGACTGTCATGTTAAAGGCAAGTAAACCTTATGCATTTAGGAGAAACTGAGAGACCTTCCATTGACAATTTATATATTAAAATAGTATTTTTATTTCTAAATGTCAAGTGTGGGTATAGAAATAAGCCATTCATGGGAAAGGGTGTTCAATATTTTCCATTTTCCCCTCTGTTAATTTCTAAGTGCTGACTTACGGGGTTTTAAATTGTTTTGTTTTGTCCCCTCTCACTATTCAGGACATTTTTAGAATGTAAAAGCTTTAAAATTGTGTGTTTTATTATGCATGATTAATGTTTGTCATCACATTGTTTAAAATCTAGGTAAAATGCTTCCTTTATAAAATATCTAAGGAGCCTAGAAGGTATTGCCTCTTAACCAAGTTCATTTAGGCATATATAGATCTGGACATGTAGTTAAACAATATATATCCCTATTTGTTTAAAAAACCTGAACTGTTCATTTCCAGTGACCATTCAAAGTGCTAACAGGTAAAAAAAAATATGCTCAGCAATATTATTATTACCTACATGTATTAAAAATCCATCTATATAAAGATTTTACATGGCAATGTAGATTCAACACTGAATTTATAACTATCTTGAAGTATATTTATGTGGTTATAAAATTTAAATACACATATGCCTTTTTTGCTTTAAAAAGCTTAACAGCTCAATTCTTTTCAGCAGATGTTCATATATTTTCATATCTATATTAGACTAGAATGAACTGCAGGCAACAAGTTCTTTGTGACAGCAAACCTGAAGAGAATACAGTTATTACTTTTACAGTTCAACTGAATAAGGGCATATAGGGAAAAGATATCCATACCAAAAATGCCTCTAGCAAACAGTGTAGAAAGAGAAAAATACTAGACTGCACATTGATACTAGCAGATGAGATCTAGCTAATTTTTATAAGATTTGTTTGCCAACTATATATATATCTCCAATATATATCCACTTGTGCAGCTCAATATATTAGAATTTGATGTTGTAAATAGTCATACATTTACAATAATCTAAGTGATTATTTCAAAATTATGAATTATGGTAATGAACAGAAATTACGTAGGCTGTTATCAGTTGAAGGTCATTTTGTGTCATTACAAACAGAATTTTTCCTAGGTTTGTAACATGGTCTTCAGTTTTATGTTATGCCTTTTGGTCACAGTACAACTGAAATTATATTGTGATAGTGTTGTGTTTTAAAACAATGTTTTAAATGTATAGTTCTGCCAATGCTACACACATTCCTTATTCCTCATAGTCACATTGAAATGCAAGGATCTATTCCTTCAGTAAGAAGCAAATTACTCAGGATGTGTAAGACATTAAGCAACTGGTCCACTGATCTGCAAACCTGAAAGATATCTAGAAATGGCAGTAGCATATGAGAAGTCCCTCATCTATTTCTTATGTACATGGCCAAATTACATAAGCCAGATCCAATTCAAGGGTCCATTGCCTTAACTAGCCTAGCCCAGCCCTAGATTTTGTCATGTAGGGCATCTTTATAAGTGCTCTAGGGTGAGGGCATGGTGCTTTAATTAGAGTGGCTAAAGGCCCAGGTAGAGACAGACTCTATACCTACATGTGCCCAGTGCTTGCTCGTTCAACAACTTTTAGTTACAGTGTCCCTGCTGCCATTCTGAAGATGCTGAATACATGAAATGCCAAGGCTGCTGGAGCATAGTCCAAAATGCTCCAGCAGACTTGATAAGTAGGCATCAGGCACATGTGTAGGTGCCCATAGAGTCTGTCTCTACCTAGGCCTTTAGCCAGCTTTAGCAATGGGAGGTTTATATGGCTCCTAACTGAAACAGTACCTGCTCTTTTCTGAAACCCTGAAAACGGGTAGGCATCAGTTGTCTTTACTAACCTTTGATCCTTAGGCTCTATTGTCTTTGGAGATAAAGGTCAAACAGAATGATATAAATTATACAAGTATTTTTCAAGCTTCTTAGACTCCTGGTATCTCTGGCTAGACTTGAGGCTCCCCCTCCCCGCCCCGCAAAAAATATCAGCTCTTAGTTTTTACTCTGACTACAGAAAAATAATATAGCAGTTTTTCTGTTCTGAAGACCTCAGAAAGACCTCAAATATGAAAGACCCCAAATAGATTTATATTTGAAATCTCTCAGCTTATCTTGAATCTTGATTATCGTGCTTCATGTTTACAAATCTAACAATGTGTGACACCTTGCAACACACTTAAAAGAATCTCAAGGCACCCAAAGGTGCTATAGTATTCTGACTGAGAATCACTGACTTATATCCTCACAAAACCAAGGTTCAAACAATCAAAGCTAGTTTTTCTACTCTTCATGTTTTTACATACACCTGAAAGATTTTTGGCCATACAAGAAAAGTCCTCTCTGTCATGAATATATCAGTATGAACATATGAAGCTGAAGATTACAAATCCCTCTGCAGACAGTTTATGTGCACCCTTTGGTTAAAATAATAATAATCTGGTTGGTTAATAAGGTTTAAATACAGCTGAAATTATTTCAGTTTCATGTATTCATGACTTCTAACTTGGGAATCAGTCTCCTGATACATTACTGTTAACATCCCAGAAGGTGATGTCTCATACTGAGGATTTTAGTTCTGTGATTTGGTTGTGTACAGTGGCAGAAGAATTAAAGTATGAGAGATAAGAAATAAATTATTTTCTTCATTCAGGCATTACAAACATAATACAGAAAGAAAACAATGGTGTTAGAAATGGTGTAATTTAAAAATCCTAACTTCAGCAACACTAAAATCAGTTGATTAGGCTTTCAAGCAGATAAAGGAATCCTATTTAATGAGTTCAATAATATACATAGCAGCTATACATGTTATGCTGAATTTCTGTTGAAGGCACTTCACATTCAGCCTCAAATGTCAAATTTCATAACACAATCAGAAGGGCCAAATTCAGATCTGTTACATTTAACTGACATATGAAGCTTCGCCAAAGTATAATGGATCTTCTCCAGAGATGAATTTGGTCCATGTGTGTATATGTGTGTGTAAGTAATGTATATATATAAATTAAAGGAAATTTAAAAGTGATAATCTGATATTTTAACAAGCTTTAAAATATGTCTGTACACACACACACACATATATACACAAACACAAATATATATACACGCATATATACACATACACACACACATACATACGTATGTGCACACATACACACACACATATATACGACTAACAGGACTGAAGCATGAAATTAAAATTGTACATTGCTCAATAAGTCTTCAATGTCCACTGAAGACTGCTAGTAACACTTCAATGAACCACTTAATTTAGTTTACGTATTAAGAAAAATCTATTCTAAAAAAAAATCTTGCTTAAGAAGTCAAACAATTTAAAACAAAGACAAATAGAAAAATTAGTATACAATTTAACCAGAGGTTTGTAGGTCCAAGAACTTAAAAATCACACAATATCCTAGACAAATCATAAGCAAGGTCTGAGATAAAATTTTCAGGAATGAAAACAGCAAGGCTGGTCTGAAATGTAGTAAGTTTGGGGTACATCATTCACTTTCCTCCTGGAAAAATAGTCTTTTAATCTTTACCTTAATTGTAATAAAAACTATATAAATAGTTCAAAGAGTTTATTTTAAATATACTGCAAACAAATCTTGATTTTTTGTCTTGTCCTTCATTAACATTGTGTGTGTCTGTTTCAGTCTGTAAATATATTATGGCCTGATTCAAAAACTGTTGATAGTGAATATGCTGAATTTAAATCAGCTTCAAAGCAAGGGGTATTTGGGGAGAGCAGGGTACATTGTTTCTGAAAATTAAAAGAAAAAGTCTCTTTTTTTTGTTTTCTTGTTTTAATGTTGTGGATATCTGAAATAAGGTAAAGTAGCTTTAAACATGCATTGAGTGGGGAAAGAGATCTGCTTGCTTTATTTCTCTTAGACACTTTCAAATACTTTGTTACATGACTCTGCATACTTTGGCTCCAATCTTTTATAGGCTCAGGAAATACTGAACACTATGTACTGAAGCCAATGGAACTAGTTCAGTAAATAAAATGTAAACCTAAACATTTGCAGGTATATTATAACATGCTCTGTCTTGTTGGAAATTGCCCTGGGAACAGTAGGAACCAAAAGCTAAGCAAACATAGGAATCACCACAGGAGAACAAAACGGTGGCCCACCTAGTCCATTATATTTTTCCCTGCAGTGGCCAGTACTATCTACTTCAGAGGCGGGTGCAATAAGTCATCCACAATGTAACTGATTTATCCTGTACACAAGGAAGGTATTTTCTAACTTTCATTTATTAGACCGTAGCTTGGTCTATGGAGCCTCTAGGTTTTTATTGCTTCTGAAAATTACATCTTTTAACTTAATTGAACATCCCCTTGTTTTTGTATTATGAAAAATGATGATTGGAAGTTTCAAAAGTAACTTCTCTATACCCTTAATTAATCTTGTATACTGTTATGTCCCCTATTTTTCACCTTACAGTGAGATGAAACACCCAAACGTTTTTGATCTCCTTCACAATATTTTTTTCCAGACTTCTATTCGCTCAAGACAATTATCACTATTTTCTCTTTAGTTTAGCTATAACTTTCTGAAGTGCTGACTAGAAAGTCTCACCTGGGATAATGATGGGTTATGTAACAGCTTTCTGATTCCAACATTAAGATGAATTTCCAACAGAGGTCATTGAACAAAATCACTCTCAATAACAAGCAGCAAAACAACCTCAACTCTCCCTCCAATATCTCACCCAGAATAACTAGTGTATAACCGAACATTCAGTTTAGCTCAGGTTTAGCAGTCTTGCTGAGTGAAACAAGTTTAGCCTGTCTCACTCAGGGCTCCAAATTTCCCAGCAATCCTCCATCATTTACTCCCATCATTACTCCTCCCACCCCTTCAGTTTCTATTTTATTCTGTTCCCTCCCACATGCATCTTTTTGTAATCTTACTTTACTCCCTGTAGCCTCAAAAGCCCCTCCCTGCTCCCCATTCCCTCAAAGAAGTAGTTTAAGTAGTCTCATCCCCACAGAGCCAGTCTCATCAGGGACTGAAAAGACAATTAAAAATCAGGAGGCTGAAGAAGTTATCCCTAATGGATATCCCAATTACAATAAATACTGGTTAATTCACTGCACCAAAGGGAATGTAAATAATGGCAAAATATCCAGTAGTGTAGATGGGAGGTGATGCTGGCAGGACATTGGAACAGTGAAAATTACAATGGCAAATCATCCCATGGGTGAATTACCAGGAGCTTCTGTATCCACAAGTCTTATTTCACTTCAGCCCAGTCTTCTCACAATATCCCCCTGTCACCCAATACCTTGTAACACGCCATAGCTCCCACATCACTCTCATGTAGCACTTCACGAGTCCCATTGCTCATTTCCCAAAAATGTTCCACAACAATTCTCAGCATCTTGTCAAGGAATTCTGATCCCACATGGCCATTCCAAAAAACCCCAACTCACTTTCTGTTCATACCACCAAAATCAATAGGAGACTTGGTGCAAGTCCCCAGATCTAAGAAGATAAAATAGGCTTGCTATAGCCTGGGAAATGGTGTGGCACAATGGCAAACACCTATGTGGATCCAAAACCACTTGCCAAGAAATTACCTGCAACCTAGTACTACCAAGATTTCAGAGAGGGGTGAAAGATTGTGAGCTGTGAGGACACTGAACAAAGGACTTTGGAGGAAATAATGGGTACGGAGGAACACGCAGGAAGAAAGAAGAGGATAAGTCCGTTAGGCACCTTCAGCCATTTTTTGTGCTTTAAAAAAAAGAAAGCCTGAAGCTATGTCCTGGACAAACCTTTGGACAGCTGGAAGATGCAACAGAAGGCGGGGGGGGCTTCAAAAATACTTCTTGCCTAAAATTATTTCTGTATTTTTTATATGAAAATGGATAGAAAGGGCTCCCCCTCCTGCAGATATTACTAGAAGAAGTTGAGCAGGTTTTAGAAATGGTCAGGAAGCAAGAATTGCTGGCAGGTAAAGAAAGTAGTGGAGTGCAGCTGGGAAACAATGATTATCTGCTAGGCTATAAAGATGGTTATTGAGGAATACCCCAGGAATCAAGACTAAAGACTGATCTTTCTTACGTAGGGAGCCAGTTAATCATAAGTAGTCCATGGTAAAACTGGGAGTGGACATGTAACTGGTACATTGATGTAACTATGACTGGTGCACATATGACCCTCACTTTCTGAGAATAACTGTATCCTGTGCTTACTCCACTTTTATCATGGCTTAAAGTCAAATTACTCCATAGTAAATGTGTTGTGTCCACATTCCTAATGACTCATGACTTTTACATACTGTTAGCACTATGTTACAACAGAAAAATTGAGGGCTCCCTCCCAGAAAGGCACTTAAAACAGAGAGAGAGAGAGAGAGAACCCTTGCATCTGTTTGTGGCATCTTTCCCCATGTGAAGAGATTATAAACCTATAAACCTTTAAATCAGGGGTTAGCAATCCTTGTCACTTGTAACCCAGCCCAGGCATTACTTTCACTGATTCAAGCAACAAGTGGTGATGGAAAGGGTTAAAATTTAGGGGCAAAAGAGACCAGGGAGGGCTGGGCAGAGGGAACAGAAGGAACGCAGCTGGTGGCAGGAACCTGGGGATACCCTTTCTGCGTAGCTCTGGCTGCTTCAAAGGAATAGAATGGAACTGGTTGTAGGATCTGGGAGACATGTCCTCCGGTGTCCAGTCAGAGTCTGCTGCTGATCCCCTGAGCTGCTACAGGCCCATATCCAGCCTGAAGGCCATAAATTCCCGATCCCAGCTCTAAATATCAGCAGAGGCCTTAAATCAATAGGGAAACTTATACAGGTATCACACACCATCCCCCACCCTGCCTCCCATGACATAGTAGAAGCCTGGTATTTTATTGAGGTCAGATGCCCACCAAACCTAATAGACCATTGGTTTAGCATAGATACGGTGCACAAGATTTTGTAGTGAACATCATACAGGGATTGACATAACTACCTTTGACTCATCAGTCTAAATGACCAGGTACCCATTTACACTTAGGTCAACTGGGATCCAAAATAAGGCTTGAATTCACATCACTGGAGCCATAGTGACAAATGAGATACAACTGCAGAGTGATTAATATAACATAGAATAAAAGAAAAGAAAAGAAGATAAATACTTTAAACTATAGAGAAAGATTTTAATTTAAAAAGACACTGTAAAGAATAAATTATAACTGGGGGATAAATGGTCCTATGAAAAATATGTAAATTGTTGTTGGTTTTCCATTAAAATTTAAAAATTTTGGATCAATTTCAGAACACCCCAATAAAAATGATTAAAAACTAGGGAAAACGTGATTCCTGCAAATATTTATATATAGTCATAGCTTTATAAACTGTGAATAATCCCACTGAAATTAGAGTCAGACTACTGTATCACAGAATCACTCATTCTGCTTTCCTTGAATTAAATTACAAAACTTCCATCAGTTTGAGGGCACAGGCTAAGGGACCACCAGTCAGTGATTTAATTCAAACTGTTGGAGTCAAACAAAGAGATCAGAACTGCAATTTTAATTTTTAAAACATCACATATCTAGTGCACACAGGTGCACAGAGAAGTTTGAAAATAAGACACCAAAAAAGAAAGTGGTTACATTTTTCATAAATATTGCATACCTACAACTAGAGCAAAGACGGTGTTTGTTCCACTTCACTAGTCAAACCAGTAAGGGCAAGATTATCCCAGAATCTCCTTGACAAATCCACCTTCCTGGGATTTGACAGCCAGCAACAATAATTGTAATTATTCTTCTAAGTAATTGAAAACCACTCTAACATGGATTATTGCCGTGTGTTAAATTTAGTTTTACAAGCAACAAAAAGAATGCCTTGCTTCTAAGCAGAAATCTGGTTTTAATCCTCCAATGAGATAATTCTAGAGTCAGAACAGTTAGCAAAAAATGAAAATATGTAAAGTCATGTACCAAACTTATGGTCTCAAGTGATGGGTTTTTCAATCACCATGATACAAAAAGAGAATTAAAAACAAGTCTAATGATATAGCAGGGATACTTTTTATCAGATTCATCAAAATATTAGCTTTAAAATAGAAGATATTGAAACAATTTCGTATAGAGAAACATGAAATGATTCATAATTGCTTGTAAAACACTGTTGCATAAAACACTAGAATGGCAATGTAAAGAATATGACCCAGAGGGTGGTGGTGGATGGGTCATATTCGACCTGGGGGGAGGTGGGTAGTGGAGTCCCCCAGGGCTCAGTCCTGGGGCCTGTGCTGTTCAATTTCTTCATCAGCGATCTGGATGATGGGGTGGATAGTAACCTGTTTAAATTCGCTGATGACACCAAAATTTGGGGGGAGGTGAGCACGCTAGCAGGGAGGGAGAGATTGCAGAGGGATCTGGATAGGTTACAGGGGTGGGCTAACAGGAACAGGATGCGTTTTAATACGGACAAGTGCAGGGTGCTGCACTTGGGCAGTAGGAACCAGCAGCACACTTACACAATGGGGAACTCCCTACTCGAGAGCACGGAGGCAGAAAGAGATCTTGGAGTCATTATTGACTCCAAGATGAACATGGGCCGACAATGCGAGGTCATGGTTGGCAGGGCTAACCGGACCTTGTCGTGCATCCACAGGTGCATCTCGAGTAGAGCCAAGGAGGTGATCCTCCCCCTCTACGCGACGCTGGTCAGGCCACAGCTGGAGTATTGTGTCCAGTTCTGTGCGCCCCATTTCAAGAGGGATGTGGACAACATGGAGAGGGTCCAGAGGAGGGCCACCCGCATGATCCGGGGACAACAGGGCAGACCCTACAGTGAGAGACTGCGGGACCTGAACCTATTCAGCCTCCACAAGAGAAGGCTGAGGGGGGACCTGGTGACCGTCTATAAACTCACTAGGGGGGACCAGAAGGGTTTGGGGGAGACGCTGTTTCCCCTAGCGCCCGCTGGCATAACAAGGAGTAATGGGCACAAGTTGATGGAGAGGAGGTATAGATTGGACATCCACAAGAACTACTTCACAGTTAGGGCGGCTAGGAGCTGGAACCAACTTCCAAGGGAAGTGGTGCTGGCCCCTACCCTGGGGGTCTTTAAGAAGAGGCTGGATGCCTACCTGGCTGGACTCATTTGAGTCCCGTTTCTCTTTTTGGGGTTTTTTTGTTGTTCTCCCGCCCTGGCGGGGGGTCGGGCTAGAAGATCTACTAGGTCCCTTCCGACCCTTAATCTATGAATCTATTTCAGAAACAATATATATGTTTCCAAAATACATTAAAAGATGCCCACAAAGATGTCAACTTCTAGGATAACAACAATAAAGACTGCCAGTGTACCTGAAATAAACTGTTCTTTTCACTAGGAACAATACTTATAATCATGGGTGACTGGTGCCTCCCGAGTTTCTGGGGGGCACCAGACTGTTGATTGGGGGGGGAGGAGGGGTCAGCCAGTCGCTGAGCCAGTGGTGAAACCAGCAGTGCACTTTCACTGGCACTTCCGGTTTTGTGGATAGCACTTCCAGGGGGTGCCCAGCTGAGCTCAGGGGGTGCATGAGCACCCACATGCACCCCCTACGCGTTGCCAATGCTTATCCTATCAGATGGTAGTGTTAGAGTGATATTGAGCTACGATGGTCCAGGAATTATGCAAGACGTGAAGATATCTCAGGGTGATACCTTTTATTAAAACAACTGCAGGGTTGGGATTAAAGTTAAACAAAAGCTCTATCCCAACCAGTTGGTCTGATAAAAGTTTGCACCCCAAGAAATCATTGCCTCTTGCATATATCAAATGGATCATTTTACAATTATTTTCAAGCATTCTTTAGGTTTAAGAAAATAAGACATGCAGATATGTAAGAATACGTACATATTTCTGAGAAATGGCAAAATGCACTTAAATGAAAGGCTAGTGAGTATTTTTTTTAACCAAAAATCAGACTAGACAGCTGATCAGCAGGGATCCTGGTTTTTGCTGATAAAAAAAATGCTCAATATTTGGATTAAAAAAAATAATCCAAAATCCACATTTTTCCATGATTAAAATGAAACACCACTAATATATATAATATATATTAGTGTGCGTGTGTATAAATCAGTGGGGTGTGTGTATATATATATCTGCATAGATAGATAGATAGATATACATATTAGTGATGTTTCATTAAAAGAGGAACCCACAATCCACACTTTCCCATGATTAAAATGAAACATCACTAATACATATATTAGTGGTGTTTCATATCAGTGGTGTTTCATTTTAAATCATGCAAAAGTGTGGATTTTGGGTTACTTTTTTAATTTGAAAATTGGGGGGGTGATTTATCAGAGAAAAGCAGGATCCCTGCTGATCAGAAATGAGTAACCTGTTTGTACATGTTCATCATATTCATGTGTTTGTTTAAGCTGCTCTTTTTGCAAATATTCCCCTATAAAATGTTTCTTTAATTCACTTAGAACACAAGTCCAAGTCACTTTAGTTCTTCGAGATTCCAAGTTTCACAGAGCCAGAGGTGTTACCTCTGCTACAAGTATATGTGTGTTAATAAACCCTATGTCTGAGAATGCGATAGCCACCCATTCTAGTTCAAAGTGGGAAAGATCCAATTTTCTAGCTTGGGTGAGAAAACAAGTCACTAAAAATGCACAGTCAATAAACAACAGACAAGATCAAAAGTCAGGAATTGAAAAGGACATTTTAAAATGAGTTGTTATAGAAAAATGCAGCCTTCCTGGAAAAAACTAAATGTGTATATACCAGGCCAAGGAAAATTCACTTTTTAAAACTGTCTCATACTAAGATAAAAGTAGAAATATTTTGCATTAAAGGTACCCAGTTTTAACCTATGGTTCAGTTTACAAAAACATTTACACATTTTAATTAGAGGCATGTTTTTAAACCAGTTTAGTTAGACCATTACTAAACCCTAAATGGTCATTTTTAAACTGAAATAAATCTACTTTTCTGAGGATTTGTTTGAATTTTTTTAAACATTAAACATATTTCAAATTATGTAACACTTTACTGCACTGGAAGTTGTGTAAAAAGGGAAATTTACAGGCATAATTATTTATGCTTATTTGTTGATTTAATTTAGATCCCTTCAAAAAGTGCTCTGTCTTCTCCCCAAAAACTGTCCACATGAGTTATTCCAGTATAACAATAGCAGTATAATTATACTACTGCTGATAATTTTCCTTAGGTAGACCTTGTTTCAAATGTGGAGCAGCTTAAACTAATGCAAGCATAGCAGAGTATATAATCAGTATAGTTATAGCTCTTTACTTACATTGCTATAAATTCTGCTGGTGCAATTTCTGCATGTAGACAAGGTACTGCTGACACAAGCTGTACTAATATAATCAACTTCTGTCAATTTATGTCCACAAAGGCAACTTCCATATCCATACAAGATTTAGGAAATTATCAGTCCTGGCCATTTGAAAACAGACATTTCTAGTTAATCCAGTACTCCTGCATCATTGCTACTAAAAACAAAATAGGTACCTGAAAGCATGTAATTCCACTTTTTTACTTTGGAGGATGTAGTTGCCTTAGAGTTCTTTGCACCCCATATGCTGCTCCCTACATTGTGGCAAGCCACTTCGGGAGAAAAAGTAGGTATTTTGGATTGCTTATAGCACAGCGTTGAAACACAGAATGTGCCTTAACTTGATTTTTCAAGGTCTTTTTATGTACAAATGCTAAGAAGTCTATTTAAATACTCAGGGGACTGCTGTATTTAGTTGTCTTTAAAAATAAGTTCAGTTTTTGTCAGGGAAGGGGAAACTAAAGCTGATTTTAGTGAATGTCTGATAGTACAGGACGCAGAAGACCTTGGATTCCTATTTCAGGATGAAATATAGAGCATTCCTTCTTAATGATTTTAGAAAAGAAGTTGGACATTCATGTGCCAACTTCAATGGGTTGAAATAGGTCTGCACTGATAGAGCAGGCAGCACAACATGAAAGAAAAATAGTCCACAGTGTACAATGGATGGCTGCTTCATGGATGTAACAACAGCCATATTTTAATGTGCTTGTTTTTAAGTTGCTAAAATATGCAGTACCAGATTCTAATCTCTACATTAGGAGTGCTTTAACAGTATAGGCTCAGACGTGGGTCCCGGCTCTAGCACAAGATGCATGAGTGAAAGCCCCCGCCAAGACATCCTAGGACCCTCGATGAGCCCCAGCCTGCCCACAGGTAACCAGGGGCCTGTGGTGGGAGGGATGTAGCCCAGCAGGGAGGCAGCTGAGTGGAGCTGAGGAGGGTCATGCCCCCCCCACCCCAGCTCCTACTTGGCCCAGCCCCCCAGGGAACCACGCAACCGGAGCCTCACAAACAGGACACACAAACACGCACACTTCTGGGCTCAGTGCACAAGTTAGCACAGGAGTTTGCTCAGAAGAGTGAGCGGGAGGGCCTGAGGCGCTGCCAGTGAGCCCCAGGGAAGGTAGTCCCATCAGTAGCCAGGCTACCAGTGGCACAATATGGATGGGGGACAGTGCACCCTGAGGTTCCCCTCAGAGTCTGCAGTCTCCCCCTCTGGCACCTCAGAAGCCACCACCCAGATGGAGCCCATGGGTGTGGGCTCCACACAGATGGAGCCTCTGGCTCTCGGCTGTGGGGACTGCGGGGCTCATGGGAGTGGGAGCATGGCCACCTCCCTTTGCAAGGTATGCTCCACTTTGGAGTCTCTGGGGCACCAGATAGAGGAGCTCCAGGCTGCAGTCCAGAGACTGTGTGCCATCAGGGATGGCGAGCAGGAGATAGACTCCTACTGCCAAGCCCTTCAGCCCCTGCAGGTGGAGGGTAGACCAAGGTCACCTTTCAGGACAAGGGAGGACTTGGGGATCTCTCATACTGTATACCCAGGGGGTTGGACCAAAGTGGCCAAGCACCCCAAGGCCTGCTGCACCAAGGTTCCCTCTCTTCTGGGGCTTTGCAATAGGTACAAACCTCTTGCAGCCCCAGTAGAGCCTGCAGAGATGCCAGCTTCTGCAAGCAAGGGAGGATCACCCATCCCTTCTCTCACTAAGACAAAACACAGAGTAGTCCTCATGGGAGACTCTCCTGTGGGGACAATCTGCTGCCCTGACCCCCTAACATGGGAGGTCTGCTACTTCCTGGAGGCCTGCATCCAGGGCATAGCAGAGAGGACCCCAAAGATTATCTGGCCCTCTGACCACTATCCTATGCCCCTTATCCATGTGGGCACAAATGACATGGCTTGGAGCAATCCCAGCCGGGTCATGAGAGACTACATGGCTCTAGGAGCAGGGCTTAGGGGGTTGGGGGTGCAGGTGGTCTTTTCCTTGCTCCTTCCAGTTGTGGGTCATGGACTGAGGAGGGAGAGATGGGAAGAGGTAGTCAACCAAAGATTGCGGTGCTGGTGTAATCATGAAGGCTTTGTCTTCCATGATCACAGTCTGTTCTTTGGTGAGAGAGGGAGTGGGCTGCTGGGAAGAGATGGCCTCCACCTCACTCTGCTGGGGAGGAGGCTCTTCTCAGTCAGACTTGCTGACCTGTTTGACTGAGCTTTAAACTAAGCCTGCTGGCGGATGGGGGGACTACTGCCACTGCAAGCCCACAGGGCAGCTTTTGTAAACCCAGCAGGCTAAGGCGCTCAAGGGAACCCACCCCTACCCCAGCCCTGGAGTGATCTGTAGGGAAGGCAAGGGCCCCCAAAGGGACACTTACATGCCTGTACACGAATGCCAGGAGCTTGCGGAACAAACAGGAGGAACTGGTCCTTCTGCTAAACAAAAACGATTACGATCTCATAGGGATAACGGAGACCTGGTGGGACTCCACCTATGACTCGGCCACAGGTATAGACAGCTATACCTTGTACAGGAGAGATCATGTGGAAAAAAGGGGGGTAGCTCTCTCTGTTGAGGAAAATTACACTTCTGACACTGGCACCCCGGGGGGATGATTGGAGACTCTCTGGGTCAAAATCTGCAGCAAACAAGGCACAGGGAACACAACAGTGGGAGTCTACTACAGACCTCTTAGCCAGACCAAGCAAGAGCTTGACCAGGAATTCACCAGGGAAGAAGGTGAGGCTGCGCGCAGCCGGTGCATGGTTGTCATGGGAGATTTCAGCTACCCTATCATCTCATGGGAAGAGCTTTCGACCACATCTGAACAGTCACACAGCTTCCTTGTATGTGGATGAGCTCTATCTGACTCAAAAAGTCTATGGACCGACGAGAGGCAAAGCGCTGCTTGATTTGGTACTGGCAATGGGGGACAACTTAATCAGTGACCTAATGATTGAAGGGAAGCTGGGAGACAGCGACCATGAGCTGATCACCTTCACCATCTGCTGTAAAGCTGATAAGTCAGTCAGCAAAGCAGAAGTCTTTGACTTCAGAAAAGCTGACTTTGACAAGCTCAGGAGGCTTGTTGGTGAGGCCCTAAGGGACCTCGACCCAAAGAGGAGGGGAGTTCAGGAAGAGTGGTTGCTCTTCAAGGGAGCAATCCTGGAAGCTCAAGCAGCATCTATCCTGTCTCAGAGGAAAGGCAGCAAAAGGGCAGAGCATCCCCCTTTGGCCTCCTGCATCTAAAAAGAAAGATCTATAAAGGATGGAAGGCTGGATCCACCCCAAAGGAGGAGTACTCTACACTGGTCCGGACCTGTAGGGAGCGAACCAGGAAAGCCAAAGCTGCAACTGAATTCCAATTGGCTACACATATCAAGGACAATAAAAAGTCCTTTTTTAGATATGTGGGGAGCCAGAGGAAGAGCAAGGGTAACATTGGAACCCTGCTTAACTATATGGGTCAACTGACAACCGACACCCAAGACAAAGCCAACCCGCTTAAGGGGTATTTTGTATCAGTCTTTCACCAGCCCAAGGGACAGCCCTGCTCAATATGGTACGGGATGACCAGGGCAAGGGAGAATTTTTACCCTCCATCAATTTTGACCATGTGAAGGAACACCTTGAGAGCCTGGACACCTTCAAGTCAGCTGACCCAGACAGCTTACACCCCAGGGTACTTAAGGAGCTGGCAAGCATCATAGCTCTGCTACTGGCATGGATCTTCAAGAACTCATGGCACTCAGGTGAAGTGCCCAAAGATTGGAAGAAGGCCAATGTGGTGCCTATTTTCAAGAAAGGGAGGAAAGTAGATCCAGGGAACTACAGGCCCATCAGCCTGACCTCTACCCTGGGGAAGATCTTGGAAAAAATCATCAGAGAGACCATTTTTGACAAACTGGCTGAAGGCAACTTCCTGAGGGATAGCCAGCACAGGTTTGTTGCGGGTAGGGTTTGCCTGACCAATCTCATCTCCTTCTACGACCAGGTCATATCACCTGGACTAGGGAGAAGAGACTGATGTCATATATCTTGATTTAAGAAAAACTTTTGATCTGGTATTCCATGATCATCTCATAGAAAAACTGGCCAACTGAAGTCTCGGCTACATCACTGACTGGTGAATTGGCTCCGAGTTCGGATCCAGAGAGTGGTAGTTGATGGAAGTCAATCATTGTGGTGCACCATGACCAGTGGAGTCCCCCAAGGCTCTGTCCTTGGGCCTATTCTTTTCATATCTTCATTAATGATGTGGACACTGGTGTCAGAAGTGGACTGGCCAAGTTAATTAATTCGCTGATGACATCAAACTTTGGGGTAAAGCGTCCACACTCAAGGATAGAATGGTGATCCAGGCCAACCTTGACAGGTTCAGAAAATGAGTGGATGAAAACCTGATGGCCTCCAACACCAAAAAATGCAAGGTACTCCAGCAGCATGCTCATAGACTCGGCAGTGCTACACTTGCTAGCACCATGGCCGAAAGGGACCACAAGATGAATATGAGCTTCAATGTGATGTTGCAGCCG
The DNA here is from genome assembly GCF_001723915.1 of Gavialis gangeticus. Classification (NCBI taxonomy): domain Eukaryota; kingdom Metazoa; phylum Chordata; order Crocodylia; family Gavialidae; genus Gavialis; species Gavialis gangeticus. Next base: position 128,818,521 of record NW_017729032.1, read on the forward strand.
GCAAAGCAAGCAAAACTCTGGCTTGCATCTATAGATGCTTCTCTAGCAAATCCCAGGATATCATCCTCCCACTGGACTCAGCCTCGGTGAACCAACAGCTGGAGTACTGAATCCAATTCTGGGCTCCACAATTTTAAAAGGATGTGCAGAACCTTGAGAGAGTTCAGAGAGCAGCCATGCACATGATCAGAGGGCAGGAAAACAGGCCTTATGATGAGATGCTGAGAGCTATGGGACTCTTCATCCTGGACAAGTGCAGGCTCAGGGGGGACCTGGTGGCTGCCTATAAGTATATAAGGGGTGTACATCAGGATCTGGGGGAACATCTCTTCACCAGAGCTCCCCATGGGATGGCAAGGTCAATTGGTCACAAACTCCTCCAAGACCATTTCAGGCTAGACATAAAGAAGAACTTCTTAACTGTCCAAGCCCCGAAGGTGTGGAACAGACTGCCACAAGAGACGGTGCAAGCACCTACTCTGGACTCCTTTAAGAGTCAATTGGATGTTTATCTTGCTGGAATCCTGTGACCCTAGCTGACTTCCTGCCCCTGGGGCAGGGAGCTGGACTCGATGATCTTCTGAGGTCCCTTCCAGCCCTAATGCCTATGAAATCTATGAATATACTTCATTAGTATAGCTACATAGATGAGGGGTGAAAAAAGTGTAATCACTGACCCATATAGCTGTGTCATGAGAAGCCCCCAGTATAGGAGAAGTTAATCACCAAGATGGTACCTTTTCAGATATACCTTGTTTTGCTTGGGGGTTTGGGTGGTTTTACTTTATCTGTAGAAAATGAAGTTTTGCTGGAGCTACAGCCACATCAAGATAACTTTGATGATATAGCATATCATTTCTCCTACAATGATAAAACACTCCTAGAGTAGACAGAATGCACCAGTATACTTAGGCTAACAGTAATGTGATCCTAATGTGCACACAGCTTATAGTGACAAAGCTACAAGAGAGTTCCAATCCCAAGAGAGTAAACCAAGGATTAGCAACCTATGTCCTGCAGACCAGATCCAGCCCACAGAGCCATTTAATTTGTCTTTAGTGACATTTGGTAGCAGGGGGCTTCAGTGGTGGGAGCTTTCCCTGCGCTGTCATGGAGAGAAGCAGCAGGAGCTTTCCCTTTGCTCTAATGGGGAAAAGCAGCAATGGCAGAATCTTTCCCCATGCCACTGAGTGGAGAAGTGGTGACAACAGAAGTTTTACCCTTCTAGTGCCTGTCTGTCTCTTATCTGAGCTTATTCCTCTGCTTAGTGACACTAGCTTCAGTGATATATTATGGGTATGCCTATACTGTTGAGAAACAAAAATGAGCCAATAAAGCCACTCTGCACCCTCTACTATCTTGTTAACAGACTCAAGATCATTGTATCAGGCATGCTTTGAAGGCAGTAGTAGGGGAGTGCTCCTAGTGTGGCCTCAGTGATTCACTTCTGGCCTTGGTGCATGTGAAGTAGGAGCTAATAATGAACAAAATACTTCTTGGTGGCAAATCTCAAGACTGCCAAGGAAGAGAGGTATATGCATTTATCTCAAAAGTATTTACAGGCTAACATTCACCAGAGCCAATGAGCTTATCACTAGTGAATCTTAAAGTTTCAAAAAACTCTTACCTACAGAATTCCTTGAGAAAATGTATAATTGGCCAATGGCTGCTTGTCATACTTGTTTCCTATATAGGTAAAAAAAGCAAGAGCAAGTTTGTACTATCTCATTTTATGTTTTTGCTCCATTTTTAAAATAATGTGAGAAGTGCAAACAATACCAGGACTGCAAAACAAACCCTGTAAGTATGTCTACATCACTGATGTCACAGTGAAGCATGGTATGCCCACTACACTTGTGCTAAGCTCAGACAGGATATAATGCCAATGAGCTTGGCACTAGCAAATCTTAGATGTTTCAAAACCCCCTTACCTCCTGAATACCTTGAGAAAATGTACAATAGGATAATCATTGATTGCTGTACTTGTTATTTACCTAAGTAACAAAAGAAAGGTAAAACTTACACTATGCTGTTCTGTATTTTCTCTCCATCTCTAAGATAGTCTGAGATCTATAATGAAGTACCAGGTACCAATAAATATTTCTAAGGCAGCCAGTGGATTAGTGGATATAGATCCATTAACCCACTTTGTTGTACTGAGAGTGATTTCAATACATCCTGTCAGGGTAACCATGTGTGGAGTGGGTGTCATGTTTTGATCCAGGGCTCAATAGCATGGTCCCCTGACAGTGTAAATATGTTGGTGCCTTGTAAAAGTAAACAGCACTAAGAGGGGGTGCTCTGCTATTACACTGACATTTTAGTTACTGGCTATTTCAGAATTCATGGTGTTTATTATTAGCAATTGTAGCATGGGTACTCTTCACAGAATGACCTGCTTTGACACCATAATCCTCCAAAACTAAATCAGAACATTTTTGCAGTAAAGATTAATTGTTACTCATCACAGCTGTTTGACAGCAGAGCTCTACAATGTGTAGTGCAATTATCTGATCTGCCAGCAGTGGACACTGTTACTCTAGTTATCAACAAAGACACTGACTGGAAGAAAGTCTGCTTTTACTTCTTGCAATGGTGCAGAAGCCTGAATTATTTGTACCAAAATAAAATCTTTGAGAAATATTCTAAGACCATGATTTTTTCTATATCCGTATAGGATCAAATAAACAATCTTTTTTCTCTATGAAAACTATTATTTTAAGAAATCTGTTTTAAACAGCATATGTACCCTGTGCTTGTGAAAATGTCTCTGCATTATTTTTAAATCATGACACACAAAAAAGTAAACTCTTGCTTGTTGTATAGCATAACATGAAATCTGACTCCCCTTCCCTCAAGAAGTATGAGTATGCCTAAAACCTTAGAGAATCTTGTATTATTTTGTAATTTCTTTTTACTTTTAACAAAGTGGATTAATGGATCTTTACATTCATAGCCAACCGCAATACTGAGTAAACCGATACATTTCTTCCTTTCACAATGTCATATTCAAGAGAAACCAAAATTATATTCTCCACAAATATCCCAGACTGTCAGGCCAAAGAGGACAAAGAGGAATGAGACAGGACTGGAGGAGCATACTGATGCTGTGTACCAATGTACACTGTACACAAGTAGTGTACTGATGACTTAAGCATTCAGGAAAGCATCCTCACGCAAAACAGCACTTAAGCATATATTTTAAATCATTTCCTAAACTGGGCCAAAGTGAAGAAGTAGATAAGGATAAAAACCAGTTGGCAATGGGCACTCAAAATCATGTTTTAATTTCAGTATTCACACAACACAAAAGATCTCTCTGTCCAGACTATTATAAGGATAAACCTTTCATTTGAGAACATATAATAGTTAAATATTATTTATTTGGCAAAAAATGACTGAACAGTTGTGTCTATATACTCATGGTCTGATGAAAATAACTGAGAAAGATATCCAAAAAGCAGTCTGCCAGAATTCTATCTCCTATTGCAACAGGGTTCTTGGATATCTTCTCTACACAGCATCCAATAACAGAAATGGCATTTCAGTCACTTTTGTTCCATTTCTATCTTACATGGAATTATATCTTCCACCTCTTTTACTCTCTTCAGTATCTTTCTTTAGGAGAAAAGGATTTCATGAGGGCCAGGAACAGACATTAGACATAAACCAGCTTAAGTGATCGGAAACCAGTTCAAATCTGTAACACAACAGGGCTAAGTACAGACAGTAAAAAGTCCAAGGCTGAATCGATTCAGTCTTTGCAGGTTAGTCTAAACTGCAGAGATTAAATTTAGAAATGACTGGATATGCATTTACTTTTGATTCAGGAGATGCTGCCACATGCCTGCAGTGGCACATGCCAGAAGCTGGGGGGCAACAGAGCATGGCTTTCTGCCACATGCCAGCATGGACTGTGTGTTCGCTTCCTCTTTCTGCTGCTCCCAAGGTCTGTGTACAGACTCACAGCAGCAGGACTCTTCCTGCTTCTGGGAAGAGGCAGGGACTGCTTCCAGGTTCCTCTGGGATTTGCAGTCCACAGTCACAGCTAGCAGTAAGTTTGAGCAGAGGAAGGGGTGTTTAAGCCCCCACCCTGACTCCAGCCACCAGCCAGGTTTTGCTTGGGAGGGTAGTCCCTGCCTCCCCCCTCCCCACCCTTCTCTGCTGGAGCAGACAGCCCAGCCCAGCCCAGCCCAGGGCTGGAAGGAATGCTGGGATGCTGGGGGACTGTGATTCAACTTGAACCAGGAAGGGGTCTGGGACAGAAGTTTCATAAACTGGTTTGACCCAAATCAGTTAAGTCTGATACTACATTAAACCAGGTTTATCTTAAACCAGTTTTAGCCATGTTGGATCTGGTTTATGGGCACTGAACTTACATAGTGCTATAGATTTAAACCAGTTTCTGATCACTTAAAATGGTTTATGGGCAACTTCTGTCCCTAACCCAGAAATACAGTGCATTTAAATTGCTTTCAAAATGGCTGAAACCAGTTCAGGATACTATCAGACTAAACTGATTTAGGTCAAACCAGTTTATGGAACTTCTGTCCTGGAACTCTGCCTGGTTCAAGGTAACTCATAGCCCCTAGCATCCCAGAATGCTTTGCAGCCCTGGGCTGGGCTATCTGCTCCAGCCAAGCAGGGTTGGCCTCACCCCTCTGCTCCCTAGCAGGAGTGCTATAACTGCTCTGGATGGCTGAGAAGCAGGTGGGGAAACCCAGGTATGGATCCCAGTCAGGGTCTGCCTGTGGGGGGGAATCAGCCAAGAGAATCAGCTATGCCCCTCATGCAGACCCTGGCTGGGGTTCTGTGCAGGCCACAGATGGGATTTAAACCCCCTCCCCCCACCTCGGGATAGTGGTTTGCGCGGGGAGTAGGGATACACCTGACCCCCCATCAGACGCAGGCTGGGGTCCCATGTGGGTCAGGGAGAGGGCTAAAGCTCCCTCCCCCCACCCTCAGTGCAACAGTCCTGGGCCAGGACCTGACCATACTTCTCCCTCCCCCCCACCCCCCCAACCGGCTCGAGCAGGAACAGGGGGCGGGGAGGAAGGGGAAGACTTGGAGGGCTTCTTTCCCAGCTTAACTCGCCTTCCCTTTGACAGTGGCAAGAAGGCTGGAAGGCATGCTCTAGCAGCACCCCCCCCCCCCCCCCCCC
>NW_017729032.1:128823705-128832810 GCF_001723915.1 Gavialis gangeticus
CCCCCCCAGCTTCTGGCATGTGGCTGCATTTCAGGAATCAAAAGTGAATATATGTTCACTTGCTTCTCAGTTCAATCTAGGTAGTTTAGACTAACTTGAAAAGATTGAATTGATTCGGTCTTTGGCTTTTTGATTGTCTGTACTTAACCAAGGTGGTTTTTCAATTGAACCAACAATGTTAGTTGGGATAAAGTTAGACAAGCTTTCAAATGCAAGACATTCTTCACCCAGTCTCCCATTAGGTCCTTCAGTCATTGCACTCAATCAATGATTGCTTTCATAGTCCTTTTGGTTTGTTCTTTTTCTTCAAGTTTAGTTAAGTTTTTGTTTTTGTTTAAAACCCTCATTCTGCATTACTTTCACAACTCCTCATAAAGATATTTTTCTTAATTGTGAAATCAGCCTATCATACCCTCTTATATAAAGATTTTTAAGCCTTCCAAGCTGCATTTTACAAGCACATACTCTTTTGGACACAGCTGCTTCCCACATATCTTCTTTTTATATGAACACTTAGTAAGGATTTCAAAAGAATAAAATATAATGTTGATTCCGTTTAAGTTAATGGAAAAATACATTCACTTCAGTGAAGTCAGTTTTCACCTGCAAAATGAGAATTGCACATGGCACAAACAAAATTATCATCAAGTTCCTGATGTAACATCAGAAGGTCTATACTACCCACCATAGATTATAGACTCAAGATAGACTGTAGCTCTTTAAAAATTGTATCTGTAAAATCCATTAAAATTCTACATTTTACACAGAATAGAATATTAATAAGAGCTTCACAATAAAGCATCTGTCCCTCTGCTGATTCCAGGTTCTTTAGAAGGTAGCACAATCTGTAACGCACTTTCCCTTTTCCTCCCTGTCAGCACCATTTTATTCATCAGTTTTCTTTTTTTTTCCCAGAGATCCCAGCTCACATCTTACTGATCTAGTCACAACTCAGTTTCATAACTTTCTATTCACACTACTCTTTACTACCCTCCAACTTTATCCAACTCCTAGAACGTCCACCTACTTAGCTTCCTACAACCCACTGGAGAGCTGCTTCTGGCAGATTGCATGATGAGTCTGTGTCAAGTTACAGCTTCATTTTTTTGTGAATGCTCTATTAAATTTTGATTTCCATTTGGATTGCAGCCTGTGTTTCATTTTGTATTAGGAACACTGAACGAGTATTTGTAAGCCTACCCTGTAGCACAGAACTCAGTGAGAGTTAGCTGCACTACTATTATATTTAGTTTCACCCCACACTAAGCTCCATGCTGCTTCCTCAATATTGCTCTTCACTGTAAAACTGACTTCACTGAAGTGAATGTATTTTTCCGTTAACTTAAATGGAATCAACATTATATTTTATTCTTTTGAAATCCTTACTAGTTTAAAGCTAGCTTAGGTATGTCTCTACAAGCTGCAATCACATTGAGCTGCAATGTAGACATACCTTTTCTTTGGAAACTGTAGCAGAGATACCAAGGCTATGATTATTGGATGGCTCTACTTTTGCTGGAACAATGGGCTTGCTACCACCAGGGCGACTAACTTTCAATGGTTTTCTGGTGAGAAGCTAGTGGGGACAAGCACATGGGAGCAAGAGGGGCATCAGAGTCCATTAGCCATTTCATCTCCCAAAGCACAAAGGACAAGATTTACAGATGGGTGATTAGACCAGAAGACTACCTTCAGGATTTGTTTTCCATAGATTCTCTTGTGGCTTTTAAGAGGAAAGTATGTTTTTATAAAACTACTTTGCCTTTGTGTCCTTATTTTACTACCATTTTGTTCCTGAGAGTTCAAACCAGTAAACCAAAACATCCACAGTCTCTGCTGGAGACTTAGGGAGAATGAATCTAAGAAATGGTGGTTCAAGAGGTCTTTGGCAGTGGTTCTAGAGTTTAGCCAGCTGGGCTGAAGGGTCGTTCTGCCCAACAAACAGGTCAGACATGGAGTGGGCATCTGTAATCACTATTCTTTGCTTTTGGTCTCCTACTACCTACACCAAAAGGGCTTCAAGGTTTATGGGTTGAGCACTGAATATTATAGAGTGGTGTCAATTCAAACAGTGAGAGTAGAGTAAGACGGAACACTGCTTATCATTTCACCCATTCGCATAATTTATTGAATGTTATCAGCCTTGAATAACAGGAGCGCATCCAATTGAGTGTGCACATGCAGTTTGTGGCTCCTCAGAGCTGTCTGAGGCACTGCAAACCACATGCAACACACATGCACCCATTCTCTATGCCGCTGATTTGCAGCGTGGCAGGTTTTGTTGACACTGGGAGATCCTGCTGCTAAAAAAGCGATGTGGCACACATGACAGCAGCATGCACAGCCAGAAACGGAGCTTGGCCAGCCAGAGCATGGCTCTGGATGCCGGCCAGGCTCCAAGTGACTGGCTCAGCACCACTGCTGCCCCAAGAAACCTCCAGAACTCCAAGTAAAGCTGCTGGGGTTAGCACAGGTGCTGGCCCCAGGCTCCCCTATGCCACCCAGGTCAATTTACCACATGCCAGAGCACGTGTGCAGGGACGTGCTCTGGGAAAAAAAGCAGCAGCATCTGCATGATTATATGGACATGCCCAAGGTAGGCAAGGCACATTTCCTTCCACCAGGAATTGATGCTCATTCATCTCAATTCCCTGTCTTGGAGCTGGCATTTGTGATTGTTATTTATGCTGTCCTCTGTGCTTGTCCTTTGGGACCTATTTGCTAACACAGTTCTTCAGAAGTGCAATAGCACTCTTCAAATCTCAAGGCTTTCTGAGGTGTTTCCAGGTTTAGTGGAGCATGACCCAGAGAAAAAGGTCTCACGTCAGCTGTAGGATATATATATATATGGGGCTGTGTGTGTGTGTGTGTGTGTGTGTATGTGTGTCTGTGTGTGTGTGTGTGCACGGTTTCTTTTAACCAAAATTGGGGATTTTTTTAAATCAGAGAAAACCAGGATCCCTGGTCATAACACTTCCTTGAATGGCTTATTTTAAGTAGCCTACCTAAATAACTTTTTGGTTAAGTAGGACTTAGTTTATAAATGGGCAAATGAGAGTGGTCTTAACTGTTTAGGCTATCCATGATACAGAGAACAAAATTCAGTAAACTCTTAAATGAAATGTGTGCCCACCTATAAACAACTTGCTTTGGATACACTAAGGGATAGCTCAACCAATTTTGGGACTGAAGTACTTTGGTTCCTTCCCATCAAGGGTGCACACAATCAACAGGATTTAGAGAACTTAGTAGTGATATAAAATCTAACCAAAGTACTTTTTCCTGTAACCTGCTTGACACTGTAAAACTATCTTTACAACAGCAGTCACATGTTAATCATAACCTGCTAATTTATTCAAATTGCAAACTCTTTGAGGCAAGGACCATTGGCTTTGTTACATGTTTGCTGAAGCCCCATAGTATAGTACTATAATAGGCCAATCTTACCTGGAGTTGAGGCACGACAGTATAACACAGATGATAAAACTTTTTTATTAATAGAGAATTTCACATCCATTTGAACAATTATTTACGCCAACAAAAGTAAATAGATGCCAAGATACTATAATGTTGCAGGTTATTCAATTCATATTTGACTCCTGCTACCAAAGTTCTTGCCATGCTCCTCCCGCCAGAGTGGGCAATCCTTCAGTCCATTTTTGCTTCCCATGGGAAATATTAGGAGAAGTTACTATTTCACCCATATTTCTCACACACTAAACTAGACTGTGATATTTAACTTAAATTACAAAAATGCTACAGCCATGTGGTGGGAACATTATGTAGCTGCTGGAATCCCAAAGGAAACTCCACACTGCAAGGTGTGAACAGGGAGTTTGCAGATCACACCTCCTGTTCTCTTAACTGGGCAGCTTAGTGGCTAGGGACAGACATTACACATAAACTGGTTTAAGCGACCAGAAACTGATTTAAACCTGTAACAGAACAGATGTTCAGTGGACATAAACCAGTTTCAAAAGGGCTGAAACCAGTTTGGGATAAACCTGTTTGAATGTAGTATCAGACTTAACTGATTTGGCTCAAACTGATTTATGCAATGTCTGTCCAAGACCCCTTCCTTGTTTAAGATAAATCAGAGTCCCCCAGCATCCTGGCATGCTCTCTGGGCTGGGCAGAGCTCTCTGCTCCACAGCAGGGCTGTCCCCTCCCCTCTGCTGCCTGGATGGAGCTCAGCAGTCTCTGTAGGCATCTGCCTGGCTTCTGTTCCCTGCTTTCATCCCCTGCCCTCACAAGCACTTCAGTATTAGCTAGCAGACCACATGCTAGCTACAGTCTGTGCTGTGGGAGACGACAGAGGCAGACAGGCTTTTTGGAGCTATTCATCAGGTAGCTTAATGTCCTTCCTTGGAAAAGCTGTTTAAGAGCTGTTTGCTCCCCCTCTCCCTCGCGCCACTCCCTACTAAGCAGGAATTCCCCCCTCCCCTCTGCCTCGCAGAGAAGGTATCTGTGTATTAGCTAGAGACCACATGCTGAGTCCATGCTGAATCAACAGGTAGCTACTAATATCCCTCTGTTTTCTTAATAGGGTGATAAACACTGAGATGGGGTAACACTGTTATCAGCGCCCCCACCCCTTGCTTGCTTGCCTGTCAGTTTGCTGCAGACAGTATACAGAAGCAGGGAGAGGGAGACTGAAAAGCTCTTTATCATTAACAAATCCATGCACTGCACACCTCCCCCAACCTTTGCCTCAGTGCTAGGTAGGGGCTGGCAACACTCACACCCCTTGAGCAGCGAGCTGGTAAAAGCCTGGGACTGCAGGCAGGCTTGGGGTTTACACCCCTCCCTAATCAGAGCCTCTTGCTGGGACATGGCCACACCCCACTCAGCTCAGCTGTCCAAGGGGAGGGAGGGCTGCTCTAGTGCCCCCTGGCTTTCAGCCAGAGCCTCTGCAGGCATGTTCTTGAATTTCCTCAGTACAGAGGGATTGTCTGTATGGTTGGAAACTGGTTCAACCTAGCCAGGTTAGACTAACCTGCAAAGGATGAATCAATTTAGGCTCAGGCTTTTTGAATGTCTGTCCCTAGTCAGTTTGTTAACATTACGATATTTATAGGAAAGGTTAATCATTTAGAAAAGGCTTTCCATTCAGAAGTTTGTCTACATAAACCATTAAATCTTCATAACAAAGTGTTGCTCCTAGATTTTAAAGGAGTGTTTGAGTATTATAAAATGAAAAATGGAAATCCAGGATATTCCAGGCAACATAAATATTATAAAAGTTTAGTTCACATGTCTTGGAAGTTATTAAGCTTTTTAAATTTTGTCACATTTCGCATAGTAGCTAATAAGACTGCTAATTAAAAGATCATGCAAAATAGCTTAAATATGCAGGTCTTAAAGTGTTAGAAACCATAAAGCATTACTAACTTTGACACATTATTCAGTTCCAGTAGATGGGTTAACTATATTCATTCTCCTTGAATATTAAGTGATGATGTGGCCTTCTCAATGTCTCCATACAGATTCTATTTATCTTGGTCTCATACTTAGTTTTGGATTCTGATACACTAAAGAATCCAGGATACCCAAGGCTCTGAACAGTTACATCATTTACTGACTATCTATCAAATAATCAACCAGTATAAGTAAAAAGCAAAAATCAGAAAACATTCTATGCAAAACAACAGGACTCTATATTTTAACGACCTTGACAAAAATTGCTAATTCACAGAGGTAAAGCTTGTTGTGTAATCCATTAGTCATTTGTGTCCTGCAATAGACATTTGTGTCCTAGGCCATCACTTACATCGAAAACACGTGTCAAGCAACCATTTATCTCATCTTATCCACCCACAAATTACAAATGAATTATAAGTTCATATGTAAGAAAGGCTGCTTTTTGAACAGAGGTAACAAATCAATAGTAATGCAAAAAGAAAGAGAGATCTCTTCAAATATAGTCATGTATGAATCAGTAAAAGGGCCACGCCTTTAAAGTTTGTTGAATATGGAAGTTTCATCTACATAACTACTAGGCTGCAGATGCATAAAATGCTATTAGGCTGAGTTTACAAAATACAGCTAATTTCTTCAATTTTTCCACCATGGTAACAGCTGGGGTGGAAAGAACTAATATCAACTCACCAGCATTTTAACCAGCATCATCTAACTGTGCTTGAAGCAAAGCTTAATAACAACATGGTTAAAATGCCAGTGCCCTAAAATTTGTCTAACACCATCACTACTCTGCAGCTGTAGTTGGCTTTTGTTCTTTTTCTTTTTTTGTAATGTTATTTTCTTTAAACAAGGACTTTTGATGCTCTCCCTAGGTTTGAAAATCCATACATGGCACCTCTAAATTAGAGAATGGGACAATGATATCAGACCCAACTAAAATGTGTCACATGTAAATTGTCTGTTTGAATCATAAAATCATAGAGAAGTAGGGCTGGAAGGGACTTCTGGAGGACATCTAGTCCAAACCCTGCCTGAGACAGGATCGTTCCCATCCAAACCATCCTATACAAATCTACGGTCTAACCTCTTAAGCAAAGCTACACAATCAATCCTGATGCAACCACAAGACACAGTTCCCTAATCTGCCACAGGTAAAGCAAGAGGACAATGGTGGCCAACCTTTTGTTGCTACAAAGGGTGATACAATATGCTCAAGAGGTCCAGGGAAGGGGACTGTGCCCCTGCTACAGTGGAAGGCATAATGACCATACCGTTCCATTTAGTAAAGCTGCTCCTCCTCTGTGCCTTGCATTTCCTCATGACCCTTCAATATTATGTGCAATATTTCCTAAAGGAAAACCTGACAGAATAAGGTTCATGTAGATGCTATTAGAAGTACAATCTGAACAGTATTTTACTGACAATCTTTGAAGAAAGCAATAAAGGCTATACCTGCTCTGATAGTTTTTGTTAAACACTAACAAGTAATATTGTTTTATTGACCACACATTTTCTGTATTCAAAAGAATCTGTCTCTGTCTCTCTCTCTCTCGACTACATACAGACTAAATAAAACACAGATCAAATAAAACCCCATCCTGAATGTAAAGTATTGAAATTTTTGGGTACAGTATTTTCCTTACTTCATATTAGTATCTGTGTTGAAATGCTATAGCCCACATTCATTTAACTTCTTGTAAATACAATGCTTTAGTCCTTATGCACAACAGCTGTGTTTTAATTGTAAAATAATATAATGTTATGGATTATTTTTAAATACAAGATTTGAATACACAGACACACACAGGAGGTTCCAGAAATATTCCACAATAAAATGCAAGGCATACAAAAGGCCATAGTAAGTTACAACAGAGAAATGGGTACACAGTTTTCATCTGCAAACAAGGCTTTGAATATGAGCCATTGATATGAAGATATTTGTCTGTTCAATACTTCTTCCCACAGACAAATTAAAATCCTGCTTTGACACCTTTTGTTGAATACCCAGTATTCAAATGAAAGCAAATACACCCAGAATAATCTCCCTGACACATTATTTTCTTCCCTTTCTTATAGTGACCAGTACTACTATTTTCTGTAACTTCACCGCTTCAGCCACTGCCTGCTCCTAATTTGTATTATTATTACAGAGCACCTTTTTACAAACTGGTCTTTCCACCTAGGAAGAATCCCACTATCTCTGGGTTCTCCTTTACAAGTTGAAGTTTCATTTCTACCTGGGAGAATTCCTAACATCTCTAATTCTCCATTGCCTGATGAAGGGTGTGTGCCCAAAAGCTTGCAAAGAAAAAAAAATGCAACTATTTAGTTAGTCTAATAAAACATATCACCTCTGCCCTAAGAGTTTTATCTCCCTACTATCTCCCTTGTCACTCAATCAAGTCTATAGCACTGGCTTCATCTGTGACTAGGCTTACTTTTCATCTACACATCCAGTGAGCCTCTAATACACTACTTGCTACACCTTCCTATACACATTGCTATGATTCAACCTTTCCTCTTTGCTTATGCTGCCAAAACTTATTTTCAATCTGTGTTTATCTCACATTTTAAATATTGACATCTCTTCTCTAGCTTTCATGTCTATCTGAAACATGACCACCTTTAAAGCTCTTTGAAATTATACCACTAGGATTGTCATTCCTGCTCTGTCATCGTTCTCAAGTTCCCTAGTTCTCCTTTTCTAGCCCAAACACATTTCTTGTCCTTGCTTTCAAAGTAAATCACAACTTGAATCAGCCCTGCACATCTGAAACATTACCTTATTGCAAAATTGTCTCCCACCTTCATATCCCAGTAACACAAGATTCAAGTGCCTGGTTCTCCACTTGACCCACAAATATTTTCAAGATTTCTTTCTTATGCTGGAATACAAAAAATTCCACTCAAAATCCAGAATGCCTCCATCTTCTTTTCCTTGACCTTCCTCATAACACTTCTTCTGTAATACATCTAGGAAACTGCAATCTGATGATCGCTGTAGTGGTAATTGGTTCTTATTTTTCCATATTGGCCAAATATGGTGCGTGTCCTGATATATTTTTTAATCCTGTCTTTTCCCAATTCTAATCCATTTGACATGTCAGGTGCTTTTCCAAGAAGCTTAAAATAAGAATGGGGAGGTAGCTAATAGATTTACACATAGAGAGAAATATGTTTTGAATTATAAGATTCTCCCTTTTTAATCATTGCAATCACTGGGACATTATTTTGTTTGTTAACCTGGTACTGGCTACTGGGGATGACCTAATCGGCAATCTAGTGATTGACTGGAAGCTGGGTGACAGTGACCATGAGGTTATCACCTTCACCACCCACCGTAAAGCTGGCAAGTCAGTCAGCAACACTGAAGTCCTTGACTTCAGGAAAGCTGACTCTGACAAGCTCAGGAGCCTTGTCAGTGAGGCCCTAAGGGGGAGGGAAGGCCAGGAAGAGTGGTTGCTCCTCAAGGGAGCAATCCTCAATGCACAAGCTAATTCTATTCCATCTCAGAGGAAAGGCAACAAGACGGCACAGCAGCCCCCCTGGCTCTCCAGGGACCTAGCAGACCTCCTGAGTCTAAAAAGAAAGGCCTACAAAGGTTGGAGGGTGGGATTCACCTCCAAGGAGAATTATTCTGCACTGGTCCAGTCCTGTAGGGAGCAAACCAGGAAAGCCAAGGCT
>NW_017729032.1:128833362-128875050 GCF_001723915.1 Gavialis gangeticus
CTTTATTGTCTGAGCCCCCAAGGTCTGGAACAGCCTGCCATCGGAGGTGGTTCAAGCACCTACATTGAACACCTTCAAGAGTAAATTGGATGCTTATCTTGCTGGGATCCTATGACCCCAGCTGACTTCCTGCCCTTCGGGTGTGGGGCTGGACTCAATCTTCTGAGGTGCCTTCCACCCCTAATGTCTATGAAATCTATTAAATTAAACCAAAACTTCACTTTCTATCTTGGTATAAACATGCTGGAAGAAATCATGATTTATTACCTTCAAAATGGCGGTGAGAAATTTTATTTATTTTTTTTTTTTAAGACCCATCGTACAATTAAGGGTTAACTAGAAATAGCTAACCCTTGTAAGCAAGAGCAGCAGAAAAGCAGAACAGCTTGTGAAGTAGTGCTTAGATAAACTTTAAGTAGAAGAGACAAAATTCCTGAGAAAGGCCTGCATAAATTCAAGATAAGCCCTTGTTACTGCAGCAGTGGGTTAGGCTCCCAGACATCCAAGCTGAGAATGAGACCCCCAAACAAAACTGGTTTGAGCTGAAATGCTCTAATTGGAGTTATGGTAAGGGCCAGGATGTGTGACAGATGCCCACAGGCATGACGTGTGCATGATCAGTGCTTTTATTGGGGAATAAAGTTGTGCGCTTATCCTGCTGGCCAGTGAATGAATTAACGGAAAAACTACCTTGAGTTTGTCAAGAGTGTAAGACTTGGAACTAATAAGATCTTAAAGAGGAATCTTACCTGCCTCCAGCAAAAAAGACAGAAGCAAATATACACCCACTGAGGATGTCAGCATAGTGGCCAGATGCCCATCTTGTGAGATTCCTAGTTGCCAGCCTTTGGTGAGAGTTTATTTACTAGCTAGTCATCATTTATTGCTGTTGTGTATCAATATAGAGCTCCCACTATTGAACAGACTTCAGACTACACATTTTAATCTGGCATTGTTACCACCCTGAAGCCGAAGTATTGTGGCTGGTCATTTAGGTTGGTCATTTAAGGAGGTTGTGCCTGCCCTGGATAAAAATTGGCTATTGATTCAGAAAATCAGGCCAACACATACCTAAGAGCAGACAAAATAACGAATTTACACATTTCAAAATACATTTCTGGCCATGGTTTGATGTAATAAAACAACCATCTATTCATAAATGGAAAGAAATAACGTATGAAAAAGTATCAAAGTCCAATGCACTGGTCTAACCTAAATTGATCTGAGTTGAGTATACCTCACACCAGATCTATCTTTAACTGATTGCACCATTTTTAGACCAGCCTATGTGCATCAAACTTCTGTATGGGCACAAGTTTAGATCAAATGACATTCACTTAGGCTGGTCTAAGTGTCATGTCTGTACATGGCCTATTATAAATAGATTAAACACAAAACCCAAGCCAACATAATTGTACTCTGAGGTTGAGGAGTAAAGCATGTGGAATGTCAACCTCCCCCTTTACACACATTAACCACCTGGCTGCACAAGGGACAGTAACAAACCCAATGACCTTTTAGAGTTTAAATATCTGGCATAACTCTGAGGAAGCTTCAGCAGTTAGTATGCTGGAAGAGCACACACCAACTGCTGAAACTTCCCCAGACTGACAAAGGGTTTTTAAACCCGAAAGCTTGGTTTAAAAAAAATAATGTTTTTCCAACTATTTAAGCTGGTCTAATAAAAGATATCAGATTCACCTAAAGAACCTTGTCTACAACAGTCATTCATTCCAAGTACTAACAGCACTAATATTACCAGTGCTTTAAAAAAATTAGAGGTGCAAAAAAAATACTCTTTCCTCACTCGCTGAGCTCTGTCAAAGATTAGCATTGACAAAGTATTGTGTATTATATCACAACCTAAGAAGTTTGTTTAGCATTGAAATGTACCATTAGTAAGGTCTCCTATTTTCCTCTTCCCCAATTAACAACAGGATTATGGTAAATAAGCCTAGCACAGACACAACATTGCTGTCCAAATTGTCACATCAATCAAGCTGTGGCTTCAACATCACCTCCACCCTCAAACTACTCCACTTAATTTTAGGATCTCATCCAAGATTTATTCCATCTTCTATTTAATCCCCTGGCCCCATCCTCCTTATCTCATATAATTTATCTTCAGGGATCCTGGTTTTCTCAAATAAAAAATCTCCAATTTTTAGTTTTAAGAAAGTTACCAAAAACCTACATTTTTCCTCAATTAAAATGAAACATCATTAATATATAGATATATATGTTCATTACTTTTTAAATCTATATATTCTATATATTTACTCTGTATATTATTGGTGTTTCATTTTAATCAAGGAAAAATGTGGATAGTGGGTTACTTTTTTAATCTGAAAATTTGGGTGGGGTTATCACAGAAAACCAAGATCCCTGCTTATCTTTCACTATCTTCCTTTCCCTTGCCCCCAGGCCTTTTCCCCATCCCCTCAAAACCTAACTAGGACTTGACAAAGCATTTAAGTCCCTAAGGTCCCTGCCATACATTCCTTTTAACACATGGAGTGCCCCAACAGCTGTGAACCCCTTCAGATGTGGGCTCCCAGCCATGAAAGACTGTTACTTGCTGTTGCAGGGGAAACCTGAGATTGTGATCATGATCTTAGATTCCCCCTGCACTTGTAATAAGGTGTGATTGGATTTGATGCTGGATCCCACAATCATGCCTCCTGTCATGCAGGATTGTGTAGTTTGTACATCAGATCCTATCACGTCTTTTCCTGAATATCTGGCAGGGACCTAATTGTCAACACACTTTTAACCAGGAATAGCCTTCCTATGCCATGTTCTGTTTACTAATTTTAATTCTCATCTGAAGCATCTTTTCTCCCTTAACCTTGCATTCTTCAGGGTTCTCTTCTTCAGCTACTTCTTTTAAAAGCTCCGTAAAGTATCTGTACTGTGTTATATTTAACACAATAAAAATAAAAGCTGTGACGTATTGTGTTCTGTACTCATGAACCTATTAAACTAGTCCAGAACATCCAGTGGGCCAACACGTCTGTTAAGGAACTATATTGATGCCTGAATTAATGTTAGATCAAAGTGCATTTTTCACAAAGCATACTAATTATTCTGTAATGAAGTGCCCACTTGGGGAGGTACTCTGGAATTGTTTGTTTTGCAATAGCCATTCTGGTTAATTTCCTTTGTAGAAGGCCTTTTAATATAAACTAGAAGTGTTTCATGGTTATATATTGTGGTAGTTCATATAGTTAGATACATGAGTGTAAACACAACTGAAAGTGTCATGTCAAAGTAACAACAAATATTAGATGTGTGGAGATATTTCATTGTAAATATCAAAAAGTGCCAGATAAAAATAATGCTAGTATTAAAGAAACTTTTTATTACATAATGTTTGTCTTAATGTATTCTTAGCTTGCTTGCAAGAATAAGATATTAACTCCATAATGTGGCCCTCATATGCAGGAAAATGGGGCCAAGAAGGTGCTATTTTAAAGCAAGATGCTTAAACTCAGGGAGACTGTCATCTGTCATGTCTCACAACATTATTCTGACAATGCCTTTCATGATTTAGAATTATATTTATTCAAGACCAATGTTTAAAATAGAAACAGTTTTGAGGCATTTTAACATATTGTCTCAGTAAATTACTCTCCCCCAGTTCACGAACAACCTATGCCAGTATTTTTGGTTGTGAAGGGGAGGTTAAACCACCGTAGCTGGCCGTTTGGAAATTCTTTGAGCATCAGAAGAATTTCCAGCTGACAGAAAGCTGTTGCATCAACTCTCCAGAGCAGGGAACTGGGATTGTAAATCAATGTGGTCCAGCATAGAAAATGAAAAGGAATGGGGTAAAACCACATTTGTCCTCTGGCACTCTGATTGTGGCGCCAAGCTCCAGTGAGCTGCAAAAATGACTTGACCCTTAAAGAAAAGAAGCGAATAAAATAAACTAAAAAGAGTGAGCATTTGTTTCATTGCCATAGCTGTTTAGCATTTTGAAAAGGTCCACAACTACCCATAGCTATAACTGGTGATTTAATTTGAGAAATTTCCTTAGAGGAGAATGAAATTAAAGCACTTAAAATTCATTACTCATATCGATTTTAGCTAAATAATTTGTTGAAACAGTTACCTTCAAATCTTCCAGGAGTCATTCTTTAGTAAAACATTTAGAAATTTATTACCAGATAATCATCTCTTGAAGATTAAAGGACAGTGAATAATGATTTTACTGAGTATCCTGAGCAATCAGAATGATGTGTAATTTTTTAAATAAAGATTACCATGCCCTTGTTTGATTAGATAGTGCCTAACCAGTCCCCTAAGTGCGCAATCTTTGAAGATGGCTATTATTAATAGAGATCACAAAATATATTCCCTGCCTTATTCCTTTGTCTCCACATGTTTCCTTCTGTGTTTGCACTGAGTCCACAAGTCTCTCCTGAACTTCCCTTCCCCTTTTAGGACCCCTTAATATGATACCTTGACCAATCCCCACTTCCCCTCACCCTACTGATTAGAATAATAGTCATTATCCTTCTATATTCTCTTTCTGCTCACATAAATCATCTATAATTAGCTGCATAGGTGACTTTCTCAGTAGTAGTGGAGAGCACCACAACAAGCCTATCCAAGAACCCAGGGATTAGGGACACTTATCTGGGAGGTGGATTTAACCCCTTAGGGTGATGTCACCCATATTTTAGCTGAATGTTCTAAACATTGAGCTACCTTTAAAAAAGGGGATAGCACCATCTCCTCCTCTACCATCTGTTTTCAAATAAAACAGTAAGCCTTGCTCCATTTTTAAAAGGAATTCAAGTACGGCACCAGAGTCACAGAAGACTTCAGACTGCAAACCCCAATCTGACATTGCTACCACCCTGAAGCCTAATTAGGCATCAATGCTCCCAAAAGCACTGTAGTTAAGAGAACCTCCCCTCACCCACTTTCCTATTGGCTGGCTTAGATGGCTTCCTGCTGCAAGTACTGGCTGTTGCAAGTCCCCTTCTAAGGTGCCTAACTCTCCTGATCCATTTTACAGGGCTGTGGGTTCCACTCCAGGAGCCAAGTACCTCAGAACCCAGCTATGATGCCAAGTGTCATGGCACTTAAGTTCCTTTGTGGATCTAAGCCTAAATGTGACCTGCCCAAAATGACACTGGAAGTCTGGGGTAGAACACCTAAATTTAGCATACTGGTTACAAGATGATATTTCTGCTCACAGGAAACTTCAAGTAGTAGGGAACAGAAATATACATCCACTAACACACTGCAGCATACCTAGTTATTGATTTGATGCTCATCAAGATGGATGAATGCCACCTACTAGACTGACCTGCTTTTCTGTTGAGTTTTTCCTCCAAGAACTAAGAAGTGAAACTCATTTTATGATATTTGACAAAACCATACTACAAATTGGCATGGTTGCAAGAGAGAATTAGGGTTACTGTCCCAGGTTTTTATGCCAGAAGGCAAGAGAGGGTGGCACCTTAGAAACTAACTCGTTCAGAGCAGCATAAGCTTGTGTAGGCCATACAGCCTACTGCATCAGATGCTATAACATCTGACAAAGTAGGCTGTTGCCTATAAAAACTTATTCCTCCCGGAGCCAGTTAGTGTCTAAGGTGTTACCCTGACTTCTGCCTGCCTTCAAACTAACATGGCTAACTACCTCTCTCTACCCCAAAGTATTAAGTTTCACTTTACTGTGTTTTGCTATAAATAATAGCATTTATAGGAAGGTTTTTTTTCAAACTATACTTTAGCTTGCTTTATAGAAAGCTGAACTGGTGATATCAATTTAGTATCACTAACTGCAGACAGATGACAAACATAACATTACTACAAAAGTAGAATCAAGCAGAAAGATACTATAAAGGAGAAATCTGACTTTTAACACCTCTAGTATTGAGCAACTGTAATAGGAAGGGCTTGCTTCCCATTCTGTGTCAGCATGGACGCTCCATAAAAGCTCTCCTTACTCATTTGAAACAACTGGAGCTGCTTGAATATGTAGCACTGCAAATCCAAATAAATAAGCCTTCAGATCAGACTCGTAAATATTATTGTCTATGTTAGAGTCCAGTAAAGTCACCATTTACCAAAAATGCTGCTAGCATTAATTTGCAATGCCTTTGTAGTCATGACTTTGATTTCAAGATGCGGTTGACAAATTAAAGAAAACAAAAGAGATAATTTGTAAATTAACTTCCATTATTCACATTTTTTTAAATTCTAGGCTTGATGCACTTTCATAGGTTACTATCCTACTATAACTAAGGAATGATTCAGTAAAACATTTGTTGAACTGTGTTACATTTCTTTTATATCTTGCTTTAGATGTGGGGATAGGCATCCTACTGTGCTATGTCTGGATCATTAGTTATGTTAATGACCATTATTGTTAACTCTAAAAACTCTTCTGCTGGAATATTTCTCTTCTGCAATCATACTGATTCTTCCATTTTTGATAGGGCAGGACAGGATGTCTTCATGCCCAGTCATGTTGCCTTAGGTAGAAATGCAGCCTGCATGGGTGGGTAATAGAAAACCATTCTAACAAAAAAGAAATGACAAACTTCCCCTTTAACTGATCTTTACATTAATGATTCTGGGATACCATGAGATCCTTTTAATGGTGCTGTTGGGTGCAAAGGGGTAGGTGTCTACTCATCCTGCTTTGTGCCTGTGAAAGAAGGTAAGCACTTGCTCTCTCTCTGTCTCCCCTTGTGCTACACCCTTACGTGAGGAATAGTTTCTTCCCTTGCCCAGGTTTCTTACTGCTTGGCCCCTGTGTAAGGAGGTAAGCACTATAATAAATGAATTAGTTATTAAAACAGAGTTCAGCTAAATTCAGAAAACTTATGGAGGGGTGCCTGGAGTTTAAAAAGTTTGAAATACACTGCCTTAAACTGAGAACAGCCTCTCACCATTACAGAATCATTACCAAGTCACTGATTACATGTCTAACTACTCTCCATTCAGGAGTGGCCTTTTGCTGCCCCCCACAACCTCCTTTTTTTGCTAAAGACTATTCCATTCAAGGAATGTATTTTAACCTAGCTACACTTGTGGTGGGGTACAAAGCAGTGTCAGAACTGAGGATCCCCAGCTTATATTGCCTGTATATTACAAGACTTGTTAGAGGACTATTGGCGTACTCCTTGCTACTGTTACAGGCAGAAGCATCAAGAACCATAGCTGCATCTTCATAGCTCTCTTGGTATGTGGAATGTTGCTGAGTATGTTAGTCAGCCTCTTGCCCTATCAATCAAAAGCATCCTGGGTGTGATATAACAAGAGAGGCTTCCTGCATGCTCTCCCTCCATGTCTACACAAAACAGGGGAAAAAATTTCTTTCTTGGTTCACCCAAACATAGCCAAATAAGATAGAAGTATCTGAAACCCACAAAACATTTGCAATTAAATTTTCATTGCAAAAGTAGTCCTTTAAATACAGGATTGTTAGTTACCCTTTGAGTGAATACTTTAACAGAATCAAAACTTCTCACCCTCAAAAAGGCTACATAAAGCTGTCCATGTGTAAACACAGGCTTAGGAATATAAAACACATATTTGGTCAAAAGTCTGACCTTGTGACATGTTTATAGTCATAGAATAAAAGGGTTCTTGTATACATGACTAAGAGCTCTTGTATACAAGAGGAAATTGCCACATTTACTGGTTTAATTGCCCTTTTTAACAATTTAATTGTGTAACAGTATACACATTCAGCAGCATGTTACAATTGCATTTTGTAACAGTGTACATGTTCAGCGGCATATTGACTTTTTTCAGTAGCAAACTAAAACACATCCCATGAATTTTAGTTTGCTACATAACAAATTACAGCGATATTCCTCATGTGTCCCTGGGCCCTATCCAAAGAAGGCAGTGGGGACAGTGAATGGGGCACTGGAAGCCCGGGTCTGCTTGGGGAAGTTTGGGCTTGGTGAGCTTCCACTGCCCCATGCACCATCCCCGATGCCTTCTCTGGCTGCCAGCACACCCAGCTGCCCTCCTGCCACCTTTCTGAGGTAGCCAGCCCATTCCTGGGTGGTCCCAGGTGGCAGGAAGGTAGCGGGGATGGTGCATGGGGCACTGGAAGCCCACCAAGCCCGAGTTTCCTTGATCACGCCTTGGCTTCTAGTGCCCCGTGCACCATTGGATCTGGTGGGTGCTGTCTGCAAGTTTGGGCTGCACCTGTGCAGCTAGCACCCTGCTGAGGCAGCCCCAGGGGCACCACCACCATGAAGGAAAGCACCGGGCCCTCCCTGCAGCTCAGGGGCTGCATGACCCAGCAGCAGCTCTCACAGGCAGGTTCTGCTGAGGAAAAAAAAATGTGGTCAGGGGCCTGATTTTTTTTTTTTTTTTCTTGGAGCCTGCCTGCATCTTCTGCAGCTGGGGAGTGAGCGGCCGGCAGGTTGTGCACTCCCTGAGCTGTGGAGGATCCTGGTGCAGCGATGCCCCTGGGCAGCACCCAGCTACTGGCATCCCACCCAGGTAGTCCCAGGGGGCACCGGCACCATGGAAGGAAGCACTGGGGCCCCCCACAGCTCAGGACTCACTGGCAGTTTGCCCCCAGCTGCGGGAAAGGCGTGCAGGCTCCTGGGGGGAAAAAAATGGATCCGGCCTCTCACTGCTTTTTTTTTCCCCCCTTTGGCACAGCCTGCCCGCTCCATGGTGGGGCCCCCAGTGCTTCATTCTAGCTCTGACTTGCCTGCATACCTGTTTGAAATGCCTCAGGATCTCTAATAATAGCACGCTTATTCTGTCTGTCTGGAACACTCTGATTGGTTGTTTCCGTAAGCGTTGTGATTGGCTGCCTAGACAATCAATCAGAGTGTTCCAAGCCGACAGAATAAGCCTATTCTTATAAATACTACATAGGAATGAGTGATGATTTTGCTAGTATAAAAAAATCTGAAGTCACAAGTCATATGGGCCTTGCAGAAGCCACACTGATATGCACAGCACAAGAAACTATTGCAGATGCATGTAGAGACTAGCAGGTGATGCAGATGCTTCTATACATTCCCTGTGGGGAAAAAAAAAATCTTTAAAGTTGTAGTTGAAGAAACAAATCATCTTTAGTGCTGTGGTAGAAGAGAGACAACTGTGTAGCAACTAGTAGAGAAAACCTGAGGTGTAATTTCCCTTGCTGCTTTCAGAGGTATCCAACCTTCCACCATATTTCATACTGTTCTTAAATATGGTGGCTGGGATGGTAAGGTAAAATGTCTATTAGCAAGAGTGTGGGGAAAATGACTCAACTCCTGCTCTTGAATATGAGCACACTTTAAAGTAGGTTGGAGAGGTTTAACTTTTATACTACTGCTTGTTAGCAGATATGGTTCCATCCTGACAGGGGATTGAACAAAAAGCAATAGGCTAAAATTGCAGCCAGATAAATTTAAATTGGATATTAGGAAGAGCTTTCTGGAACAGATTAGCCAGAGTGGCTGTAGAATCTCCATCATGAGAGATTTTAAATAGAAGTTAGGTAATATTTGGCTGGGATGATTTTGATAGGGACATTCCTGCATTGAGTGGGAGCTTGGATATCTTGAAGTTCCTACCAGCCCTAATTTTATTTTTTGTTACAACTCAGTCATAAACCATAGAGTCACAGACTCACACCATGATTAAATGACAGGAGCAGAAATCCCACTGGATTAACAGTTATGTAGTGTTACATAGTCTGCTATAGTATCCATAACTACATTAGAATGTCCATAAACACAATGCCAGAGATGATTATCTCAACATGGCTGCTGTGCTTCATATCTACTTTGCAACTTCAGGATCTTTTATTCTAAAAGGCATTACTGCCAGTAGCAAAATGGGCAAATAGGTCACTAGCTCTGGGTACAGAATTAGAGGGGGCACCAGAACCATATGCCACTGCTGCCAGTGCATGGGGATGCCACATCGCATCAGCTAGGGTCTTCTGAGTCTCTGGTAAGACTTTCCATTATTCTGGACAACCTCCCTCAACTCCTGCTGTCTGACATCTCTGCCCAGGGCGGCAAATTTGTTAGTTATGCCAATGATTATTACAACAGTAGGTCTATTAACCTTATGTTCTATTACAAATGTTTTGCAAACATTTAGAAAGTTCCACTGAATTAACATTTCTTTTTTTTTTTTTTTTAACTAAGTGACAAATCTAATTTAATGTATGCTCCATAGCCTTTTTTAAAAAAACCTGGCCAACGTTTTTTTTTTTTAACTAAGGGACAAATCTAATTTAATGTATGCTCCATAGCCTTTTTTAAAAAAACCTGGCCAACGTTTTTTTTTTTTAACTAAGGGACAAATCTAATTTAATGTATGCTCCATAGCCTTTTTTAAAAAAACCTGGCCAACGTTTTTTTTTTTTAACTAAGTGACAAATCTAATTTAATGTATGCTCCATAGCCTTTTTGAAAAGAACCTGGCATACGTATTAGTCATTTACACTACCTGTGGGATGTCATGGAAACATGCATTAATCAAGGATTATTAAGGTGAGAGGTAATAGATGGTAGAGAAACACAACATGAAAAAAAGACTACAACTGCATAAATGCTATATGTGTCTTTATAGGCTAAAGGTGATCTTCCTGCAGAAGCTCAAATCATTGTCAAAAGTATGGAGGATAGCCAACACAAATACTAAAACTGCAAGAATCCACCTTCTGAAGCTTGGGTAATGGCATAAATTAGTTTGACTTTACTTAAGAATCCTATGGCAGAAAAAAAGTAGAAGGTAGAATAGATTTGCACTTTACAGATTAGCTAAAGTTTGTGAGTGAGTTGCTCACTTCATCAGATGCTGTGAAAGCATAAACATAAAGCTGTGTAAAGAGAGAGGGAGATAATTAAATGCAGAAGCTGAAGAGAGTGGGAGAGAGGGAGGGAGGCAGGGTGGGGAGAGGCAAACATGCAAGCAATAAACCCACAGAATCAAGAGTCACAAAAGCTAATACAGGTAATGGGATATGAATGCATAGTCCCAACTTAAACTACACTTAACATAATCCAGTCTTGGAATGATTTCTTGTTCTGCAATTTCCCATTCAAATAGTTTTTTTTAAAGGTTTGCTGCCTGAGAACAGCTGTCCTCAGGTCAGTGATGGGAAGTCCAGGGAGGTTACTCTTCTTCCACAGGCCTCAATGTCTCCATACAGCTGCACCATATTGAGTTGTGTAGTGGGGTAGGAAGATAGACCACAGGACAGTACAGATACCTGAGCCAAAATAAAAGTATGGTTGGATAGGTTGATGACATTACTGTGGATTGTAGGGTTGCTGTTGGAACATGCAAGTTTGGAAAGGTTTTGCTTCCTCTTCGTCCTTTAAGGAGTTAAGTTTTGCTTCCTTTCCTCCTTGAAGGAGTGAAGCTGTTTGCAACAGGCTTCATGGCTATATGCACAGATCTCCTCCTGTTAAGTGGCTCTGGGTAAACCTATATTCTGTTTTTCTGCAAGCCAGTGTTGGGCTGTGCCTGAATGCTGTATAGAACATGGATAAGGTGGTTCCTCAGTTTCACTGAGAGAAGAGAATACAACTTGTCAGGATAAGTTGTGTGATATGTAGAATGGAGTGATTATGGTATGGGTATGATATTCATTTGCTTGCACCTACTTACAAAGAAGATATATTAGCATACTTGAACAAATTTCTTCTGTAGGTTGACCGCAGTCCATTTAATTCACCTGAGCATGGTGCCATTCATGAGTACGGAAAAGAAACTACTACTCATTGATAGCCAAGAAAGAAAGATTTTTTCACCTCCCTGCCTGCTGCTGACATTAGACACCTTCAGGGAAGACAGCCTAATCTGCATGTCACAGAGCAACACTCTCACAAAAGGACTCTCAGAAACCCAGGGGAATAAACTTCCACCCTCTACCTCCCCAGTGAAAAATGGATTTTTTTTTCTACCTAGGACTTTTACAATTTTTGAATTCTCCTCAACCTGAAGAAGGTATATGTGCCCGAAAGCTTGCAAAGAAAGGAATATTTTTGCTACTGTATAGTTGCTCTAATAAAAGATGTCACCTATGACCCAAGAGCTTTGTGTATGTCATCGGGAATGGAAACACTCTGACAAAGGTTTGAGAAGTCAACCACACTTGACCAAAAATTTAACATAGTGCTGGAACCAAAGAAGACATGGCCTATGAAAGGTTTTTATTCCTACCAAAGTCTTTACATAGAAGATAAGCAACTACTCAAAAAACTAAATATACCCATAGGCTTTACTGTTTTATGCAGTGTTTTCTCTATAATGCTTCTGTCAGGCCACAGCCTTAAACCTGGGGCCTCAGCTTGACAGTATTACTGTTTAGTCAGGCTGAACAGCTAATCACCTAGGCTCATCAATGCTGACCCAAAGCTTCCAGAAGGCTTAACACTCTTCCCACTGGAGTGGCCAGCTAGGGTCAGCTGACTCTCCACTTCCCTCATATAAACCCCTGATCCAGAACAGGAATTATCCAAGTAACAACATTATACACATCCAAAAAGCTATGTTAGCAAAAATCTAGCAAAGTTCAAGTCCAGCTTGTTTTCTAATCAAGTTATATGAGGTTTTAAAATAACATTTTATAGGTGAAGCTGGTTGCAAACATAGCTAAGAAGCTCTGGCTCTGCTTAAGATTACCACACAAGTAGAACCCTGCACCATGACTGTAGTGAGTTATGTGTTTATTAAATTCATTTTAAAACTTGTGCTTGCAGGTGAGACCCACCACGGTAAATCAAGGCGATTTATTTCTGAATCATATAATAATGCAATAAGTCACTAAATGGCAACTCTCAATTTCATTTACCTCATAGCCTGTACAGCCCCCCTACCCTAAGGAATCTTGGCCTTTATTACCTTCTCTACACAGATTCATTAGCAAAGTCTATGGATTAAACTTAGCTACAAGTCCTGTATATGAGGTATTGAATTACTGTGCTATCCTGGGAGCAAATTAAGTAAAAGATAGTGATTCAGAGATTCATCATTTGATTCCTCATTCCTCACCTAATCTGGAAAAATGGGGATTTCATGTGAGAGAAGGAACTTCCAGACCTGTACTGGCATAGTCTAAGTTCCCTTAGCACTGGTACACCCTTCAGTGCATTGGGTATTGAGTGGAGTTTGTGCCAATTCCCCAGGACTGCAAACTTATGTGAGAGAAGGTTGAGAAGGTTGACCAGCTATGAAGAATCTGCTTCATTCTTACATATTGTTACCCAATGTGAGTATCTGGCATTGGAGAAAAAAGGGTACCACACTCCCTTCATTCACTTCTGCCACCTCTCATAGGGCGCACGTACAGGAGAGTGCACGTGCAGTCTGCAGTGGCACAGACCACACGTGCCACACATGCAGGCATTTGCTGTGCTTAATTTGCAGTGCAGATGGGTTTTTTGACACCAGGAGAGCCAGTGTCAACAAAACCCACACCAGAAAAATGCGGGAAGGTGTACATGTCAGCCACATGCATTGCCCAAAACCTGAGTCAAGCCAGCAAAAGCCACACTCCAGCTGCCAGCCAAGCTCTGCTCCAGCCCTGGGAGGCCCCCAGGACCTCAGGTAAGGTTGCTGGAGTATTTTTCCCCACGCTATCTCCATGTGCAGGGGTGGGCACCAGGGCAAAAAGCAGCAGGACAAATTTACGCCACTGCTTTTTTTCCCCCTGTGGAAACCACATGCCCCTGCTTGTGGGGACATGGCCATAGTGTTTGATGATCTTCTTAAAGTACAAGTGGCTGAAAATCTTATGAGAAAACAATTGTAAGGATAGTTTCCAATCCCCATGGATGCAGAGAAACAATGAGAAACAAAGGTTCAACACCAAAAAGCAAATCTAAAGATTCTACCATTTATTATTATTACTTTAAATCTCATGACTTGTATACAGGCAAGGTTCTTTGAGTAAATGTGATATGTTTTATTAGACCAACTAAATACAGTAAAAGCTGTGTTATCTGGCATCCCCTGGGAATGGGGGATGCTGGATAACAAAATATGCCGGTTAATTGAGCAGCCCAAGACACTGCTTCTCCCGCTGTGTCTGGGGTGACCCGCCGCCCCTCCCGCCCCATTGCCACCCTTCCCATGGGCTCTGCAGGCCCCACGGGACAGGGAGGTGGGCCCCGCACAGCTGTTATGCCCCTGGGCTGTGGGGGCTTGGCAGCGTAGGGTGATTTGCCCCAGGCCGTGGGGGCTTGGAGAAACCAGAAGTGCCACGGTAGGCACTTCCAGTTTCGCTTTATAAATACAATGTCTATATTAGTTGGCCTAATAAAAGAGATCACATTACCCAAAGAACCTTGCCTGTCTAATTTATGTTGTTATTTTTTCTTGTGGCATTATAAATACAGCTTAAAGATGTCATGGCTTGTGTGATGAGTGCTATTTTACAAGAACTGAAGGGAAAAACTAAGTACAAATAATGCCAATGTAGTCTCTAGGGTCTTGGGAGTCCACACATTATTTTATAAACAGATAAATGTGCAATGATATTTAGGTACATAAAATGGCAAGACTGCCATTTCCAACTATCAGGATAAGTCACCCAAACAAAACAATGAAAGTTCAACTCTAGTTATTATCCCACTTAATTTTATTTACCCATTTAATCTGTCATCGCTTGTGGTCTTGGTATTAAACCAAAATTCGGAACATCTAAAATGATGACAATATTCAGTTATTCAATCACAATATATGGGGGAAACTGGCAAACATTAGGAGTCTTTCATGAGAATGAACTGAATCAAAATAGAACTAGATTAAAATGGTCCTGAGGTTGGGGATGGAGGCATAGCTCAGAACAAAAACAAAATTTGAGTTTTCACAACTTGATTTTCTCAATATATGTTAAACTTAACTAAACCAAACATTGACGGTTCCCTTATCCCCCTGCTTTATTTGTAGCAGGTACGGGTATTCTTAGTGTCCATAGGCTACGTGCCTTGTAGTTGTGGATTTTTAGGAATGAGACAAGGACTATACAAAACAAGGACTTGAATGGGATGATTTGGGTAGGGATGCACCTGCCTTGAGCAAGGGGTCAGGCTAGATAACCTTCTGAGGTCCCCTTCAGCCCTATTTTTCTATTGTTCTATGAAGATACCAGTTCCAAGCTCTCCTGAACACCAAAAGATTCACAGCTTAAATGTAGATGTAGAGGTTCTCACCCACCTATAATTTTCTTCTCATTCTGCTGAAAGGAACTATTCAAAGACCATATTTTAGTAAATAAAATGGCCCCTTAATAAGAGGCAAGAGAGAGGAAAGTAAAGCTGATTGGTAATTCCCCTAAACACAATTTTGTAAGAAAATACCGACTCAACAGAATTGCAATGTTTCACAAAACTCTAATCAATTTTGATTAACTTTTACTGAACCACAGGGTGGCCTAGTTTCTTATCATCAAACCTAGAATGATGCTTCAAAGGCTGGGCATCCAAATTTTCTTGCTCGAGAGCAGCTCTGCCATAAGGGCAACTCTGAGACAAAAGACACATGGATTTTGGGTCCCTGCCATGGGAAAGAGCTTGGAAGCCCTGGTAATAGTGAGTTTAAGCTCCTAGTCCCATAGCTTGGAAGCACTAAAAACTCTAGTTGTGAGTTTCATCAATGTAATTCACTGTCAGGCAACAATAAAAAGAACCATGTCATTTTTACTCAGTATCTACCAGGATCCTAGGAAGCAAGTTCTTTTTTTGTGACACATTCAATCTCTGAATTTCCAAACTTCATTTTCTTTTGATTTTTTAAAACCCTATTTCAAAGGAAATTTCAAAGTGTTAATTTTTCCACAAATTACAAATTCCAAGATTCAGCCTGCTCAGCAAGGAAGATCCCAGGCAAGTATTTCATAACCTAAAGAGCCTAGAGTTGCTTTTTCATAAGAATATATTATTTTTATGGACAAACATATATTCCCTTCATTCTAAAAAATCTCTCCTTTTCTTAAATAACAAAGCCTACTTTTTGCAGTTTACTGTATTGCTAAGTACAAGGCATCCTAATCTTTTTAGGTATTTTATAATATTTAAGAAACTTCACAACAGTAATAAATAACTTTAGAGGAATGAAATTATTCTAATTGCAACATCATCCTACACTTTGATCTACATATAATGAAGCAGGAGGGAAGTAAAGCTAGAGCAATCTTTGAGGCAGTCTCACTGTATCTAATTTTATCAGTCTTTGTGTAATTCAACTTAATATCAAATGGAGATGCTTCCAATGAGGAATGTAAAATAATTTGTAAGATCTTCTGGGCGCTGCACTTCAGGAGGGATGCAGACAGCATTGAGAGGGTCCAAAGGAGGGCCACCCACATGATCATGGGGCAGCAGGGCAGGCCTTATGAGGAGAGGCTTTGGGACCTGAACCTGCTCAGCCTCCACAAGAGAAGGCTGAGAGGGGATCTGGTGGCCATCTATAAAAACTTACCAGGAGGGACCAGTGGGGAATGGAAGAGTCCCTGTTCCCCCGAGCACTACCAGGAATAATGTCCACAAGTTGACTGAGAGTAGGTTCAGGCTAGACATCAGGAGGCGCTACTTCACAGTCAGGGCGGCTAGGATCTGGAGCCAACTTCCATGGGAAGTGGTGCTCGCTCCTACCCTGGTGGTCTTCAAAAAGGAGGCTAGACAACCACCTAGCCAGGGTCCTTTGACCCCAGCATTCTTTCCTGCCCATGGCAGGGGGTTGGGCTTGATGATCTGCTCAGGTCCCTTCCGACCCTACCAACTACGAAACTATCTGTCTTGAAAAAAGTTTTTTTTAAGTAGAATTATCTATATACTTCTAGACTCTTCACTGTCTACCATTAAGAAACATACCTTATCAACAGCCACACAGTTCTTCACGAAAAAATACTGTAACTTTTGAGTTCCATAATAGTACATTAAACAGAATGTGGAGAAGTATCTTGCATTATACATTATAGTAAGAACTATAATGCTTACTATAATGCTATTACCTTCCAAGCAAGTAAACCAGCATTTTGGGGTTTGACATATGTACACAGAGTCAAAGACAACAACTGGTCTATTAGGCAACATGAATATCACTTTTAAATAAAGAGAATTTGCTCAGCTTTCTTTCTGACGGTGCAAAGAATGTTTGAAAATTAAATGTGGATCCATGTATTTGGTTCACAAGTGAAGTCAGCTACATAACCAGCAAAACGCGTCTGCAGTGAAGTTGAGAGAAAAATGTAAATATATTTTTTTGCATTCAAAGGAGGATTCTAAACTTTAGAAAATTTGCCTCAGAATATGCAGAAACTATTAGGCAAGCACTCAGCATTGCCTATATTAGAATAGAGGTTTATCATTATAATATCTGAAATTCTTGAAATAAATTCAACTTGATGCTGCAACACACAATTGGATTTTTAAAATTTTTTTGTCATATGAAAACTGGTCAAAATTACTTTAGATTGGATCCCCATAATGAGCATTTGCAAAGAAGCAAATGTTAATATGTCTAATACATTAGAGGCTTTGCTGCCCAAGTTACATGATATTAAAACAGAATTTTCCTAAAGTTCTGGATTTTCCCAGAAAATAAATTATTAGCCTCTACAACAACTGTGGCCATAAGCAAAATGCAAATTATTTTTTCCTCTTCTATGTTATTATGTTAACAAACACTATTTATAGGTCTTGCTTCCCAGAACCAACAGCATTAATCACAAATGACATATTGCTAATATGCCAGTGCTCTTGCTCTTCTTCATGGTGATTTATACTGGGGAAAGAACTTTCTTCAGCGCCCTTTTGAGGACCCGTAATTAAGAAAACAGTCACTTAGAAGCAATGCTGATAAGTGTGACATTAAAAAACCTATACCAAGATATCACAAGTTTATAATATTTTTCACTTGAAACAGTTTGCTAAGTCAGGAGTTTTAGAAGACAGTACTGCATCACTTAAAGTAACCTTGTTTTACCAAGTACACCTGAAGCCTGTTAGGTATCCGATAAAAAAATAAGAACTGCTGAAAGCAGAAGCCTCCTGAACCTTAAAAGCAAATATAATTCAAGTCCTAAACAAACAGAAAAACTGCTTGTAAAATGCCCTTGCCAAAACCAAAGCTGTCAGTGCATTCAGTCACATTAAACCATTGCAGTACCTGCTGTCAAGGTTTTTAATAACCATGGGAACAGAACAGTAATACGCAAAACAGTTATATTAGCCCCACTGTTCTCTTGTAAGAAAAAAGGGTCTAAGACATTAGAGACAAGAATGAAAAATAAATGAAGAGAAACAAACTCCCATGCCCCTCCAATCAAAACAAGAATGAAAGTCAGAAATTATCTGCAAGTTAAAAACAGAATAGAAAAGGCAAATTTGATTTCTCTGACAATTCATCATTCCCCACCCCCAAAGTGCTTAATAAATAACACCAGTGTGTCCACCAAAATGTCATTTGAAACATGAAGACAGAGTTATGAAAAATAAATGTATAATTTTATTATTTCTGATGTGCGTTTCAGGATAATATCCTCTGTTAGTTCTTCTTTAAATTTGCAAACTAAATTCTTTCAGGCATGAAAAAGGCACTTGTTCTCCTTGAGGACTAAGCCCATAGCAAGTTTTAAGTTTCAAAACTAATTCATTCTGAATTATCAGTGTATAAAAAGTGTCCTGATTTTGTTTTTAATGGACACATGCATTATTCATCATGCTCCCAGAATTCAAAATAAGCCCAATCAATGTTCTTGAAA
Source organism: Gavialis gangeticus (assembly GCF_001723915.1). Classification (NCBI taxonomy): domain Eukaryota; kingdom Metazoa; phylum Chordata; order Crocodylia; family Gavialidae; genus Gavialis; species Gavialis gangeticus. The sequence continues at coordinate 128,852,078 of NW_017729032.1, forward strand.
CTTTCCAAAATAAATTCATCTTTGGGTTGAGACCAAGCATAGAATATTTCATGCCCAAAGGAATATTCTAAAGAAAGTTAGCACTAAACTAATAGTCATATTTCTCACTGACAGAGGAATCATGACATCCCTGCAGCTCAGATGCTTCCGTAGCTGGAGGAGCTAACTGCATAATAATGGCCGTGCATTTTTTCTTCTTTTGGACTTAAAAATAAATTTGCACTGCAGAATCTTGCAACTGTTCCCAATGGAAAAATCATATAACTGTTATAGTTATATAGGATATTCTTTTAACATCTATATATATTAAGTGCTTGGTCCATCGGTTTGTGTGTCTGTCTGTCCACAACACTCTTTAAATGTAAATAGCTCGAAAACTGTAAGAGATAGAACATTTGTGACTTCAGAGAAATGTCTTTGCTAAACCTTAGCATTTGTTTAGTGACCATGTCAGGATGATCCCAACTTCCAGAACTGGGAAAAAAGCCAGGGACCAGGGCTGTTTCTACTGAGCTCTTCCCGGGAGGGCGCTGGGAGCCTGGTGTGGTGGAGAGGGCAGAGGGAGGGGCCAGCTGAGAAAAAGTGGGAGCCAGGAAGAGGTGCAAGGCAGTGGATGAGTAGCAGTGGCTCCATCCTAAGCCCTGAGCAGGGAAAGAGTCACCTGGGGCAAGCCCAGTACAGTGGGGAGGGCAAAGGGAAGGGCACCTGAGGAAAAGTGAGAGCTGGGCACAGGAGTGAGGGAGCAGAGGCAGTCCCGTCCTGAGCCCCGAGCAGGGAAGGAGACACCCGGACACAGTGCAAAGGAAGCCCCTGGGCGTGGGCAGCTGTTGCAAGGTGCAGAGCTCACTTGCCCTTGCCCTTGCCCAGCAAAGAGGTGTGCAGGTGGTAGCTGGGCTGCAGCATGGGCGGGTCCACCTCCAGTCTGCTAGATAAGAGCAAGTGCAGGAAGGGATTAGTATCTTCAAATGTTCAGCCTATTTTATTTAAGTTTTATATATATTTAATTTACTTAATATAAAATGTAAAATCTATCTGTTTTTGTTATTTGAAATTCATCTGTCATTCTTGATGGAAAATTTGTTAGTATCTAGATAAAAGGTAACTCTTGTTAATTTGTGACAACCCAAAAAGCTCCTCTCCCCACCCCAGTCTTAAAAGCAAGAGATGGAAACTTATTTTCACCTAAAGGAGCTAATATGGCCGTCAGCCCCATGGCAACCAAGTACTTCACAATCATCAACAAATGTTATTCTTACAACAACCTGTGAGGTAGGGAAGCCTTATTCCTAACAGAGGCATGTTGTGCACCTCAGAAACTTACTTAAGTGACTTGCCTAAAGCCATACAATACTTCTGTGGCTGGAGAGAGAAGTGATCCCAGATGTCCTGAATCCACTTGAGTACTTAGTTTATTACAGCATGTTCCCTACTTTCTTTCTGGGAATATCTTGCATTTCAGAGGGTGCGTCTACATGTTCATTAATGTGCCATTATGACGCATTAAGTTTAGTACCTGTAATAACAGGTAGTAACTTAATGTGCTGTAATTGGTGCTACTGTGCATTAGCAGAAATGAACACTTTTTAAAGTAAAGTTAATGAGCATTAGACTAAATCTACTGCACATTAGCATGGTTTTTGCCAGCTGCACTAATGCGCAATAGAATTAGTCTTCTGCACATTAAACGTCTTGTGTAGATGGGAAAGAGAAAGAAAGAGAAGCACTGAACTACAATGCCAGTTCAATTAATCCATTTAGATAGAGTACATAACTGAATTTAGTGCCAGTTAAACATTACCCACCAGAGTGCAGGGACATGTTTATTTGTACTTTATAATGCAGGTTCTTCCACTTTTTAATATAGTATGTTTTACTAAAGTACAATTACAAACAAGATGCCCTGCAAAGACAACCTGAGTGATATATGTGAACAGTTTCAGGGAAGCAGTTATTAGGCTAAAATGGAGAGAATAAAGTACTCAGAACTTCCAGGAAAAGACACTAGAATAGGCCTGAGTCAAAGGTTACATTGACAAGGTATAAATAAAATTATGAGCTTTCTCTCTAAAAGGGATGAGATGAGGGATGATTAAGACTTTTGTAGTTACAAGGAGTGGATAGATGATCTGTGGGGAGCAAGGCACTATTACAATTTAATGAGTCTCCTTATATTCTTCACATGACTAACGACAAACCTGTATATAACACTGGATTGTTCTAAACCATATAGAGAGGCTGAGCAGAGGATCCTGAGAATATTCTCATGTTGCCTTTTATTCAGACTACAGAAAAACTTTACACATTAACCAGGCGACTGTCCGTAGCTAAGCTGCTACTGTGTAGACGAATTGGTCAAATAAATGGTCAAATAATGCAGATATGAATATGAACTTTCATTTCTACCTGGAAGAACTTTTACAATCTTTTTTCCAGTTCCTGAAAAGTGTGCTTGGTTTTTTTTGCAAAAATTTAGTTGGCCTTATAAAAAATATCACCTCAACCACAGGTTCTGATTCCTTTTCCCTCTAGACCAATACAGCTACAACCTGGATACCTGACAAATAATGCAGATACAATTTTAACTATTCATCTATTAATAATACTGTATTCCCTGCCCCTACCATTCACTGCAGTGCCTTTCCCCCTCCCCTCCAAGAGATGCAGTACATGACAAGAGTTGCTTTGGGAGTAAGCATCAGTCATATTAAGTGAAGTTAAAAATGTAACCTGTCTGCCTTCAAAACAGTATTTGTGCTATGCTGTCTTTCCCTAGGGACATTCTGCTTAACTTTCATTCTCCCTGTCATAAAATATTTAGGTCCTAGCTGAAATTATGACCTCAAAGGCAAGGAACACTGAGAATTCATACATGGCTTTAAATAAGGGTTATCACAGATGTGAACTAATCCACAAACGTATTGCATGAGGAACAAAATTCGAGGCAGCCTTCTCTGAAAACCACACAAGACTAGATTGTTTTGCTCAAATAGCTTTATTAATTAATTTTCAAATACTTAGCGAGCCGAGCAAAATTCATTACCATCATTTTACAAATGGGTAACATGAGGCAGAGAGATTAAGGCCAATGTGTTTGATATGTATGGATGCCCTGCTTTGGAGGCAACCCACCTAATTATCTCAAAATTAGCTAACTTTCTGAAAAAGACAGCCCACATGACTGGTTCAAGGCCACAATGGTAGTCAGCACTTATAGCCACGGTTAGGATTCAGAAATTCCTAATAAACGGTCTCTATTTTCAAGTCCTTTTCATGACAAAAGGTACCTACCAGCTACATGTCATTTGATACAAAATCCTAAAACAAACTCATGTCTTTAAAAAAGAGAAAGTTTTAGTATACATGAGGGTGTTTCAGAAACTAATGGCAAAAAGGCTGTGCACAGCATATGTCTGTGACAAAGTGGAAAATAATACAGCACTGAGGAACACTGAGGGCAGCATTGTCGATCACATATGCAGTTTCATGCTAAATACATGTGATACTAGTGAGCACATGTACAATATGGCTGTGCAGATGTTAGTGTGCACCACAGAACAGAATTTTGTCATTCTTTTTTGGGGGGGGCAAAAGTTTTGCACCTAATAAAATTCACCACAAAACTGTGGCTCAAAAGTGAGAACTGTAAGGCCCAATGGAAAGTCTGCAAGTGGGCAAAAGAGTTCAAAAACAGCCACAGGTCTGTAGTGGATAAACCCTAGGCAGGATGCCCCTACAGAACCGTGACAGGGGACAACACTGCTAAGATCAATGCTGCTGCAGTGTGCAAGCCTGTGACTAAGCATTCCTGAACTGGTGATGGACCTAGAGGGAAGTACTGAAAGTATCCATGTCATTTTACACCTGATTCACCTGAATTACCGGAAAGTGTATGCCTGTTGGGTACCAAAGCAATTGATGGATCCACATTAAAGGATAATGTAGAGGTGTGCACCCAGCTTCTGCAATGTGTATGGGATAAAGATAGGGGGCTCCACTTACGTATTGTCACTGGAGACAAGACCTGGCCCACCATTACAATCCCAAGGTCAAAAGGCAGAGCATGTAGTAGAAACATACATGCCCAAAAAATTCTGCACTCAACCATCCTCTGGCAAGGTCTTGCTCATCCTGGTTTGGGATTGCGTGAGACTACTCCTTGTCCACTTCATGGAGCACAGGGTCATGATCAACAGCAACGCCTACTATCACATTCTCCATCCAAAGTCAGAAGACAAAATGCTGTGGAAAGCTCAAGTAAGGTGTTCTTCTCCAGCACAACAATGTGAGGCTGCACAGTGCATGGGCAACTCTCAAGACTTTGCATGGATTGGGCTTTGAAATCTTACCATATCCACCCTATAGTCCCAATCTTGCACCAAGTGATTATCACCTGTTTCGAATGTTGAAGGAGGATCTTCATGGGTGCAGATTTGCCAGTGATGCAGAGGTGCAACTCACGGTGCAGGAGTGACTGTCACAGCAACCAAAAAGCTTCTTTGAGGATGGTATCAAGAAACTTGTGACTCGCTGGAACACCTGTGTTGCAAAGCAGAGTGACTATGTAGAGAAGTGATGTGGTGCAGTAAATGATCATTGCACACAAAATGGTTTTATTTTGAATTTGTTGTTAGTTTCTGAAACACCCTCATTACTCCTATGTTTCAATGAATTTAGAGAGAGACAAACAATACATGTGATACTTTAAAAAGGGGGAAAACACTGCTCTAAATTTGACCCAAAATTAAGATTTTGGTGGAAAAAAGGTTTTAAAAAATGCAAGATAGACAGAAGTACTTTCATAAGGAATGTCTTCAAAACCAATTTTCTTGAACAGATATATTCCTCTGCTCTATTTTCAACCCAAATATTATATCATTCTGCTGATGCTCAAGGACTGGAAAAAGAAACAAACTAAACATTGAAGTTTAACTGACACTCTGGGCTCAGTGTGAAAGTGAAATACAAATGGAGAAAGGTAAATATAGTTTTAATGCTTTTGGTTTTAATGAACATAAGTGTTGGTCATAACAGGCCCCTAGCACAGTGAGGATTTCTGGTCCTCAGTAAAAACCCAGGCATTCTGAGTATTAGATGACATTACTGACATTGAACTCAAGCAGAAAGAGATGCATGTCAAGTTAGGAGTTTGACTGGAAACACTGGATGTCTAATTTACCACACATGGGTACCATGTCATCTTTCCTTTGGTCAACTGAGACGGTGGGATAGAAGAAAGGATTTGGAAGGAGCAGTCCTGCTCCTCCTGACTGTTAGAATGGCACAGATACCTAAACTAAGAGGGGTTTTTAGGCTGTTCTAAATTGCACTAAGGACTGAACAGGCCTATTTGCCAGCACCAGAATGCTTACCTTTATGCTCCTCAGTTCTTTCCTGGAAAATGATCCCTCAGGTTGGCCAGTTAGCATAAATCAGGCCCACTACTGTGGTGCTCTAATTTAGATTGGGACCACAGCAGCTTGAAAATGAAGGAACTGTAATTGCCCAAGCCAGCAACTCTCAATGTTTTTAGGCACTAGGCCAGGTGCAGACCTAGAGGGGTGAAGCAATGCAGTTGCACCCCTTACCCCCCTACTTGACTGTGCCACACACAAGCCCTCACACAAGGTCTCAGTGGAACCCCTGCTTTCACACAGCTCCAGAGGCCAGGGAGTGATCACTGCTGCCACCACTTGTTCCCGCCTTTCCCCTACTGCCAAATTCAGCCTGGAGGAAGAGGGAGCGGAAAGATGAACAGAAGCAATGTTCACATACCGTGCTCTGGAGCCATGCAAAAGCAAGGGCTTGGAGACGAAGCCTGCTTCAATCAGCTGCTGAGCTCCAAGAGCTGGCACTGACTGGGCAGTGAAATCAGAGCTCACTGTGCATGCACCAGGGTTGACCTCAAGATTTTTTTATTTAATTACAATCTGGAAACTTTCTATTGATAGCCAACACTTTTTCTTTTTCTTTTTTTTTTTTTTTTTTTTTAAACTAACATACTTTTTTTACTATCAGTAAAAAAAAGTATTGGGTTGGCAGCCCTGTGTGACTGTAACAATGGTTTTACATCCTGCTGCCCCCACAATAGGGATCCCCTATGTGTACTACACCCTGACACCTCCAATAGCACCCCAGACCATAATTCCCCCCCAGCCCACCATCCAGACTTACCCTGCCGGCTCTGTTCCCCTGCTTCTGCCCACCAGCCATGCAGCTCTGTTTCAGCTGCAAGAAACTACAGCAGCTTCAATGAGCCAGAAAGCCCTAAAAGACAGTTCACTGCAGGATGTCAAGCAGTGCTGCCCCTCAGATACCAGGCATGTCTCTGTCCAGCATCAATGCTTGAATGTAGCTTCAACTGGGTAGCAAATCATGAAATTACATACAGATGTCTTATTGTTATGGAGGCTCAATTATTTTTACAGAATTTACAATTTTAGGACAGTTCATCTGAACTGTCCTTAAATTTACAGACAGTTGGCAATCTTGGCATGTATGGCACGGCAAAAATGGGGCATCACACTCCCTTTGTCATGTTTCTGGATCCGCTACTGTTCAAGACCCCTTTATGCCAGCTCTTAGCTTTCACTTATTTTTTTTCTACAGAAAAATAATAGAGTGGTTCAGTGGCAATGAACTCAAAAAGAACACAAGAGTTCAGAATGTTTTTGATACCATGGCTTCATATTTGATATCCCTGGGTTTATTTCGTAAATCACATGTAGGTGTTTGCTCATCTAACAGTGCTAACATTGTACGGCACACAACAGCAGCCTAGTTGAGAATCACTGGCCAAAATTCTTAACTTTGTAGCTATAAATGTAAAACCTCTTGCCAGAGGTCTTTATTAGACTTAAAATGAAAGATTGTGCTATAGCTTTAACTAATAATCCTGGAAGTTTTCATGAAATATGGGCCTCTTGCAATGCCAGTCCTGTCAACATCTGTGAAAGAGGCTGCCAGGATCCACGATAAAGAGAAACAGGATAAGGAATGTGTAAGGGGAAGGGAAATATGGAAGGGCCGGGGGAGGAGGGAAGGATTGCCAATCAGATGCCAGAGCTTGAGTTTATTTTATTTATCATGTATTTACTTTTATTTTCATCTGTCTGCCTGTCCCAGAATTAATAGTTGTGATTTTGACATGTTTTTGGAATTAAGCCAAGTTACTGTCACTAAAGTATGAATGGACCACTTCATTTTAGGTTTTCAATTTTTATAACAAGTGTAAAATAGAATTGAGGTTTGATATTAAAATCCCATCATCACAAACAAAACAGTGTTTAGCATATACCAAAGCCACTGTGATTCCGTATGACCTAGCTAACTAGCTTCTTGTGGCAGAACACTACTGAGAGGGAAATGTGGTTTCTCAGGCAGCTAAAATCCAGGCAACATCAAACAAATGTAATAACTACTTTTACTGGAGTTCTGCAATTGACCCTGAACTACAGGTAAGGGAACTGTAACCAAAAAAAAAAAGCAACCTTAGGATAAGATTAATTCAGATGCATAAACATTTCTAAAGGCACAATACAAATATGCAAATTGAGTTGAAGATTCAGAGAAATGTATTTCCAGTTATCTATAAGGATCTAAATCTTCTGCATCAAATATTCAGGCTTTAGACAGTTTGTCTATCCTCAAAGTAACATGTTACTCTAATAGATGCGTATTGTACAAAGACATTCTTCAGAAACCACACCAAGAAAGCTAAGTTTATACAGGGTTGTAAGTACTCAGAAGTCAGGAAATAGGACAGCTAAGAATGAATGACTGGAAATCTGCTCCTTTGAACATCAAGCAGTAGAGTCAAGCCTTTAAGGATATTATTAGATACTATTCTGATACTGCCCATAAAGCATGTTCTTCTTCCTTCCTTCCCACAGACTTTTACCCAAGTTTAACGGATGTAAAAGACCCAGTATCTATTTTGTCACTAAAGTTGACTCTATTTCCCAAAGAAACAGTTGTATAGAGGACCTTTTTTTATTACTTCTTTGACCAGGCCTCTGATAAAAAGTGAAACCATTTTGTATTTTCCTATCAAATAACCTCAAAATGTCTTAAATGCTAACGTTCCTTTCCAAATTATTAAATTACTTTATTTAAACTACTGTTTTTACTGTTTAGTGACCACATATTTTGTTTGTAATTCATTCTTTTACCTTAATCATTTGTAATAGGTCTCCAAATGGACAACTAAATTGATTTTTCCAGAAGTTAATGGTTTATGCTTCAATTCTAGAAGTAGTTAACTGAATCAAGTAGTACAAATACCCATATCTATTTACTCAAGTGAATGGCCTGATATTTCAAAAGTGCTCAGGTGAATTATACAAAACTCAGAGCTGTAGACTGAGCTTTTACTTAGGTCCGTTAAATATGAAGTTAGGAACCCAACTTTAGGCACTGATTTTTTTTAAAGAGCCAGCCATACAATTTTTACATAAAATAAGATTCAGAGATGAGGTACACAAAGTTACACCACTAGAAAGTAGCATAATACTGCAGTGTTTGAGAAATGGTATTTGAAAATTAAAGATTTTACAAGTCACATACACAAGAGAAAAGGTTGTATATTCAACCTGGTGTTTTGCATTTTCTGATTTCTCAGCGATTAACAGTGAGCCTTAAAAAAACACCCCAAACCCTGAAACTATTAATCAGGGAAAAGGAGAAAATAGATTGCATTACAGTTTCCAGGATTTTAAAGCTCGTTTGCAAGCTATGTAACTGATTCTTCATTGCACGTTACTGGGCTATAGAGCAGGCTGAGTGAGGGCATTCTTTATGCCTCCTGTACAAACTGGCTGACTGCACAGGTAAGACAAGATTGCTGGTTGTGGGGGAGATACAGGACTCTACAAACTAGTGGTTACAACACTTGTGTGTGATGAAGGTGAGGCAGGCCAAAGGGAAAGAATGGGACACCTGGGTTCCAGGCACTAGTACTGTATTAAATAACTGGTCATTTTGGTTAATGGTATTACAGTATTGCAATGGCAACATTATTTTGAGATGGATCTAATTGCATTCCTATGCTAAACCACTTTCAAAACTTTTATTTAACATTAAGTAGAAGGCTACTCTGTCAAATAAGACATTAAAGCTTAGTAAAGAAACTCCTTCATATTACATTTCCAAATCAGAATCTCAGCTATTTGATATTGCTTTTGGTAACATATAAGTTATTTCATGAAGGACACAAAATTCACAGTGGAAGGGAAGAAGCAGAGCCATTTCTGGTTCACTCCCACTGCTCTGCTACAGTGCCTCAATCTTGATGTGCATCTACAAATGAAGTGCTACTTCTGCCTCAGCAACAAAAGCAGAGATTTTGTAGAGACTGTGGCAGAAAACAGAAGTTGTTCCTGCCCGTGTACATCAGGCACCTGGCTGCATCCTTATTCTGTGGGCTGGCAGTAACTTTGCTATTGTTAGATTCAAGACTAGTAAACTAGATGTAAAGTTCTAAAGTCACAGATTAATATGGTGAAAATGGCCTCAAGCAGTCATCTAATCTAACACCCTACTCAAGGCAGAAACATTTCTGTCCCAAACAAACATTTGTTTAATCTGTACTTAAACTTGTAGTGATGAAGAGCCCATCACCTCTCTAGGTAGTACATTCTAGTGTTTAATGACCCGTAGAATATCCAAGCTAAATCCCCCGTTGCCATCACTCACCTCTGCTGCTGACATAGATCCCCAATGGAGATCCAGACCATACCCAGGGTTCTGGCAGCTGACCCCACCAGTAACTTTACTTGGGTTGGGCAAACAGGGCACCAACCCCAGATGCCAAGTTACAGGAAGTTCCCTAAAGAGTCCATGGTGCAGCTGCAACAGCAGCAACAGCAATAGCAGCAGCAGTGGCTGGGGCCAGTCGGATCCCTCTGCACTAGCAGCAGCCAGGGACTTTTGAGTCCTCAGGTCAGGCAAGACTGATTCCTCCTCTCCCCCAAGAAGGGTTTAGACCAGGTCTTGCACTCCCTCTGCCCTGGCAGGGTTTTGCCCAGGGTGCAAAATCTGCTAGTTACACCTCTGGCTGCACCTCAATACACCCAAACTCTCAATACCTGGCCTGTCTGGACATACATTTAAATAATTCCCATTCTTCCAATGTTTCCTCATATGTCACATTTCCTAGACCTCTAATCATTTCTGTTGGTCTCCTCTGGATCTTCCGGGAGATGGTGCATCACACCTGTTATTTAATTTCATTCTATTTATTTCAGAAATATCTATTTTTATTACTTTTTTAATATGACATTTATTTTCTTTTTGATTATTTTGGTCATTTTCAATTCTAACCCTCTTCTTCAAAATGTGTGATATTTCCCCCAGCTTAGAGAGACATTTCCCTCATTTTTTGTTGATTTTTGCTGTGTTTTGTTCAGGTTTTTGGCAAACATAACAGCTATATAATATACATTATGAGTTTACATATTATTTTACTGAAAATCAGAGAATATGAAACACTGCAGCTTTTTTTACAAATTGAAATATATGGGAAAAAATGGATTACTTAATTGATGCTATTTTCAAAAATTTGTACGCTATAACTAAATACGGATGAAAATAAATATCTCGAAAAATAAAAAGTAAAGACAAATAAATATATCTGCTTATGCATTTCTACATCATAGCATCATAGAGAAGATGACAATAGCCTTTGCTCTGTGATTGTAGGGGACAGAACTAGAAACAGTGACCTCAAACTGCAGCATAGGACATTTAGGTTGGAGATTAGGAAGATATTTCAAACTATGAGGGAGATTAAGCATTGGAATGGCTACCTAGAGAAATTGTGGAATCCCCATCCCTGGACATTTTCAAGAGCAGGTTAGACAGACACTTGGCTGGGATGTTTTAGTCATGGATGATCCTGCCTTGAGCAGTGGGCTGGACTGGATGACCTCATGAGGTCCCTTCAAGCCATACTTCACTAAACCATGAACAGTGAGGGCGTGGAGTTATCAGTTTGTAATTTTAGTCTATTTAGAGAAGCAATTTTTCATTTCCTTTCCAAATAGTTTGCTTCATTTCAGTCCTTCCCTTCTTCCAGCCTGAACATCACTAACATACTAAAAGCAGAATACCTTTTGCTACATTCTAGTTTAAACAATGGCTTGTTTCCTGTAAATATGATTTTTATGTCTTTTAGAATTCTATCTTCAGTTATGCAAAATTGTTGATTAGTCATGGAAAAACAAGGAAGACAACAATTTAAGCTGTGGGAAATATACTGAGTTCAGTATTCTGTAGTTAAAGATAAGGTAACTACCAATTCATACTCTCGTTAGTCCCACAGGTAATACCCAGTGGGTGAATCTAAAATGTGCACCCAACTGTGCAATTGTTACTCTGCAGTCATTTAGTACTTGCTTTGGATGTTACTGTGCAGTCCCAGCAGTGCTTAGGTCATTTCTGACCCTACTGCACAGTAGCTCATTGTTACTGCACGGTAGCTTTGGCGTCACAATTTGTGCCAATCACTGCGTCACCATAGGTCGTTGCTATAGCAACATAGCATCTCTTGTAGACATGCCTACTAGGTGCGTCTCCATGAGATGCTTTACTGCTTATTAGACTGATCTAATGTGCAGTAAAGCATCACTTTCCACGCATGCGCAGCAATTATTGTGTAGCAGATTAGTCTAACGTGCAGTTTTCTAGTACCTGTACACACAGGTACTAGAGAACGGCATATTAAACTAATACACTGAAGCACATGTTTAGAGAGTTACCATGACCAAATTGCTCCTGGTCAATCTAGGCAGCAGAAGGCCACAGGGAGCATGGGGAACTGTCCCTGCTCAGGGGGATGCTGCCTGACAGCCACAAGGAGATCAGGACATGTCCTAATCTCCACATGGCTGGGAGAGCTGTCCAGACAGCCAGGACAGCAGTTTCCTGCCCTGCAGAGATTAGGACCAGCCCTTATGCCCTCTGTCAACCCAGGGCTAGCACCCAGGGGAGTCTGGAGCTTCCTCTGGCTGCTGCAGGGGGGACAGAGCAGGGTAGGAGCAGCCCTGGACTGAACTGCTCCCAACAGGTGCATGTTCTGATACATTTGGGGCAGTTTAATGTGCCTGACTTTTCAGTGCAGAAAATTCAGGTGCATTAACTACACATGTATATGAGCCCTCTTTGTGAGAAAATTTTAGGGTGTTAACATAACCTACACTATTGAAATTTTTCCTGAAAGATTTTATTGCAAGGAAAGGTTATAGGTTATTAGAGAATAGTCCTCAGTTTCCCACTCCTGAAAGTTCAAAGTGGCTTTGAAGTGATACTGGTTGAAAGAGACAAAGTCTTATCAGCAGAACAAAGTTGCCTTCTTTTTTCCCCAGTGGAAAGGGAACTCCAAAGTTTAAGTGAAATGCTGGCAAACAAAAATGGCTTGCACCTTGAAAAGGAAGCTGCAATACAACACAAGGTACCCTACTAAAGGCTTATGACAAGCTGAGATGGAAAGAAAACAATATTTGGGTATAAACTTGACAAGCTAGGGAAAAATACAAAAAATGTAGGTCAAATGTGAAACCTAGCCCCACTGAAGTCAACAGCATAGCTCCCATTGACATTAGGGTCAGGATTTCAGCCCTAGAATGCAAGCTGGTATTCTCCAGTTTCACCAAACTGTAATACTGAATGTCTGGTGGGTCTAAGTGAAACAATTATGTAGCCTAAAACCATGTTTAGGCTGCAAGCACAGTAAGCCTGGAAACATATTTTAAAATGCTGTGGGTGCAGCTACATGAAAAGTTACTCTGCAGTAGCTCATTTCTACCGCACAATATCATTATCCAGCACTAACCTTGATGTGATGCTACTGTGAAGGAGTAATGAGCTACGGTGCAGTAGAATAAAAAAAAAAATACCATGAGGGGGCAGGACTACACAGTAATGCTGGTTACTGCAGTCATGTAGTACTTCCATAATGCTCACTACCTCCTGGACTGGCAGCAAAGTGGTTGTCTTCCTGGAGCACCAAGAGCTGGTTAATTGACACTGCTTCCAATCCTAGATGTAGTGCATGTAAAGCAACATGGAATATTTGAGGGGAATGCTGCTGGATACAATAAGTTTACAGTCTACGCATGGCCTAAGAGACAAGCAAGTATGGCAGTTTGATTTCGAGTTTAATGGAACTGAGATTGGTGACCTACGGTTCACAGACCAGATCCAGCCCATGGAGCCATTTTTGTCTAGACCATGGATTTGGGACTTCAGCAACATTTTGCAGATGAGGCCTTTGGCATCAATTGATTTTTGTGTTATCACAGGACAAAGTAGTTGCTGCAGCAGTTGGGTCCTAGTGCCTGTTTGTCTACCCGCACTGACCCAAACTGGGTTACTCTAACCCACAACCTAAAAAGGTTGCTGACCCCTGTTATAGAAAACTGAGAAAAAAGTATGCTTCTTGAGATACTTAAGATTCATTTAATATTTTTAATCTGATGTATTCACAACATGGAAAGAGAAACTGCTGATTAGAGGAGGGATAAAAGAGCTCTCATCTAGGACACACAATCAGCAAATGAATTATTTAAATCCAGCAAATTAATTTTAATATTATTAAAGGCCACTTCCCAAAAGTGACAGAAACAGAGAAGATTTAAAAAACAGGTCCACTTACCACTAAGCTGAATATGTATTTATGCAGACAGACACAAAGCTTAAAGAAAAAACACATTTTAATCCAGACAAAAAAATGCTATAACTTCTCACTTTTCATCACAAAACTTCACGCTATAGAGTGTTCCCCTTAGGGCTTTTACACAGTATTTTCTACTGCATGACAAAGTCATTACAATACCCATAAACTATTAAAATATAAAACCCCTTCTTACAAATTGAAAAAAAAATGTAGTTGATATAATAAAATACCAGTATTTCCAAATGGCTGAGGTAGCCTCTTAAGGGCTCTTAACGAAATGTGAATAATAAAAAGTGACTTGAATACCTAATTGAAGAAATTTAGCTATTAAAGAACAAGGAACCCCACATCCAAGAAACATTTATATATTTTTATATATTGAACAGAGTAGAAGAGGAAGAGAGGGCCTGGGTTCTTTTGAAATTTGTTTTGGTATTTCTCTTTGGTGATTTTATCCTTAAACTCATGCTTCCTTTTAAATTTGATGATGCTCAGCACCAAGTTTAAGTATGAAATTCATGTAATCTAAAAATATTATTGAAAAGAAGAACTAAGTGTGGTAGTAAAACAATTTATAGTCTGGTGCATACAGAGTTTCACGGTTTGCCCATGAGGTTTTGCAAAACTGTATTGACTTGTATCCAAACATCAAAATCTACTTAAATGCTATGTACATTAATAGGCTATTTACATGTTTGAGTATTTTGCTTGTTTGAACTGCATATGTTGATTTGGCCCAAATGTTTATTTATCTATAAAATATTTCAGATTTCAATACAAAATTAAAACAATAATTTTTGTTTGCACGGAAAACAGTTTTTCTCCTTCCCCCTTCTACAGACTGAAAGTATTTACTAGTTTTAGACATAAGGATTAATGTTAAGCCATTAATCTTAAACATTTAAAATACTAACAGATGGTACCAGTAGTATTAAGGCAGCATGCCATGGGAGCATCCTTAACACTTTATATACTCAGACTGATGATGAACACATTGAAGAGAAGATGATTTGCTCCCAACAGTAGGAAACAACTGTCAAATTGCAAACAATACCTGCGTAAACTGGAAAGCTGAAGTGAACAACTAGACCTGTTCATTTCAGGGCCATGCTTCACCACACTTTTCATTATTTAGGCAAAACATGAAACAATTCCTAGCACAATATAGGGTACAGTCTTCCTTGTTCCTCTCTTAGTCCACCAAAGAGGGCACACCCTGCTAGATCATGTGACCGTCAGATGGTAAACTCTTCCTATCTGATTTCCCATGTCACAACCTGCCACCAATTTTGAAATGAGAAATATGTGAGAATAGCTTCTGTGGATGGTGATGGCAATAGTGATGGAGGCTGGAGAGAGTTCCAGCCCAAGAAAACCCTTCTGGAGAAGTTCAGAAGAATTCATCAGGGATGACTAAAAATGGATTCTCTAAGCTTGGGACACTTTAAAAAAAACCCTGCAACCTAAAAGGAGGAATTATTTCTCTGGCCGTGGCAGGTGACAAACAAGGACCAATGTTATTTCACCTGACCTTTCACCTCTTCTATTGCCCAGTTTGCTTCTTTTCTCCACCTGTTCTGTCTACTGTAACAAACATTTAGCTATTTAAAAAAGGACCACCTTTTTCTAAGTGTCTGTACAATATATGACATCTAATGGGGTGTCAATCCACAACAAGGTTGCTTAGGAACTACCACAATACAAATATTAATTGTATTTTTTATTAATTAAGATTTGGCCACAGATTGCTATGGAATGATTCAAATATTCTGTAGAAACAACATCATGCACTATCCAATTTTATAGGGGAAAAGTTCAAGAAAGGAGTAAAAAAGAGAGCAGGGGTAGGCAGGGACAAAACAGAAATTCTCAAATGAAAGGTAAGGACAGCCAGACAATATGTTCATATTCCTGGGAAGTGGAAGTAGACAACAAAAAGTTGCCACAAGGTTATATCTACTTTCCATTTCATCAGATCATATCAATTCTGAGAACAAAGTCCATCCAAAATTACAATTTTTCATATAGCTTTTAATAATTTGGCCTATACTAAATATAATACATTTTATTCATTATGAGATGCTTAGCATCCCACTGCTATGGTAACACAATTCACATCCCCGAATGCATCTTTGTTAATGTCTCTGAAATTCTGTAAAGCTTCCATCACCATCTGGCATGGGCAGATTTGCTGCTTCAGTGAAAAACTTTACTGAAGAATAAAAATAAGTAGCCTGATTTTCAGAAGGGCTGAATATCCCAAAGACTTCAGTGGCAGTGGTGCTTAGTCAGAACCCTTGTAAATCAGGCCATGGGATTCCAAAGATTTAAACTGTTTTTATATTGACATTCTTGCGTAATGAGGAGCCAATCCATTGAATTTACAGATTCTCACATTTATTAGATTCCTCATTTTCCTGAGATTGACAGAGATTATGTTTCTAACCAGCCAAAGGAGCAATATTTTTAAATGTTCTTTTCAATCCACCTTACTTTGCATTAGTCTTGCATACACCTATTGAATCATATTGGTAAAAAAGCAGAAGTCCAACTAACATCTTGCTTTTCACTGGACCAACAGCATGGTTAGATAGACTTACATAAAGTATTTGAATGCAACATGTTCTTCTTCAGGTTTTGCATTAGAAAGCTTGTCTAAGTCTATCCTAACTGTACAGCTAGTTTAATAGAAGATATAACTCACAAAAACCATATAAAACCATTCATATGGTCTTAAAATAGGACTGTGTATAAGCCCAGAGACAGACGCAACTGCATTAAAGTTCTGTGGTTCATAGTTTTATATTGTGCATCTATGCTAGGAGAGAAGTTACACATAAACCAGTTTAAATGATCAGAAACTGGTATAAACCTGAAACAGAACATAAGTTCAGTGCACATACACCAGTTTCAAAATGGCTAAAACTGGTTTAAGATAAACGTGGTTGAATCAGACTTAACGGACTTGGGACAAACTGGTTTATGAAATTTCTGTCCCAGATCCCTTCCTGGTTCAAATTAAATCACAATCCCCCAGCATCCCAACATGCTTTCCAGCCCTGGGATGGGCTGTGCCGTCTCCTGCAGAGAGTAGGCCTGGTCTAGTTCATTCTGCTCCCTAGCTGAAGCAGTGAGGGCTTGCTGACAAGGGGGTGAGTGGGTGGCGGGGGGAAGGCAAGTTCGGCTGAGGATGCAGCCCAGTCTACGGAGGCAAATCCTGGCTGGGGACTGGGGCCAGGGAGGGTGGGGTTAAACACTCCTTTCCCTGATCAAACTTACTGCCTGCTGCAACTGTAGACTACAAATCCCAGAGGTACCTGGAAGCAGGAAGAAGAAGTGATGAGCAACCCTGCATGGTCCTACTGCTGTAATTCTGGACTGCAAATCCCAGAGACCTCAGGGGCAGCAGGAAAAGGAAGTGAACACACAACCAGAGAGCTGTGGTCTAGTGCCTGCCAGCTTCTGGCCTCAGCCATTACAGGCATGTGGCTGCATTTCCTGAATCAAAGGTAAATGTCTGATCACTTCTGCTTTAATTTAATCTGTGCAGTTTAAACAAACCTGCAAAAACTGAACTGATTCAGCTTCATACTTTTTGACTCTGTACCTAGCCCTGAATGTTGCCATTTAGTTTCCTGACAAGGTACTCTTCTTCCTACTCTTCAGCTTGTTTTCCTTTCTAAAGTCACTGAAAACTCAGTTAAATATCTTTCCAAGAAAAACAAGGTAAAACTTGATTTTATAAATTACACAATTTCCAGTATAGAATCGGACAGGACATCAATACACCTGGAAAGCTATCTAGCAACAGTTAAAGACAGGTGTCACTATTGATCTGAGACCAACATGCAGAAGCCAGAGATGTTTGAAACACACAGCTGGGGGAGAAAGAGAGAAACTTAGAACACATTGCAGGGGTCACAGCTCACTTACCAGTAGTTCAAGAATAAGTACCCAGGAAAAAGAAAAGAGATTGCAAGACTGAATTACAACTGATTAATTACTTTCAGTCAGAACATCAAAGCTTTTCACAAGCCTTCTGCAAACTCACAAGCTTCACCTCTTTAAGATAATTATATGCAGTGATACTATGAGTTGCTAAAAGCACTTATCAGAATGATGCAGTTAAAAAAGGTTGACATTTCCAAAATGATTTCAGAATTTTGATAATTTCCCATGAAAGAAAAAATGGTTTAATTTGGATCTACTTTGAGTGCCTAAGCTTGCACCTTGTTGGTGTTTTCACTTCATTACCTTGTCATGTTTTCCTGTTCGTCAGTACAAATTCAGTCTCTATTCATAATGCAACTCACACAAACAACTGTTTCATTCATGAATGTAGTTACATTTAGTAAATTTAAAAAAATTTACTGACCAGTGGAGCAAAGTACCTGGATTTAGAACCTGCATGGTAGATGTTTCTAGTTTTTAATATTGCCATCCCTTCAAAACTTAAGGAAAACTTTAGCTATTATACAGACATGCTTTCAAGACTGCTGCAGAACCCATGCTGCTAGTTTGTGGTTTTCCTTCCTGATTACAGGTTATACGCACTTTTTCCAAGCTTGCTAATTAGCCCACTTGCCACACTACATGAATTTAGCTACCGTGCTTCTAGTTTGGGAGGTACTGCATGAAGCAGCATGGTGCATTTTCACTACAGCATCCTTGAGTGCAGTAAGTCAGGAAAACAAACACACCATCAGTAATTCAATGAGAACATGGTGTAGGATCAAGATTTGCCTATTTACCAGATGCATTTTTATAAATAAAACAAAATTAAACCATCGGTTCACACTTACCTGGTGAGAGAGCTACATCATAATGTGTCTTTTAATCATTCAGACCTGGCACACTTCTCAGCTGTGGAGTAGTGGTAGAATCAAGGGCTCAGACAGAAGTCACAATTTTCGCAGAGTCTGGCCATAGAAAGTGGTTTACAGCTCTGACCAAAGTCAAACCGAACCTGAACTAAAAACTGGAATGAACCTTTATTTTTTTCTGAACTGGAACAGAATCTGAACCATTATCTGAAAGTCTCTGTTGAACCTGAACTGGAACAGAACCGCAAAAAAAAAAAATTCAGGTTACCAATTCAGAATAAGGGTTCAACCAAACAAAACACACCTGATGTGGTACACTCACTGGCTTCACCAGAATCAGAATGAGCACATAAATAAAACCAATATCTGGAAGGATTAAGGATTTATATATTTTAGGTTTGTACAGGTTTCTATACTCTGCCCTCTTTAAGGGCTGGGCCTAGGAAGCATTAGGCAGGGATTGGACTAGAGGCCTGCTTGCTGCTTCCCCTTCGTGACACGGGTTTGGTCAACATACAGTTACAACATGGAAAGGATGAGCATACAACACATACGTGAGGTGATACAACAATACAAGACAGGAGACATAGGGCATATTTGGTGTCTATCAAATGGTCTTTACATGTACAGTACAAGGAGAACATATATGTAAATGTAAAATGACGTTAGGAATGTGTTTGGAGAAATAGGGATTAATCTGTGAACCCAAAATTGGGGCAGGAAAACAGGAAATAACATTATAGAGAGATAGGAAAAGCAGAGTACCTCCCCCGTGCTGCAGCACTTAGCCAGCCTATATAGGTGGCAGCTGTTAATGCATCTGTTGTGGCTAGGCCTTCAGGGCCCCAGGCAGAGCAGAGTGCACAGTGCAGCAGCCTACTAGCCCAGTCCAGGACTTGACGATCAGAGAGGTGAGTGACCAGGTTCTCCAAGGCCTAGGAAGCCTGAAGAGCCCTCAGTCCAGGGGGAGCATGGTCTGTGAGGGGAAGGCTCATTGTAGAGGGCATTCCACTTCTGGGCTGGCTCTGGGGGTTCCTGCTTCCTAAGGCATTAAAAATATTTGAACACTCTTAATGTTAATGCCAGGTAGATCATCTACATATTTTATATATATATATATATATATATATATAGCAGGGGAATTACCCTAAAGAGGAAGCTCTTAGGGTAAATGTGGGGGGTACCACCAGTGTGTGCTGCTAGGTCACTGGGACTGTGGCTGAGAGGTAGCAGCCTCTAACAGATTAGAGAGGAACGTCAGGCAGGAAGGGGGTAAGTGGTGAATGTGCTGCTTCTGCTTCTACAGCTGTTGAAGAAGAGCAGGATGGAATGAAGGATGAGGAAGATGGATGCATAGGAGAGGAAGACAGAATCATGGAAAGCTTGAAGATGCTGGAAATTCTTTTTCTGAAACAAGTTCACCACTTCCTAAAGTTAAAGGTGTTCGCTGTTCTGAACACACACTGCAACTAGCAGTTAATGATGCACTGAAAGAACAATCAGCTGCTCAACTTATTGGAAAAGCATGCTATGCAAGCGAGAAGCTAAGAAAGCAAACAATAATGGCAGTTCTAAAAAAGTTAAAATTAAAGAAACCTATCTTGACTTGCCCTACGAGATGGCACTCAACCTGTGACATGTTGAAGTGATTGCTGGAACTGCAGGAGTTTTGTCAAGACATGGCAATATCAAACCATGGCTTTCACATCAGTGACAATGACTGGATATCAATTCAGGAACGGACAGCTGCTCTGCAACCTGCCAAAATGGCAACTAAAACACTGCAACCTGAAGAGCTTACCATAGGGGATTTCTATGGGACATGGTTGAAGTGTCAGCTGGAAATCTCAAAAGTAGCAACACGGGTTTCTAGTAAGTTAGTAGGCAGCATGAAAAAATGTGCAAAATATCTTTTAAAAAACGACATGATACTTGCAGCTATATGCTAGATCCTAAATATCAATTGCTGTCGTCTGACATGGACAGAACTAAAGCCAAGTGTCATCTCATGTCAACATGGCAGAGGATGGGAAGTGTCGTTCATGGCAATGGCATGAATGTAGAATCATCAGTTGACTCTAATCTGCATACTGCACACACAGAAAAGGATGATGATGACTTGGAATCATTCCTTCAGTCAAGAGAGAACTTGAAGCAGCAAGAGTCACGGTCTTCTGGCACCCAGTCAAACAGGATTGGTCCATTTCTGGACTCATTTGTGGATAAGCCCTGATTGAATAAAGAAGTCAATATTTTGGAATACTGGGAGAACCAGAAAATATCTAGATTTGAGCTGTACCAATTGGCTCAGGTTGCCTTGTCAGTACCATCAACTCAAGTAAGCATTTTCAAGTTTAAAATTCATATTGTCCCCACAAAGATCCAATATCAAGGAGGCAATCTTGGAGGATGTTCTGTTAGTGAGACTGAATAGAAATTACAGAAAGCTGTAATACTGAGTGTGGCGGGACAGTAGGGGGCACACCTGTGCTGAGCCACCCATCCCACCTTTACCACCACAGGTGCTCGTGTGCAGTGAGGTGTGTGGCCCGCTACACTGAGTACAAAAGAATGCAAGTCAAGCATGTTGGAAATATGATAGGCCTAAGATCTATCTGTTTAAGGTTGATAATTCTTTGTTTCCCTAGTTATATTGAATCAGTTGAAAAATATATAATCTTGAGAAGTTAACTAATCACAGTGACAATTCTGTGATTATTTACTAAGTCCTTTTCATTTCCTTCCCCTTTAAAATTGATTTAGTTGCTTCTTCACCTATTACACATGTCTCTGATTATACAATTAAAATTAAACAGTACACATAAAATAAGCATTTATTTAAGTACTTAGAATTTATTTTTTGTTTCATACATGCGCCATAGCACTTATTGCTGACACTTAGTTGCAACAGTTTTAGACCTATTAGCTTGTTCCACCCCACTGTGGAAATGATCATCATTATAAATAATGTGCATTATTTAAATTTTCTCATGTGAACTAGAACTGAACTGGTTACTGAACATTTGTTGGCCTGAATCAGAACCAAACCAGAACAACTTCAGTTGTAGCTGAACCTGAACAGGAACTGGACCAAAAGATGTAATGGATTGACTCCCTGTACCAAACATAGGTGCATGATTGCAGACTGCTTCAAAAACAGTCATTCAGGTGAAAATCTGAACTCTCATGGCATAAGGACCTTCACTACATCTGAACCCTGCATGAGGGTTCAAATGAAGACATTTCAAAACATAGCATCTTCAGGAACTTGTGTGTGCACTGCCTGCCAGCCTATAACTGCTTTCAGAATGGAAAGGGGAAAGAGTGGAGGGAGTCTGGTCTGGGGTTTTTCAGCCCCTGCTGGAGGATGGGTCAGGTGCCTTGGAGCACCAACCAAGGTGGGCTCCAATACAACCATCCCACTCTCCAGCACCAGCTGCAGAACCCCTAGAATGAGCTCCCTCTGCTCCTTTCCCCACTTGTCATTCTGAAAACAGTGTGGCCTGGGAGGGAGGAGGTGGTGTTGGTAGGAGAAACCAGCTGCAAGCTCACAGCCAAAAACTAGTTTCCCCACTCTCCTGGAACCAACAGTGAACTTCTGTTTGGTCCGGGGGATCGTTGTAACTCAGAACATTCAGGTTTAACCTCTGCTTGACTTCTTTACCAGAGGGTACAAGATGACCTCTTAGTGCTGACTTCTTTGCACACAAGCCACAGCTGCAGCTGTTCTCTTCTGCCACCCTGGGCAGCCACAGTTTCTAAACCAGTGGCATTTTTAGACTCAAGGATCCCCTGGAAAAAAGTTCTCTCTGAGCTTTCATTCATTTTTTGATTATGGAAAAAAGAATAGAGTAATTTATCTGTAGCAAGAACTTAAAAGGACCACACCAGGTCAGAAACATTTTGATGCCATGGATTCCAACTTGAAACTTCTGCGTTTATCTTGTGAATCACATGTAGGTGTTTGCACACTTAACAGTGCTAATGTTGTACAACATTCTTGAATCTCATGGCATCCTGATTGAGAATCACTGTTCTAACAATTTGTTACTCAGCTTGTCACCACACAAGCTCTTTCTTTCCACCTAAATAACTGCTCTACTGCACCTTCTCTTCTCCCAAGCTTTGCATTTTTCAACTCGCAACTTTTTCCTAGCCCACCCATTCTGCTAGGCAATTTATTTAGCACTACCCAGCTTGTCTTTCCCTACAACCATATCAACCAGGGGTGACCACCAGGATCTGGGGGAACGTTTGTTCACCAGAGCACCCCAAGGGATGATGAGGTTGAATGGTCATAAACTACTGCAAGACTGTTTCAGGCTGGACATAAGGAAGAATTTCTTTACTGTCCAAGCTCCCAAGGTCTGGAACAGCCTGCCATCGGAGGTGGTTCAAGCACCTACATTGAACACCTTCAAGAGCAAATTGGATGCTTAGCTTGCTGGGATCTTATGACCCCAGCTGACTTCCTGCCCTTT
>NW_017729032.1:128880050-128881023 GCF_001723915.1 Gavialis gangeticus
GGGGGCTGGACTCCATCTTCCGAGGTCCCTTCCAGCCCTAATGTCTATGAAAATCTATGAAACTCCTCAGCGCCTGTCTTCAGTTGCCACTACCAATTCAACTGCCTTTGTCCAGACTGATTACTGTAGCATGTCCACCATCACCCTCGAACATTCAAGAGGTTGGTTTTAAAATGCATGGTTCTAATCTGAATGTTAGTATGTAAAACTAGCTCCCCTTTCCCCAACAGAGGTGTTGCTGCTGTGTTTGCAACATATCTACTTTAAAAGCGGAAGTGGATGACTTAATAGTGTTACACAGAGGCTAGGTACAGACATTTGGGAAAGTTAGGGGGAGGTTACATCATGTTAAAAATGTCCACTCAATCTAACTTAGTTCACCCAGGTATGGATTTAGATTTACATTTAGATCCTTAGTTAGGTGTATCTAAGTGTGAACTGTACAGAAGTTCAGGACAGTTAGGTCTGTCTAAAAATGGCAGACCCAATCTAACTTAAATTGGGTCTGGCCAGACTGATCTAACTATACAGTTCCCGACACAGCACTGGGGCTGGGAAAGCCCAGCCACTAGGCCCAGGGCCACATTTTTTTTACCGCCTCCCAGCATTGGGCTATTTTTAGCTCCCGAGCCTCTTGCCCCACCCCCAGACAGACAGACACCCTTCCTGCAAATGAGCCAGCCCCCTTCTCCAAGCCCACCAAACCTCCCATCCTGCAAACTATTCTTAGTGCTGGTTTGCAGCATTTGCCAGTGCTGGGAGCTGATGGAAATAAGTCAGGGTATGGGGCAGGGTGGGTAGGACTGGGGTGGTAGGTTCACTTTGAGGGGGGGGTTGCCTGGGGATGTGGGGGTTGAGGGACTAAATATATCCCCTGATTCGGGAGGAGAGAGCCCCCCATCTTGGCAAGCTCCCCCCCCAGCAGAGCCACCAGCCCTCCCTCATCGCACCAACCTCCAAACCCCACAGGGCC
>NW_017729032.1:128881553-128883481 GCF_001723915.1 Gavialis gangeticus
CTCCCATGGACCCCACTTGCCCCCCCTGATTCCCCCAAATCCCCCCATGGATGCATGGTCCCTCCAAGCCCCCCATCCAGACTTATATTAGATCAGGTGACCATTTTTAACTTGATTTAACTTCCCCCTAATCTCCCCAAACACTTTTACATATCCAGAAGGGTCTAAAAGTTCTCTGAGAGAATGAATGGTATTCATTTCTGATTCATGAATCACTGTGTGTTTCTACACAAGATACTGGAAGCGCAGTATACTAATTATACTGCTCAGCAGAATTAGTCTACTGCCCATTAGTGTTATGTAAAAGACGTTCACCAGTGCTACTATGCAGTAGCACCAATTACAGCACATTAAATTAGTACATACTATTGTAGTCTTAGTGTCCAATAATACTCAGATCCTCAAAAGGTACCCAGATATCTAACTCTCACTGAAATCTGCTGGAATTAGGAACCTAAGTTCTTCGAAAGATCTGAGACAAAGGGACTTGTTGAGTTCCAGCTGGAAGATGCTTGTAAGATTTGCCTTTAGACTATTTGCTCTGGCAACAAGCTCATGTGGATGGTTAAGGTCATCATTTGAAAACAATGGAGGCATAGTCACGTATGCCACATTTTAAAACATTAGAGGCACAGACATACATGATCACAGTATTTGGCTTGCAGAACCTTTTTTGATAAAGAGCTGGAAGGGCAAGACAAGGGGAGTACAACTTGACTTTTGATTGCAGGTAGCAATCTACAAAACGAGTTAATTAACATGCCCTCACAGCCTTGGCATCATATATATTCAGCATCCCCATGCTTCAAAATGGTGACAGGGTGGTTTAACTAAAGCTAATCAAATGAGCTTTAGTTAAAGTGCCCCTGCTGCCATTTTGCAGTGCAGGATGCTGAATACTGGAAATGCTGTTGGTGCTTCGGAGTGGCTCCTGAGAGCCACTCTAATTAAAGAGTGCCCCCACTCCGACCCCAGAGCACATGTAAAGACTTCTTTAGAGACTGAATCTGTGAAAAGCATCAGTCCAAGCATCAGGACAAGATTCTTTAGTCCTTTCACATTGGCTTAAGCAAGAGCCAAGAATGCTCAATATCTCCCAGGACCTACCTTTAAATAGGAATTTCAGTTTCTTCTTAATAAGCAACTTCTCCACCATAAACCGTGAGCCTCTTTTCCCCTATAATATTGCATTTCATGTTTTGCCCTTATGTTTTTCAGGAGCTGATATTAAAAATTAATAATATATAAGCTGAACGTATTCTGTAGAAAAGCTTGAGGAAAATTCTGCATGAAAGGTTTTAAAAATAGTTTATTTTAAAATACTTTGAAGGTCTTTGAAGAGATGGCTGTGGCTTGGATGTGAAGTAAGAAGTTGATCTTCTCTACAGACTCTACCTGATTTACTATATGAAAAATTGATTGATAATATAAGTTACTTCAGAAATAGAAAAAGGTCATCAAGCCCAACCTGTTTTCTTTCATCTCTCTTTCCAGAGGAACAGGTAACTTTTTTTGGAGCTCATTTGTCTGCCTTCTGATTTGGATATCATGGCTCAACATTAATTCCACATTTATTATTCTTGGACTGAAACTGGCTCATCCTCTAGTGAAAATATCTTGGATTGTGGAAAAGTATAAGAATATGACAGGTTAAAAGGCAGTTCAAAACTAAAAAGAAATTCCCCCCACCCTCATCTCCCATCCCTAAATTGCACACTGGCAATATGACCACATTTCTAGCTGAAAAGCTCCTAAGCAGAAGCTGCTTCTGAGCCCATTAAAAATGACTAATTTTTTGGAGTATAATCCCTGACAAAGAATAACACGTACATATATTCCACTTACTGTTTCAGTGTGTTGGACACTGATTTTACATTGGTGATGGGGAAACATTGTCTCATCACCAAAAGTTACAGCTGATGTTAGGG
>NW_017729032.1:128888481-128888898 GCF_001723915.1 Gavialis gangeticus
CCCTGATTCGGGAGGAGAGAGCCCCCCATCTTGGCAAGCTCCCCCCCCAGCAGAGCCACCAGCCCTCCCTCATCGCACCAACCTCCAAACCCCACAGGGCCACCAACCCCTGCAATGTGCCCACCTCTGTCCTGACCCCAACTTAGTTCAATCAAGCTCTTTGGACTGCTGAACTCCACACATCCCCCAGGAGCAGTTTTCAGGACCTGGGGCAGTTTGGTGGCATCAAGGGATACTGGGAGGGTTCAGGGGTGGCTGAGAGGGTCCAGGAGAACTGTTGAAATCAGAGAGCCTCTCCAATCCTCTCAGGCTCCCCACCCTCCTGCTAGCCTTCCTAATCCTGCCAAATCACCCCAGACCCCACCAACCCCCCTTGTAGACCCCACTAACCCCCCCAATCCCCACAAGCCCCCTGAA
>NW_017729032.1:128889006-128911794 GCF_001723915.1 Gavialis gangeticus
CTCCCATGGACCCCACTTGCCCCCCCTGATTCCCCCAAATCCCCCCATGGATGCATGGTCCCTCCAAGCCCCCCATCCAGACTTATATTAGATCAGGTGACCATTTTTAACTTGATTTAACTTCCCCCTAATCTCCCCAAACACTTTTACATATCCAGAAGGGTCTAAAAGTTCTCTGAGAGAATGAATGGTATTCATTTCTGATTCATGAATCACTGTGTGTTTCTACACAAGATACTGGAAGCGCAGTATACTAATTATACTGCTCAGCAGAATTAGTCTACTGCCCATTAGTGTTATGTAAAAGACGTTCACCAGTGCTACTATGCAGTAGCACCAATTACAGCACATTAAATTAGTACATACTATTGTAGTCTTAGTGTCCAATAATACTCAGATCCTCAAAAGGTACCCAGATATCTAACTCTCACTGAAATCTGCTGGAATTAGGAACCTAAGTTCTTCGAAAGATCTGAGACAAAGGGACTTGTTGAGTTCCAGCTGGAAGATGCTTGTAAGATTTGCCTTTAGACTATTTGCTCTGGCAACAAGCTCATGTGGATGGTTAAGGTCATCATTTGAAAACAATGGAGGCATAGTCACGTATGCCACATTTTAAAACATTAGAGGCACAGACATACATGATCACAGTATTTGGCTTGCAGAACCTTTTTTGATAAAGAGCTGGAAGGGCAAGACAAGGGGAGTACAACTTGACTTTTGATTGCAGGTAGCAATCTACAAAACGAGTTAATTAACATGCCCTCACAGCCTTGGCATCATATATATTCAGCATCCCCATGCTTCAAAATGGTGACAGGGTGGTTTAACTAAAGCTAATCAAATGAGCTTTAGTTAAAGTGCCCCTGCTGCCATTTTGCAGTGCAGGATGCTGAATACTGGAAATGCTGTTGGTGCTTCGGAGTGGCTCCTGAGAGCCACTCTAATTAAAGAGTGCCCCCACTCCGACCCCAGAGCACATGTAAAGACTTCTTTAGAGACTGAATCTGTGAAAAGCATCAGTCCAAGCATCAGGACAAGATTCTTTAGTCCTTTCACATTGGCTTAAGCAAGAGCCAAGAATGCTCAATATCTCCCAGGACCTACCTTTAAATAGGAATTTCAGTTTCTTCTTAATAAGCAACTTCTCCACCATAAACCGTGAGCCTCTTTTCCCCTATAATATTGCATTTCATGTTTTGCCCTTATGTTTTTCAGGAGCTGATATTAAAAATTAATAATATATAAGCTGAACGTATTCTGTAGAAAAGCTTGAGGAAAATTCTGCATGAAAGGTTTTAAAAATAGTTTATTTTAAAATACTTTGAAGGTCTTTGAAGAGATGGCTGTGGCTTGGATGTGAAGTAAGAAGTTGATCTTCTCTACAGACTCTACCTGATTTACTATATGAAAAATTGATTGATAATATAAGTTACTTCAGAAATAGAAAAAGGTCATCAAGCCCAACCTGTTTTCTTTCATCTCTCTTTCCAGAGGAACAGGTAACTTTTTTTGGAGCTCATTTGTCTGCCTTCTGATTTGGATATCATGGCTCAACATTAATTCCACATTTATTATTCTTGGACTGAAACTGGCTCATCCTCTAGTGAAAATATCTTGGATTGTGGAAAAGTATAAGAATATGACAGGTTAAAAGGCAGTTCAAAACTAAAAAGAAATTCCCCCCACCCTCATCTCCCATCCCTAAATTGCACACTGGCAATATGACCACATTTCTAGCTGAAAAGCTCCTAAGCAGAAGCTGCTTCTGAGCCCATTAAAAATGACTAATTTTTTGGAGTATAATCCCTGACAAAGAATAACACGTACATATATTCCACTTACTGTTTCAGTGTGTTGGACACTGATTTTACATTGGTGATGGGGAAACATTGTCTCATCACCAAAAGTTACAGCTGATGTTAGGGTACTTTTGGTGTCCATCTTATGCAGCTTTACACAG
This sequence comes from Gavialis gangeticus, assembly GCF_001723915.1. Classification (NCBI taxonomy): domain Eukaryota; kingdom Metazoa; phylum Chordata; order Crocodylia; family Gavialidae; genus Gavialis; species Gavialis gangeticus. The sequence continues at coordinate 128,890,970 of NW_017729032.1, forward strand.
CTGTTTGAGTACAAGGAACTGGAATTTATCTTACCTATAAGTAGAAGCAGCGCTAGGGAGGGTTGGGGGGGGTCTATAGCCACCCCAAAATTCACCTTAGCCCTGCCTGTAGTCACCCCTCCCAACACCACTGCCCACCCACCCTGCACAGTTGAGCCTGCCCTGCTCCCACCTGCAGCCCACAGCCTGCACCTTGCAGCGGTGTGGCACTCCTGGCCCAGCCAAGCCCAGCTCCCACACCAGGAAGAGGCGGGGGCTGCCCCTGAATGTAAGTGAGGAAACACACACACACACACACACACACACACACACACACACACACACACACAATCAAATACCAAATCAAATATCCTTAGTTACTGTAAGCATGCAGAATCTGACACGTTATAACCATCCTTTCCCAAAAGTCTGATTTCCATTAAGGAGAAATCCACAGCACAGTTAGTTGCTTCCCAGTGCTCTTCCTTGTACCTGATCTTTCTTTCATTATGACTTCCCCCTATGTGCAATAGCAATATGATACTAAAGCTGCTACAACTCCAGACATCACATCCAATTCTACCAGTTACACTGCTGGAAGTCAGCTGGAAATGCACTAAAATACAGGTAGTTGTACAAGAGAATTGGTGCAGGAAATTGTCTGAATTTAACTGAAATACTCTATTAGTTTGAGCTTCATTCTACTGAGTACTCAGTATGTCTCTTCCCCAGCATACACAAAAATAAACCATAATATTTTAGTGGTTTTCCTTTTTTTCAAGGGAATATTATAAAATTGATACACTGGCCCCTCACGGAACTTTATTCTTTTTTAACACAAAACCCAGAAATAAGTGTTCTCTTACCACTGCTTCTCTAGAATTCTGCAGTAATTGCTTTTAAAAAATGGTTACCAGTCGAGTATGCCACCTTTTTAATAACATTAATTAAAATTATAAATTGCATAGAAAGTGTAAGCTCTCTTTCTTCCCCTCTCCTTTCTTCCCTCCCTCCAACACTGAAAGTCATATCCTTCACCTACTGGAGGGGAGTGGTGTCCCACGGTACCAACAAGCACCTGGCCTTCCCCTCTAAACAGTTGAAGTGTCCTGAAATAAAAGGTTGAGGGCTTTTTTAGATAATTTGAACTATTTCCCTTTTCCAAATTACATGGTACAAAGTGAATTGAGCAGTTTAGAGCAACAGCCCTAAACTTCTTAAAGCATTTAAAGCATGCCACTGTAACACTAAAGAAATTTAAAGAATTCAAAACCTAAATATGCAACCTTGAAATCCACATCTGTAGTACTCACGTAACGATTTTCATGAGTAGAAGGAGAAAAATCAGTAATGAAAACAACAAATGGCTATTTGAAACAAATACACTTGCATTTTTTCTTCTAAATCTCTTTTTAATATGGTGGATTGAGTTGCATCAGATTTTAGAAAACTCACATTTATTAGTCTAGGGTGCTGTTTCAGTTACCTTCTAAGGACAATTCAGAGAGACAGTTAGTATAGCACCAGTATTTTTTCACATCCTTCCTATAAGATGCCAGCTCCAATGGCCCACTTGGTAGATTCTTCAAATATTTTTGTGCTGCCCCTCCAGCTTGAGAGGGATTCCCATAAAAATCTACAAGACATCCAAAAGTGTCATGGTTTTCTTTCAAGTATTGTGTTAAAACTCTCCTGTTATTACAAAAAACTTAACAGTGGTTAGTATCTTTACACTCCAGGGTGGGTGAGGGATGCTTTAATGAAAGCAGCTTATTCAACAACCTTTAGTTAAAAGCACCCCCACCACCATTTTGAAGCACAGAAATGCTGAATACTCATGATGCTGAGGCTGTTGAAGTGCGCTAATTAGTAGGGGTGAATGAAGCGAGCTGTATTCAATTCCGATTCGGCCTGATTTGGGGGACAGTGATTCACGTCACTGATTTGGATCACTGTCCCAACTTGATTCAGCCAAATCCGCATCTGAAGATTCAATTCTGATTCAGAGAATCAGTGATTCAGCCATAGACACAGTTTTATTTGTTTCTTCCACATACCTGGAGGTACGAGGTGTGGCCTGTGAATGCTGAGATGGTGGGGCAGATGGAGCATCCCACAGAAGTGCAGCGAGGCTCCCCGTATGCTTGGCGGCGGACCCCCCCAGCACTGCACCCTGCATCCACCTCACCATCTCAGCATTCACATGCCTTCTGGCACCTTGAGGTAAATAGAAAAAACATATAAAGCTGTGTCTATGGCCAAATCAATTTGGAGGTTTCTGATTCAATTTGGAGAAATTAATGGGTCTTCTGATTCAATTTGGATTCGGAGTTTTGGCTGCCAAATATCCTCTGAATCGAATCAGTGACTAAAGCTTCGCACAGCCCTACTAATTAGTCTGCTCTGTGATTAAGTCTGCCTTGATGAGTTCTAATTAGAACGTGTTGGGCATGTGTATAGGTGCCCAATATGCTCAAACCCCAACTTACGTTGACTGCTGGTGTTGCACTATTCTTAGTATTCCCTCCCCACCCTCACCTGTCTATATCCATCTATTTTGTTTTAAAATTAGATGGTTAATGCTTTGGGACAGGGACCATTTTTTACTGTTCTGTGTTTCCATAATGCTGTGTTTCCACCATTCTGTAGCACTGCTTCAAGGTTCTGCAATACCACCAGCAATAGAAAGGTCCTTTCAGGCATTCAAGTTGTATCCAATTATTTTGAACCCACCCATGATAAAATACCATTTCCCTACAATGCTGAGAGATGAAGAAAACAAACTTTTACTGCTAAAATCAATAGTTGCTAATATAGTGCAGGGTAAGGATTGTTCTTGATATCTTAATGTCAGAAACTAAGAGGAAAATATCTCTGTGACATTTGTTAGCAAAATCAATGCAAATCCCTCAGGAATCCTGGTTTTACTTAGAAATCCCACATATATGGATAATGAAAACTACAATTTCAGATTCAGTCCAGGAAATGCAGGTAGTGTGTGGGAACTGGAAAATAGCATTTTCTTGATTGCTTTGCAAATTCATGTATTTCCTTCTAAGCAGACTGTTCTTTTGAATACTCAAGTGTCAAATCAACATAGAAAAATCATCATGAAAAATAATGATAGTGTCAAGAACTGTGGAATAAAAGTAATTAACTTTTCTCTAAATGTCAGCAGGGAGAGGTACAGATATAAAACCACTACATCTTAATTAGCTCTGTATCATCATTTTCATATATTTCCACTGTACAGAGTTATTATATAATTAAAATAAAGTTTAGGTGACTCTCAAGAATGTGGTGTGGCAGCTATGCTCAAAGTTACCAGCATTAAGATGTCCAAAAGCCACACCACTTGACTGAAAAAAAAATCACCATGCTACAAAGATAATCTTTCAGTAGTGTAGGGTGTCTCTCTTATGCCACTTTAGTTTCTGTTCCCACAGTAGTAAAGAAAGATGGGGTTTTCCAGAACAAATGTATATACCATAAACCAAGACAACCTGCAGGTATCTCTAAGCTAGGGCTCATGATTTTCTCAGGGCCAGAAAAAAAACTCATCAGGATTCTGCAACTGGAAATTAACTAATAATTCTTTTAATGTTACTTGAAATGGAAGAAAATACATCTTATGGTCTCAAAATGTATCAGCTTTCCAACAGTATGGCAGCTCATCATAAAGACAACAATTAGCATTCATTCAATAGGTTTATTAAGTAGAGAAATAATTTCTACTCACAGGTATCCTCTCCCAAATCTGCAAACTTGTAACCTTTTATAAAAAGCATTATGGAGGACTGAGATGCTGCAGACATTGGTAATGGGATACAGAACCAGTTCAAAGTAAGCTCAGCTAAGCAGTGACCATGAGTCACTACTTTCTGGCAATGTAACGTTGTTTGGTACATTGCTTTTCATTTACATTCTTTTCTCAAATACTTTACCAAATTAAACAATATGATGCAGTAGCAAGGATCAATGTTAGTACAAGTGATAGCAAGAAGCAGTGTAAGAGATCATAATTAGGAAAGTATACATTTAGTCATAAGGCTAATAAGTAGGGACAAAGGAAAAAGGGAAAATTACATACCACAATTTGTGTTTGTTGTAGTCCTTCCTCTTCCTCCACCCTACAAAACAAGATCCCATACAGCAAGCGTTACAGTTCTACCTACTAGGCAGCAGGAGGCAAAAAGACTGTCAATTACAGGTGGTACTATACAAAGATTACATTTCCACCCCTTTTCCCCACCCCCTTAGTTATTTAAAAAAAGTAGGAGTAACAACTTTACAGAATTAGAAAATAGATTATGTACAAAGCCAAGATTGTGTAAGAGGGGAAAAGTGGGAGGAAAATAGAATGGGAGAAGACAGACTATGGCAAACACAATTACTAGTACGTAATTTAAAATTTTTGTATGTCCCCTCTTCTCCCATCCTACAAAACAAAATTCTACACAGCAAGCAGCAATGGAAAGTGAAATGAGGACGTCGGCTTTCCTTAAATGGCAGCCTGAGAAACTCTTCCACCAAAGATCATACTGATAAAGGGATGGTGGGTCTAGTTAGTTGCAGTAGCAAGGAACAATGCAAGGAGTGTACACCAGTTCTTAGTGACATAGGCTGCTGCCTCAGTCCTGACTGCCCAAGAGACTGACACAGCATCAGTATAGTGCCCATGAACTGGCTTACATTTCTGTCGAACTTAGAGAGTAAGCAAGCAAAGGACAGGACTCAAAATAAACCTTCACTACAATTTTCAAAAAATGGCATGTGCATGAAATAAAGAATGTGAGATCCTGTAAAGTGAAAATGTATTCTGTGTGTCCTCAGAAAGCTGAATCTAAGAATATTCATCAATGCTGAGAAAAATAAAACAACAACAAAACCTGTTAACTATTGAAGAGTCATTAAATAAGAAAGACCTACTGCAGAGACCCCTTGTTAAAACAGAACTTCTCTAAGTAAAGGATCTTAAAAACCAAAAATAGATGAAGCACGTAACCAGGCACTTGAAGAGAACACTAATTGATCTTGGAGAAATACAGAGGAATTACTATAAACAAGAGGGGTGGGGTGGGGATATCCGATTAAGCTGCAGAAGTAGGCAAGGAGATTGAAAGATTCCCTTATATCGAATGAAATATGTACCAGAATGAAGAGGAGCACCCACTTTTATTTATGAAGATACGAATTCAAGTCATAAAAAAACCAACATATTTGAACAGTGCTGCTACTATTGATCACTAAGTTTCTGATCAAAAAGGATTAAAGAGTATAAACCAGTAGGGGGGTAAATGGTTTGAACTACTTATAACTTCATCAAAATGTCATTATGAGACAAGGTTTAGAGATGTGATTTCTTTCTTCACTGTCTTGGATCAAAGAGTTACTAAGTTCAGCCCCTAAGAAAGAGTCACCACAGCATAATTAAATCCTACACCTTTAGCACAGAGAGTATGGCACAATGTAGCACTGAGACCTTAAACTTAAGAAAGGAGGATTTAAAAACACACATAGACACACACACATAAATATAAGTGCATTAAGTATGTGTGTGTGTATGCACACGTGTATACAAGAAAAATGTATACAAACAAAACCAAAACATTTAACAAAACGTTCTACCGTTTAACATGAAGTGGTTAAATTCTTCAGTGCATGTGAAGGCTATTTCTGAATACTGCAGGAAAGTCAGAAAGGGTGTGTATACAAAATACCCATCAGGAAGATGAACGATGAAAAAAAGAAAAATTGTGGGTATGGCCAATTAACAGTGGCAAGAAACTAAGTAAAGACTGTCCATCAGCATCACATAAAGCAGGTGTTGCTACCTCAATGCTGATAGCCCGGGTAACTGAAGTGCCACCAATAATACTGCCCGTGAAGAGACACTAGTTTACATTTTTGTAGCACCTATGGAGAGCAGATAGTTTGAGCAAAACAACTACCCTTTTGAAAATGAAAACTAAAGGTAAGTAAAGGAAAAAGAAAAGAACAGGTAAAAGATCAGAAATGAACTAGGATGGTTTAGTTGGGGTGATCCTGCTTTGAGCAGAGAGCTAGACTAGATGACCTTGTGAGCCCTACTTTTATTGTGATCCTATGTTGTAGGTACCTTAGCATCTGCTTCAAAATGTGTTTTAAAACCCCTTTTTTTCATGTAAAATAGAAGAGGTACTGGTACTATCAAAAACTGACATATCAAGAAAAAGAAGCCGGGGGAAAAATATCAGTTACAAAACTGTAAGTAACCAACATGAAATAGTATAAATTCAGAGAATGAGGGGGAAAAAAATCTATATTTAAAGAGTAGGGAAACATCTTGGAAATAGCACAGTAGTAAACAATGATATTTTGGCATCAGAAAAATTGGTCAACAAACATTTATTATAAATACATCTTTGAAAATAAAGATACTAAAGATACTATAAAGACATACTGAACTGTTTTCTCCAAAGGAATATTCCACTAGAACTATTTTGTCTATAAAATGGAGAATAAAATTGGTTAGTATAATTCATCTGAACTTTCAAAAGGAAATGACAAAGCCAAGGGAGACTTAAGGAAACTGAAAGTTCATAATGTATAGAAAGCTTTGTCATGAATTTGTCAAAGGGACCAAAATAACGAAGACTGGAAATAGACAATGAATTTCTATCAAGGGAAAAGCAAGAACAATGAGGTTCACCAAATTTTGATAGTCAGACTGATGTTTAATGTATTTACTAATTATCTGAACACTATGATGGCAAAATTTGCAGATGAAGTGGTTATTTAGTGAAGAGAAGAAAAGACTATAGGGAGTTTTAGGCAACAGAATGAGGTAATTGTGTGTCATACTGGTGAACAAAATCCTCTGGTGAACAAATTTCTCAGTTGAAAGATAACACACATTGTATAAGAAACTGAAAAAGTGGTTTCAAACTGTGGGATTCTAATGTAATTGCAACCATGTGGGAAAAAGACTTTGACATCCTTGGGAACAACTTGGTGAAAATATTTAATGTTCAATAATGGCAATAAAGCTAATTTTAGAATGAGTAAAGAATAAAGACTACTTTATTAGTCTAAATATAGTACTCTCTTAGCTGGAATGCTCTTCTATTGTGGTAATGTATTCTGAAAAAATATAGCAAAAATTTATGAGGGGGGAAAAGGAAGGGCAGTGGGAATCAATAGGAAACTGAAAATTACCAAAGACCTGGAAATACTTTTATAAGAAAAGAAACAGAAAAGATTTACAAAATGTTTGGTTTATAGGAGAGACTTGAGATTAAAGTATTCTTTAAGTATATAGTATACTAAGTAATAGGTTGTCACCTATTCACCTTCCTTCATAATACTAATCTAAAGGGACATCTAACAAAACTGGGAGCCACTAATACAAAAGTTATAAGAGGAAATTTTTAAAAACATAAAATCACAGAAATTGTAGCAATGAGTTGAACTAGTTAATTACAAATTATCTTGAAAGCCGGGTGTTTAGCAGGATTTTTTAAAGTAAACATTTTAATTGGTCATGCACATATTCACAACTACCTTAAGATACTGAATAGTAGTATATATACTCTCAAGGAATAAAAAAAATGGACTTTAGAAAAGCCTGCTCAGGAGAGGAATATCTTATAATAATTGTGGGATTTCTTGTACCTTCCTCTAAAGCATCTGGTATTGACTATAGGAAGCAGGATGCTTAACTAGATGTCTCATTAGCATGGCAGTTCCAGTGTTTCTAAACAGGAATGTAAGCAGACAATACATAATATTTCTTGCTTGCATGCTAATACAATTATTTAAGAAAGAAAATCTTTGTTCAGAAACTGAGCTGTACCTCCTAACCAAGGCAAAACATAATAGAGGGAGGTTATTGAAGGGAATGTACAATGCAAAAAGAAAAGATCCAAATGAAGAGAGACAGTCTTCATAAAGAACAATGATCCCTCCAAGCAACATAACCTCCATGCTCCTCAGAAATGACTGTTCATTCTCTACTGTTTGCAGAGGTGAGAAAACATTATGCAAATTCTACAAATGGAGTCCTTATATATACAGAGATGTATATATAATCTGCTTGTAACAAAGGAGGGTTACCAATTTTGGTAGGATATTAGGAACATAGGACTAGAAGAGGACTTCCTGGATCATTAAGTTCAGGCCCCTGGTATACCAGGCACCTTGGGAAAACAAAAAGGAAGTCATTTTTGTTTTTTCAGATTTTTTTTAGGAATCTGAAATAGAAAGTTTGATACTCCAGTATGACATGTGACCCAGACACTGGTATCTACACTCCTGATGACTATAATAAGAATTACTTATTTTATAAAGTGACCCAACTGAAAGAGCAGAACAAAAATTACTGAGAGGCAGGCAGATCTGATGACACACAGTGTCAAAGAAAGCACAAATGCACACAACACTGTTTTCAATCAGTTTAATAATTATTATGGGATCAAAAGATTCATTATCATGCATTTGATTCTGTGAGAAGAACAAATTAGAGATGACTTTTAAGGGGAAGAAATGGAGGGGAGAAGAGAGCTCTTTGTTTGAGTAGGCAGGGAGACTGTAGCTTACGACTGTTACTGTAACCTCTACTTTCAGGACAGAGGGCGTTTTGACTCTTTAGCTTTTTCGACACTCTTCTAAAGCTTTACTTGTAGATGTTATAGCTATTGAAAGCAGGGAATGACAGCTTTTAATTTCTCACATAAATTCAAATTTCACTGAGTTGTACACATCTGAGTTACCTTGGATATTCCAATGGACCTGTCAAATATTTGAGGCCTTCCCACACTAGTCATGAACACTACAAACATGTGATGGAGAAGGAAGCCCAGGTCTGTCTATATAGTGCTGGTAATGTAAGCATTACTTTCCAATGCCACAAGTTACTTGATAAATCATGGCCACCTCAATGGTAAGTGAGCTTTTCTGGCTGGTCCCATAAGGAGTAGCAGCCATAAATGTAGTGAGAGTGCTGTAAAGACTCAAACATAACTGGAAGCTTCAGGAATAAAACTGGTTTAAAAATCACTAACATTCCTTCAATGAAAAATGGCTCAGACAAAATTTGGAACCCTCTGCCCCCCTGTTTTTTGGCAAGAGGGTTGGTTTAAATTTTTGGATGAATATAGTGAAAAAGAAACAAGAAATAAAGGAGAAATTAACTTCCATTGCATTTTTCCTCCTATAGGCTTTAACGAAGAACCTAATGTGCCAAGTGGATACCCCTAAGATGCAACATTCTGAAAGTCTTACTGAAACTGGTGGCCAAATTGCTGAATGCAGATGCTCTCATTTTTTTTTGTCTGCTTTTGATTAGAACAGTCTACTGTAAGGTTGAAGGTCTATCCAGATAGCAGAAAATGAAAGGGCACTAGGTAGGAACTCTGGGGCACTGAGAGGTCCAATGGCAGTGGGGGCCAACCTTTTGGGCAGGCATGCCACAAAGCAAGCCCTGCGCCCTTCCCAAATTGCTCTGCTTTCTGCTTCTTGCCCTATCTGTTGCCAGGTTCCCTGCTCCCTCCCCAAACTGCTACATGCCACATGGAGGCTGCCTGTGCCACTTGTAGGTTGGTCACTCCTGTCCTATAGTAAAGGAGACCATTGAAGACAGCAGAAGAGAAAGACCAGCCACTAAGCACATGCTATATGATGAAAAGCAATTATTAGAACTTTAGAAAAAGTTTAAAGAATAAAGTCCCTGAAAACAGGAAAGTGAGACGGATCAACCTGATGTTGCAGCCCACTTCAAAAACAGATATTCTTAATAGGGAAAGGGGAAGTCTGGGATTTGTGATCAAGTTAGACAGATGGAGAGAAAGGACATGGTTCAAGCTCTATGTCCTCAAGTGAAGAGAATGTATGACAAAAAGATGTAACTAGTTTCCCCAACCCTGTGTTGCAAGGAAGTGAGAAAAAAGTCTGAGTTCAGAGCACCAGTTCTTGAGGAACTTGAAGATGACCCTTAGGTCTAGCTGTAAGTACCTGCTTAATGAGCCATCCTAGGGCTTCCCAATTTCCACATTTCAATAAGCCAGAAAGATGATACCTTCTGGGGGAAGGGGAAGGTCAAGAATTGGTGGAGATGCCCCCTAAAGACACTCTCACTCTGTATTGTGGGGCCAGCATAACAGTCAAGATTTCAAAGCCGTTTTTTCCCCTTTTTTCATGTTTAAGGGATTCTTTTTATACACCTATCCTAAAACAAACACACTTCATTTCCCTTTATGTCCTCCTCCTCTTGGAAATCAAACCCAAAAATGGATATTCTTTTAACTTCCTCCTCTTGGTTGGTAGAGCTATAATGCTTGCTGTATGAAACATTGTAGGATGAGGGAGAAAGGGACATACAAAAGGCAAGTTTGACAAGACAATCTGAAACAGGATAGAGGAAGCAAACATCACCCAACAAACATATCTTGACTTTATATTTGGGGGAAGGGGGAGCTACATCTAGGAGTGCAAAGCTCAGTGCTTAGTTATTGACCTCCATATTGATACTACAAACATAAATACAGTTGCTGCCTATTGCAGTTTTGTGGTATGAAATAGCCCAAAGACCTTTAAACACGTTCCAGATAGGCCCTGAAACAGCCTTCACATGATCACACCTATTTGTTTCCATAATCATGAGTCAGACTTTAACTCATAATCAGGAGGTGAAAAAGCTCTGTATCCCATTATCAATCTATTGAGTATTTTACTCTCTATAGCTTAATGCTTTTGAACGCAGCTGTTGAGAATGATTTCATATAACCAAAATCAAAGCTCTGTTAGGAATTACGGACCATTTCCAAAAGTGAGTGGTATTTTCGATAATGTTCAAGAACAGAATGTAAACCAAACACTGTAGATATAACAAAGGACTACATTCCTTCATACTAGTGGAGTTATAATCTGTTTCAGTTTGGCTCAAAGACTAAATCTGCAGGGGCAAGAATTACAATGGATATCACACTATAAACAATATTAACATTTCACAATTGATTTAAAAATGTATATACTATTTTAACCAACCATTTTAGCTGCTATCCAACTGTCCAAACACAGGACCACATAATACCAAAATTACTAGGTATGCACATAATACACATAAATCACAGTATAACTAATAATTATTTCCAAGTCACAGCAGCTAATCGCCCAATATCCTGTAAACAGGCAATGCCTCAAACTATCAGCAGCAAAAATGCAGCAATTTAATAAAATGCTATTTTCTTTTTAAATTAGTGCTTTTTGCTGACCTCACTGTGCTTTACAAAAAGGAAAATTCCTGTATGTATTTTAAGGAGTTTAGAGTCTAAGTCAGTCATGGCACAACACTAGTATGGGGTGATGAGACAGGTTAAAAGCTTATAAAAACTAAATTTATTAGGCAGGTTTATCTAGGAAGCATCAAAACAAGACTTTAAACTATACTTGGGTTATAAAAGTTCCCCAATTAAAAAAAAATGTAACAACAAATAAGAAGGCAGTGAATTTGTTAGATTTTATGGGTGTAAGAGGACATGTCCTTGTCCCATATCTATACAGATTGCAGGTCCTGATCTCCAAATAAGAATCTGTAGTAATAATGCAACAGAAATAATCAATAATTGCCACACTCGACTGGGCAGCTTCTGGTATTGTGACCATCTTTTTCATTTCTATGAACAAGCAAAACAAGTTATATTAGGTTTTGCCTCAATACAAAGGTATTTGTTTGGATTATTTCTTATATTAGTATGACAGAAATTTTAAACATTTAAAAGTTACCAACCCTTTGGTTTGCAAATATAGCTGGGCTAAAATTCTTCCTAGTGCAAAGGCACTCTAAATTGGGCTCTTAACACTGTGTAAGCCAGATGGCCAGTAGGAGAGGAGAGAAGAATAAAAGGGAAAGCAGAGCATGCCATGAGCTTTGTGGGAAACATAGGATGCAACATGCTAAATGAAAAAGGGTGGCAAAGATGCAGTTTTGCAGGCAGTTTCTGTCTGGAAGCATTAAAAAAGGAAGTATCCGGCCCAAAGGAGAGGCAGTATTTGTTCCTCACCATCGAAACTGGGTTTCATGTGGACAGCATGATGAGGCTTGGAATAAAGAGTGAGAGGGGAACTGAGCAAGGACGGGGGTGAGTGTGAGGGGATGGTACAGAAAAGAGAAAGAGAATAGGGAAGAGGAAGAGGGAAGGGAACTGGTGTGTTGGCTGAAATGGTAAGAGAACAAAGAGAATAAAGTAGAAGGGAACAAAAATAGATGGGGCTAGGACACTGAGGAGGGAGGGAGGCTTAGCTTGGAATGTGCATCTAAAGATAGCCTTAAAATGGTACAATTAAGCTAAGAAAAAACATATTGAACAAAATGACAAGGAACACCCAGAAAACAACACAGCACAAGGTAAGAAAAAGAAACTTAAAAATAAGAGGGATGACTTTTTACAGTCTTAGTCTTTTTATGGACACCTTAAGTATAGGCTCCAAATCAAAACTATGGATCCTCAGCAGCTCTCACAGGAAACAAACAAACCAAAAAAAAAAAAAAGACAGGACAAGTATCTAAATACAGATTTAAATTTCACAGCCACTTGTGAAAATGTTGGCCTGTTTGTATCTGCACATTATAGATTAATTAGACACTTTTTTTATATCATCATAAATGCTCTGTTTGCAAACCTTCCAAAAGCAGATATGTTATCTACATTTTTTATTCTTCCTAATCATTTTGATTGTTCTCTTCTTCCACTCTAGCTTCATTTCTTGTACTGTTTCCTTAATTTTTATAGTACAAGTTGTTCCAAAAGAGTCTGAATTCGAGTTTACTATTTTCTATCCCCCTTCCCACAACCTGCATATGAGAGAGTGCATAACAGAACAGCGCTCCTTAACTTACATTTGCAAGTCTAGTGTGTATATCAATTCACACAAGCAAAAGGCTACAATTAAAATTATTTCCTGATTTTCTAAAGTCCTGCTGTTCTTATGAATTTCCAGAAGAGAACATTAAACAAAGGAATCTGTACAATTAGAGTGAAATTTCAGTGGAAATCAAATGACACACAAGCCACTTGTGTGTCTTTTAATATATTCCCCTTACCATTTTTAAATCATAAAACTGTAATACTTGTAACCATATCCTTCATGCAATATGCTCTTTCAACTGGCACCTGTATAACTTGTGCTGACTATGGGCTTGACTCTGATAATCCTATTTACATTGAAATGCCTTGGACTCATCACAGAGTAAGGCTGGTACTTTGAATAAGCATGTCAACAAGGATCTTTCACTAAAATCTAGCTGTCAGCAATTTCTTAAAAACTCATTCCTCAAGCTTAAAAACTCAGGTGCCATTTACATGAAACAACAACTGCACACCAGAATGAATGCATACTGGAAATCTATCAAAGATAAGGATACCCAATTACCTGTGGGGGCACATTTCTCACAAGAAAACTACTCTCTCTCCAGTCTCTCATTTCTAATCCTCAAAGGAAACTTACAAAACACTTCCCAGAGACAAGCCTATGAACTTCACTCCATCCACCTCCTGGATACTAAAAATCATGGACATATAGACATTGGATTTATGACACATTGCAACCTGCCTGACATCTGACTCCCCAGGTACCTCTTCACTATCTAACTGCTACATTCATCCCCCATCTCTCCCCCACCCAGCCTGTCTCTCACCCACTGATTCCTCAATTTACATCTTCACTGACTCCCTGTCTTGCATGCATACCAGCCCAGCCTCTGGCTTCTTTACTTTTCATTCCATCCAGGAAGAGCACACACCAACTGCAGAACCTTCTCCAGCCTGATGAAAGGTTTTTAAACCCAAAAGCTTGCTTACTTTTTTTTCCAACTATTTAAGTTGGTCTAATAAAAGATATCAGATTTATGCAAAGAACCTTGTCTGCCTATGTCCTTATACCAACACGGCTACAAACTACACCCAGGTGCCATTTAGGCACCTGAAAAAGGACTGGCTTTTCCAAAGTGTTCAGCACCCAGGCACTGAACACCTCTAAAAATCTGGAATTTTACTTTTGTGGCTAGAAGGACAGAAAGGTCTTTTGAAAAATATGGTGCTCAGGATCCAATCCATTTTCCACTGAGATCAATTGTTGAAATCCCTTAAATTCACTGGCAGGAAGATTGGGACCTTAAAAACTATAGTAGACAACATTCTGGAAACCATATCTGCAATCACTGCACCATATGCAAATCTTTATATACATACCTTACATGCCACACTTTTTCACTATGCATCTTTTTTCCAGAAGCCATCTGGAAATTGGAGTGTACATTACATATGAGAAATATGACAAAAGCAGCTCTTGTTGCTTACTGTGATTTACAGAACAATGAGTAGGCTTGGCTCTCTAGCTGTTCTTACTTACCATACTTACTTGAATCTAGGATGAGTTTTTTTTCCCCCAATCAGATTGTCTTAGATTTACATCCTATGGGCCCTGAGCCTGGGTCAGGGCCAGTCAGATGCACAGCAGCCTCCTGCCTCTCCTCTCCACTTGCCCTCTGCAACTTCTGCCCCACTCCTGCCCACTTGCCCCTTCTTACTATCAGGCACAGATCAGCTCTGGTTCCAGCTGCTTTTGCTCCCAGGCACAGAATATATGGAAATTCTGTCCCCTGCCTGGACAATCAGTACTGTTGCAACTTCTGCACGCCCAGCAAAAGGCCATGTGGAAGTAATAGAGCCCAAGCACTGTCTGATACTAAGGAGGGTGGGGGACAAAAAGGCTGCAGGGGGAAGAAGTGGGAGGGCAAAAGGCAAGGGCAAGTGGGCTGCTTGACACCCTCCTTCTCCGTCCCCAGCTACTGCTGCCTTTGCTGCAGCAGTGGTGGGAGGAACTAATTTAAGACAAGTCTCCAATCATTAGTTTCTATACCTGGAAAATTATAAATTATCTATACAGAGAATCTAATTATTAGGGGGTTGTCTTAAATTCAGGATAATCTTAGGTTTGAGTAAATATGGTAGTTACTTACCACAAGGAAATAACTGTTTTCCTTCATTCTGCCTTTCAAAAACAAGGTGAGGATCTTGTTTCCAGGGGTGGTGTGCGCGAGATAATACAGCGTTACACAGGAATATTACATGAGAGAATAATATCTGCCACCTCACCTAGTTACTAGTTTCTGAAAAGAGAGGGTCTTTGCTTACTTGCCTGCCTACTTCAGGGATCTTCACCCTCATTTCCATCAACTTTCTGAAAGGAGGGGAAAAGGAAAGAT
Source organism: Gavialis gangeticus (assembly GCF_001723915.1). Lineage (NCBI taxonomy): Eukaryota > Metazoa > Chordata > Crocodylia > Gavialidae > Gavialis > Gavialis gangeticus. The sequence continues at coordinate 128,906,190 of NW_017729032.1, forward strand.
ATACTGTTTTCCAGATAGCAACTCATCTCCATTGCTGACCTCTGAAACAGCGCTGTCAACCAGGAAAAGCCCAATTACTACAGCCCACAGCCTCATTCAAATTTTTCCAAGTGGCTGAGTTTCAGTCAGGCAAGGAAGAACCCATTACCCATTACTTTGTTGAGGTGTCAAGGACTTTGATGTCATCCCAAAAGCATGATTGGAATATTCCGATCTTGACAAGGATTCAGCTGTGGATTTAATCCAGAACGCTAGGGTCACTAGAGGGAAAAATTAAGCCCTATAAAAATGAAGCAATCTTTCCTGTTACCAGGCTGCCGTGTATCAGTAGCCATGGATATGCTCTTTGCCTGCAACAGAATAAGTTGCACTTAAATGATTCTGAAACCCCGCACAAATCCCACAAAATGCTATTATTTCCTGGCTGGTCCTAAGTCCTCTTAAACTAATGGAAGTTGAGAGCATTCAACTGTGGACACGAAATGCTCAGAGTCCTGTAGTTTTAAAGTACAGAGATAAATGCCACCTATTTCTGTTCAGATTCTTAAAGGGCATATACATTGAATCATTCCAAAAACATTTATATTGCTCTAAAAGATAAAACCCCAATTTGGGAGTACAGACATCTCAATAATATGACCCATGACAAGCATAGCAGGGATTGTTTTTAAGTCTTTGCCATTTTATGCTGAAAACAATAGAATTAAAACAAGAAAAAACACCCCACAAGCCTTGATGATTGAAGTTTTTCAAACACAAGATGCAGGAAACAGGCTCACTGCTGTAAACTCATCATCCTAAAAGTAGTTGTATATCATGTTCACACTATAGGATTACTCATGTGAAGAAGAATTTTTTCAAGAATGAATACTTATATTATTATTTTCAGAACACATACACTCATCAGCCTGGCATTTTCTCCTTTTTAAATTAGAAAAGGAAGCAAAACTGTGTAACTTTTATAAGCAGGATGCATTCTGTATGTTTTCAAAAGCAGTGTATGCCTATATGTATACATTTCATACTTGTGAATTGAATTAATCAGGACCAACAGCAGCTTATTAGGTGCATAGACTCCATGTTATGTTTCCATTGAATATGTAAGGATAATGAAAGTCAGCCTACCCACTGAAAAGTAAAAACACTAACGCACACTGTATTGTAAGGAATTCACTATATGCAATTGAATTAAAGTTCATGTTTAATTATATTACACCATGGAAACAAAGAATGTAAATTATGAATCTTCAGCATCTATTACTGTCATCCCATATCATCAGTAACATGGATATCTAGCCATAATTCTAGCATTCTCTCTTGATTAAACCCTTTGACAACACAGTATAAAACATAGTTGAATTACTCCTGCATAACTTCCCGTCTTTGACTCTTTAAAAAATGCAAGATAACAATATCCAATTCCTATCAAGCCTTCCTTCCTAGTTTTTTTTACATGAAATAAAAGCTTTCAGGCTTTTTTATTATTATTATTATTATTATTATTATTACACAAGACTTAACTTTGCTACCATTTGCTCCTATTGCTAGTAAACTCCTTGGTTGCTATTACTCATTTTTTAACTTGTGCTTCTGCATTTGCAGCATTCAAGTGAAGACGCTTGTTATAATGTAACACTGTGATGTGCAAAGTTCACATTTAGTTTATCCATAAGGAGCTGCAATTTAAAAAAAAGGGAAAAAGAAAAAAAATTGTGTGTTCTTATCTACTACTACTGCTTTTTTTCTCCCTACTTCCCTACAGATGGGGTAACAAAAAGGATGCTCATCTCAGATGACACAAGGTAATATGGTTAGACATTCTTCATCAGTCAGTTAGGTATCTATTGACTGATGGCAACCTAACTTGCATGGCATGTTGTTGGTCAGTCCTCATGCTGAAGCCAGGCAGGCTATAACTCACAGAAAATTGTTCCAGGACAAAAGAGACATGAATAACTGGTGCCTCCTGTGATGGGCGGGTGGGGCACCATAGTGGTGAACATGAGCAGACTGCCCACAGCCACTGCCGGTGGTATTGGCAGTGGTGAGCAGCAAGCAGGGACCACCTGCAGCCACCGCTGGCAGTGTCGGCAGTGGTGGGGGAGGGCAAGCAGCGAGTGGGGACCACCCGCAGAAACTGGTGGTGGCTTTGGCAGCGAGGGAGGAGCGGTGCGAGTGGCAACCGCCTGTAGAAGCCGGAGGTGGCTTCAGCGGTGGCCAATCTCAGGGGGGCACGTGCCCCCCCATGTGCCCGCTATGCGTCGCCTATAGAAAGAGACCTCTCCCTTATGCATCTACCAGTAAACACATGCTGTCCTTGACAGTATGAAGAGAACCTTGTTAAAGACAAGACCGTAATTCCCAAAATCCCATCACTTGCCCCAGCCTTCGTATAAAGTTGCTCAAATCTCTGCTGGTAATGTCTATATGAGATCAGAGATGTCGCCGGGCTGAGCCTTGAACTGTATAGGTCTGCCATGTTTCTGAGGGCAATAACCTAGTTAGGCCTTTGATAGTTAAGGTGACTTTAGAACAGAGCATGAAAATTTAAGGGAGGCTGGAGAAAGCACTGTTTGCTTGTAATTTCCCTCTCCAGCAACCTCCCAGTCTTCAGAAAAAAGTATCCTTCGGGAGTATTTGCTTTGTTCCTCTAAGCTGCAGTCACTTGGCTGAGTTTAATGCTTGCAGCAGGCTTCACAAGCCTCTTCTGCTCAGCATAACTAGAACAGAACTAGAAAGGTGCTGACACCAGAGATCTCAAATGCTAAGTTTACTCATCCTGAGATGAATATTCATGCACACATCTATTAATATTGGATTTGTTTCCAAAGTTGTAATACCTATATAGTTTGATAAACTACAATGAAGAGTAAAATAAATGTAAATTAAAAGCATTTTGATTCAAATACCCAGAGTCTTTCAGAGCACATTTAATGCAACGCAGTATACAGCATCTCATGGGAAACATGCACAAAGAAATGCTTAGAAAGAACTGCAAAAACAGAGCATAAATATACTAACAGTGGTGCCTCTTCTCTTTTAAAAAAAACCTGACACTTATCTAGCAGCAGGAGGAGTAACAGTCAGATGACACTCTGGAACAGATGGAAAAGGAATCCATCATTAATGCACAGAGTAGTTGACACCTAGAGGGTAGTAGACCCATAGAGACTACTGCCAGGTACAGGCATTACACTTTTACCAGTATAAGTCATTGGAAACTGGTCTATAACTATAACAGAACAGAAGTTTGGGACACAGAGGGCACATCTACACAAGATGCTACATTGCCATAGCAATACACTACAGTGACATAGCATTGGCAATCACAAATCATGGTGCTGCAACTACATTGCCTTAGCAACACACTCCCTCAGTATAGCGCATTGCTATGGCAACATAGCGGCAAAACCCCCCCTGGATGCTGCTGGCATGGCACAGTAAGGGCTGTTACTGTGCCGTCATGTAGAACTTTCAAAAGGAAGTCCTAAATGATGGCACAGTAACAAAGAAACCATAGGGACACATGTAGATGCACCCAGACTGGTTTAAAAATGGCTGAACCCACTCTAAGATTTGTCTTTCCCAACAAAGGACAAGTGTATTTTGTTCACTACCGTTGTAAACTATGCTGCTGACAGAAAACCGCATAAAACCAAGATCAAGCCACCTCAGGGTTTTTTTAATGCCTGTACCTAGCCTTTATGTCTAAGAAGCTGTAAACCTCTAATATAGCACACCCTCCTGTGGGAGTAACTCAGTCGAAAATCACATATTATTACATAGTAAATCAACTGAATAATTTAATAGAATTTTAATCGCCATCCTCTGAACTAATTGGAATAAAATGCTGGGGAAGATCCAGGCAGAGCATCTGAAGCCCAGGGATAATTAAAGAATTTGTTTAGGTAACAAAAACATTTCTATTAATGAAGAGGAGAATGCAACATTTTACTAGAAACTTGATGCCTAGCTGCAGTGCTCAGGATATCTCTAGGTTGGTATTGCACAAGAAATCAATGAGTATCCAAAGCAACTTGCTTTGTCCTTTAAATACAGCTTAATAATGATTTTATGGTTTGTAACAAATGCCTCTTTTTTCTGGTCTTGTGACTCACCTTACAAAGATGTACTTCATAAGCCAATCTACCCATGTATGAAAAGGAAGCAAAACAAACAAATCTGAGTTTTAGACTAGAAACTGGAAATTTTAATGATCATTTATAGAATTATGTAACAAACTAATCATTACTTTGATTTAACATGAAATAACTTCTTTTGCCCCATTTATGAACATGAATACAATAAATCTAGCACTGAAGAGATTACTAGAGCTTTCGATTTTTTAACCTCTGAAGTGATTTCTAAACACATAAAAATCAAATGTGAATATTTTGATTAGTTTAAGACAGAAGCATATCATCACAACACCCAAACTATGAGGATTACTTAAAAAAACTTTGTTTTACCGTTATTGAAAGCTACAAACAGAGATTATGTCACTGAGATTTTCCATAAAACAGCAAATGTGGCATGGCTGTATTGGAATGCCATGATGATCCTGCCCACAAGTGAAGTGATGACATAAAGGAGGAAAGAAGGAAGAATTTTTCTACCTCTAAAGCAAATTTGTTTGTGTGTTACACCACGGGGATATAAAAATGCCCAAAGCAGCGCCCAAAACTTCAGCATGTCTCCCAAGAATCTCCATAATACTACACTTGTTATACATAACTGTTTTCTCTTTAGCTTGATTTCCAAAAGGGCTGATCTCAGCCAATTGGCCTTTTTCAACTGTTGGCCTGGTAGGAAGAAGAGACGGCACTTAAATGTTACAGATCGTTTCATTGCTAGGTTTCTCCCATTTCCTGGTCTGACAGCAAAGTGACACTAACAGCCCAAGGTGTTTATTCTCTTCGTAACTGCAGCCTGTTAAATTGATCTCAGTAGCATGCCGTGTTTTCTAACAAATGTTGAACAAAGGAATCAGAAGATATGGAATTAAAAGGAAACAAGACAAATAAAACTAGGGTAAAATCATGCAAGATTATGTATGTCTTTAATAAGAAAACTGATTTTCTAGACATAGGGAGAGCAGATAGACAAGATCTTCATTTTACTAAAGCAATTGCCAAAACTGGCTCATGTAAAACTATAACCAAGTGGAAAAAAGAATTTTCAAGTGGGTAAGGAATAGCTAAGGCACAAATGACAGAAAGAATGAAAGAAAAAGCACTGGACTGAAAGAATGTTACAGGTGGAGTCCCTCAATGATTAGCCTTGCACTCATCTAATATTTTGATTAGTGACCTTGCAACAAACATCAGGAGTGTGCTATTGAAATGTGCTGATAATACAAAGTTAGGAGCCACTATCAACAAAAGGACAATAGAAATATCATACAGGAAGAACTGATGGCTTTGTGGACTAGCATGGTAGAAATGAAATGGATTTAATAGTATGTATATCCATATCATGCACATAAGAAGCAAACTAGAATTCCTGCTACTAGCTGGAACCCCATCAGCTGGCACCTCTCTTCCTCATGCTGAGGAGGATATGAACCAGAAATATGTGGTCACAAAAAAAAAAAAAAAAAAAAAAA
>NW_017729032.1:128911906-128928255 GCF_001723915.1 Gavialis gangeticus
AAAGAAAAAAGAACAATTATAGGGAGGCATTTCCATACAAGGCATCGGAAAGACCTCATCTGGATGGTTTTATATAAAACTGGTCACTCATATTCAACAATGATGAATTCTGACTGGACTCTGTGCAAAGGAGAGCTACTAGGATGAACTAACCATGTGAGAAAAAGCTAAAAGAGCTCCCTTAGGTGTGCAAATCTCAGGCTGAGAGGGAATACAAACACTGTTTATTAATACTTCTGGGTTGGTAGAGGAAGGGCAAGTACTATTTAAGGTTAAAGACAATGTTAGCAGAAGATGATGAGGGTTTAAATTGCTCATAGGCTAGAAATTAGATGATTTCTAGTCATTAGAGCCCTGAGTTTCTGCAGTATCGTTCCTCTAGGAGTAGTGAGGGCAAACACTACAAACTGTTTTTTAAAATCAGTTTAAGAAAGGCATTATACGATTAAACAAACCAGATTTAGTGACCCAATTGGTCCCTTCCAGTTCTGCATTTGAAAATGGGATGACTTGTGTCCATATATAAGACCATTGTACTGATCTATAAATTTCTACTATACTTGGAACCTAAGGGCATTTTTACATATGTAAGCACTGTAGCTCCAGGTACTTTGAAAAAGCACCCGGCACTGTGACATTTGCAGTTGCATAAGCAGTGAAATGCATGTCAGCTCTGAGAAAATGGCAGCAGCGCACTTTTGAACTAAAAGACATTGGAGGTGCTTTGGTTCAAAAGCACACTGCTGCCATTTCCTGCGTGTTGACATGCGTTTCACCACTTATACAACTGCCCATGGCTCAACTCAGCTGCACTCGATTAATCGAGTCTGCTCTGAAGCAGCGGATCTCCAGCACGTCACAGGACAACAATTTATGTGTATAAAGGCCCTAAGTCAATATTATACTTCCCATTATAACAAACCAGATGTGAATGGAAAGATAGGATAACATTCTGAACAAAAGCAGAAAAAAAAGACACTTATAGCAGAGCAAGTTCCAAATATTGGCTGAAGCAGAGATGTGGCCTGGTGGTTAATTGCACTCTGTAAACAATACTTCACAGGAGGCAGTGTTAGTGAATGTGATTGTTCACCAGAATTGTAAACTATTTTTCAGTTAAATCACCTATACTAAAATATACAGTAGCTGTAATGTTGAAAATAGTAAATACTTTATGTTTTAAACAAATGTATTACAATGCACTGAGAATCTCAATAATGATTCTGCTACAGCCTATCAATATTCCTGTAGGACTTCCTGCAGCTGCTGCTCATTGTTTTGCTCTGAGGCTACTCTACATTTTACTTTGACATTTGGTATGTTTTTGCACCATTTCAGTAAACTAATGAGAGCTGCAACTATTGTACATGATGAATAAAAACGCTGCCACACAGAACTCTAGATTACCATTGGTCTTCCATAGTAAACAGTCAAATCACGTCAGAATCTTTTTTAATCTCCTTGAGGAAAGTGACACGTGCGATTACAGTTCCAAGACTGCCACAATGACGTTTACCTTTCTGTAAAACTGTAGCACTTGTCCGTGAGAAATACAGATATAGCTTTTGTATCTGTAAAGCTATTTTAATTGCAGTATTATTAAAAATCACAATTTGGAAACAATTCCCTTTTATCTGGATAGCAACATGTCAGGAAAATACAATCAATAAGCTGCCATGAGCATAAAGATGCTTCTCTCTTCTCTATGCAGTCTCTCCATTCATGACTGTAGCTAATACTGTTATTTCATTAGCTACAGGCTCACACTTCTTCTGTTGCATGTTATCTAGTGTCTGGCTTGATCTGTTCTTATATATTAATGCAGCACAAAAGATCCTCTTTGATTGTTTCAACCTCTTGAAACCCTAAACATTAGACAGACAGATTCTCTTCAGGGGCAGCATTAGTATAGGGTCCAGCAGCTGGAAATTTCTGCCAGTGTTAGTAACCCCAGCCCTGCACAGCAGTAGGCTGTCCATATCTGCAAAGCCCTGGCCAAGTAGCTCCTCACCCAAGTAGACCAGGAGCCCTCCCCAGCCCAGATGAATAGGCTGGAGGGCTTTGAGTACCCCTGACCTGGCACTAGCCATGGACCTCCTGGCCAGGGCTCCTCTGTATCTGAATCATGGACAATGCTGCCCACAACCCAGGCTGCCTGGGCACCATTCCCTATCCCCTCTCACTTCCTCAGCTCCTCCCCCAACCCCCCAGGTTACCCACCAGGGTCTGGGGGAATGCAGCATGAGGAAGAGAGGTGCCTCAGTTTAAATCATTGTGTTTGCCAAACTTTTCCTCTTTAGTAAAGAAAACCTGTTGAACATTGCTTGCATCTCAGCTTGGTCCTTCCTCCCAATTAACACAAAACAGCAAGCCTTTAGAGGTGGGTGGAGTGGGGGGTGGGGACTAAGAAAGGGGTGACAGAATGTGGAAGAGATGGTTAGGGTGGGAAGGAGCTGAAGGGGCTTTGGTGTCCAAGGGAATGTCACAGGGCCTGAATTCAACAAACATGAAATCTTGCAGGGGAGGCACAGGGTAGGGGGCTTTTCCCAATTGGAGCAGTTTTTGCCACTATAGGCCCAGAGTCAAGACCAGGGACTTTTTCTTGTAGAAAGACATCTTTGTGGTCCCAGACCCAATGTCTGTCTGAGAGAGGTGCGGGAAGGGAGGTGGTGGCTGGGCTGCGGGGGGAGGTTGGGGGAGACTGCAGGTCAGAAGGCATCACTGCAGTGGGTGCTGAAGACTTCTGGCTCTCCCATATGGGACCCCCAGTCCTTCAAGCTCCAGGGCCAACCCTTTGAGGACCATGGATCTGAATTGCCCATCCCCACCAAGGCTGCACCTCTCCACCGTAGTGGGGCCCAGGCCATGAGTGAGGCTACAGGGAGCAGAAGGCCCTAGGCCTCCTGGCAAGCAGATGGATGAGCTGGGGCCACCAGGCTTTCCTATCGAAGCTGCCCCAGTGACCACCTAGCCCAGTGGGTTGGTGGGATGCACTCTCCTTCCTATTCTGAGTGTTTCTGCACCCAGGAATCTTGGGTCCTGGACTGCTGGCAGTTGCCCTGTATGCCCTGGCCTGAATCTTTTTGGTGGGGCCAAGGCATACAGGGCAACTGCCAGCAGTCCAGGACCACTTGCATTAACTCCGTATCCTGGTGCTGTGACTCTCAGCTCCACTTTGGCATAGGGTGTGTTCTCCAAATAGCCACTGGCCATCTGGATCCCCAGGTCATGCAACTCAGCTGCCTGGGTGTAAGGACCCCCCAGCCTGCCCATTTCCCCTGTACTCATTCCAATTCATTCCTCATCCCAATCTCTCAGCCTCTGGCACCAGGAGTCCGTGGTACATGGCCTGAGTTCAGAGGCTACAACCAAAGCTTGTAACAGCTCTTCTTTGTTTTGCTGGTCTCTCATATACACATCCTTCATGCATTCTGCAAGCATTTGGCCATCTGCCCTAAAGGTTGCCAGCCACCATGAGCTTGCCTTCCATGCACAGATGTGGAGTCTGTGGACAAGGGGGAAGGGTTGCTTAGCTTTTAGGAGTTGAGGTCAGGGGGAAGGCAGGTTCGAAGCCAGGATGGGCTCTCAACTGCAGGAGGGAGATTGGGGTTGCCCTGAGGGGTTGATAAAGTGACTGCCTTTACTGTGAGAATCAGGATAAATTGATACTCACTGGATTTAATCCATGGATTGCATCCCAGGGGAGGGGGGAAAGTGCTGTTGGGCCACTTGCCAGCCTGTCCAGGTGCACAACCCAGGAATCACCCTGGCAGTGACAGCAAAGCAGCTGATAAAAGGGTTCCTACATGGGAATTCTTCTATCACATGTCCCTTTCCTGGACTAGGAGCGAGGGAAATCTGGGGGGTGGGGAAGGGAGGAGAGGGAGTTGGCAAGGAGGAATTTCTCTCGTTCCTGCAATAGTAGTCAAACATAGTTTTGTGGTACCTCCTGTCCCTGACCTGGGGATGATATCTACCAAAACTGCTGTTTACCCTTTCCTGCTAAGCAAAATAAATACTATTCTGCCTTTCTGCGAGTACTTTAGAGGGAAGGAGAGCTGTTTTCATACACATTTTCCCTGGGGCCTTGGTCCCCATCATGGTCACATGGAGCTGGGTGATCCTTATCACAGGTTGTATAGCATCTTCATGCAGGGCCTGACTCAGGAGAAGAGGTGTTGAGGGGACTGGCCGTAGGTCCTCTGGGTCATGCCATTAAGTACGGATTGAACTATTAAGTACCTTGGTAGAGGCTAGAGTTAGAGGGCATTTTCATCATTAAACTTTCCTTAATGCTATTTTGAACCATGTTAAATAGCCAGGAGTTAACCACATTTTTATGCCAAAAACCTCATATCCATTAGGGAGCTTGTCCATTGCTAGAAATCAGTGCAGATGAATAAGTTCTTAAGACAGGTTAACCGTGAGCAGAAGCAGCCCTAGTTTCTTTGAGATTAAAATAACAGGTGAACCACATTCAGCACTTGCTTAACTGCACCCATGACAATATGCAATAAGAGAAATTCAGCAATAAGAAGTTTTTGTGTGGATGGATCTATGCTAACCAAAGGGAGGAGGTGGGCAGGACTGGGGAGAAGGCTTTGTTGACTTGTCAATAACAGCCTAGGGGTTGGACTGGCCCAGCACGTGGGCAGACCAGACAAGCTCTGGCCAAGGCTAGAGAACTGCCCTGTGAGGGACGGTGAGTGGAGTGCTCCAAAGCCCCATGGGTTGCTGGGGGAATGCAACCTAATGTGAGTTGTAATGAGAACTGGTGCAGATGTTCGTTACAGTGCTCTAACAGTGCTGAAGTTTAATACTACTTCTGTCCAGGGCTACCTCAGAGTGGGATCCACCATTTTTACAGCACTCTATGTACCCTGACTGTCTGTTCAGTTACAGCTGTAGAGCACATTTTGCATGCTTACCATGCAATAAGTGTAATATCTGTATCTGGCCCTGATGTCCACAGCTGCAGGACTCAGAATCAGCAGCTGCTGGGGCTGAGTCCCATTGGTTTATGGGACTTCCAGCCCTGGGTGGGCATGATGCATCCCTGTGGTTTGGTGCCCTGTCATCTGATGGGGCTTCCAGCTGCAGGGGAAACCCTGCTACACATGCAAATTAAAGCTCGATAGCAACTAACTATAAAGCAAGTATACATTTTCAAGGTCTAACTCTATAGCTGGCTGGAGATTTTTGGCCTGATTGGTACTCTGCATGTGTAGCTAGTCTTAAACTGTAGTTAATTGTGCAATACCTGCAGTATGTAGAGGGGACCTAAGGACCAGATTCTTCCCTCCCCTCCCCCACAGTAGATGAATAAAAGGATTTAGGTACCTAAGTGAGATTTTGTCCCCCTGTCTGAGTCCCTAAAAAACAGTAAATGCAAAAAGTGAGTTGCAAGGGTATAGTGAAAACAGATGTATTAATGGTTTTTGAACAACATGGAACAATATCATACTTAGGCACCAAAATCCCCTGAGATGACTAGTAAGTGGAATAAAATCTGTTTCTAATCTTCCAGAAGAGCTGAACTTCATCCCAGGACTCTTTCCTACCATGGCAGGGGGTCGGACTAGATGATCTTCTCAGGTCCCTTCTGACCCTAGAAACTATGAAACTATCATTTAAAAATTAGTTTCAGTGCATTTTTTTGCAGTACTACAAGAAAGAGGAAGAATCAAAACATTTAAAAAAGTAAATTTTTATACCTCTCCACTAATAGAAATGAAGTGGCTTTTCTAAATCAAGTGCATTTCCATGAGGAAATGATGGCAACCATCCAGTATGAAAATGAAACATCATCTGAGTTTTGTACTGATACTGGCATGAAGCAAGGCTGCATTTTAGCACCTACCAACTTTGCTATCTTCTTTTCTATCCTTCTCAGACACGCCTTTGGAAACAATCTGGCATACTAATTGAATCAAGTATGATTTCAGTGCAAATACAATGTCACTGAGTTCACTATTTGGGATCTGCTCATCACAGATGACACTGCATTCATCTCCAACTCACCTGATAAATTGCAGATCATGATGAACAAGTTCTCTGATGCATGCACCAAGTTTGGCATGGCAATCAGTATCAAGAACACAGTTGTTATGTCACAGGGCACCTAAAATCTACATCAATAATGAAGCTCTGGACAGTGTAGATCACTTATGCTATGTCAGCTCAACTCTTAAAAGCTCACTTAGCCTTGATAGAGAACTTGATGTGAGAACCACCAAAGTCTCTGTCACCTTTGGTAAACTTACCTCACATGTCTGGAACAACAAGCTGCAAATCTGAAAACACAAAGGTGTCCATCTATCAAGCTTGTGTCCTCGATACCTTCCTTTATGGCTGTGAAAGCTCGTTCATGTTCTACAAGCAGGAGTGACAGCTTCCACCTTAGCTGTCTCAGAAAAATCCTTTGAGTCACTTGGGACCAATGGATTACTAATAATGAGATCCTCAGGAGGTCTGGCCTACAGTCTATGCAGACTATGCTGGATGCTCACAGGCTTCTCTGGCTGGGATACATGGAGCACATGCCTCAAGATCATCTCCAAAAGGCTGTTCTTTATGGTTAATTCAAGAGTGGCCCTTGATGAACAGGAAGACCAAAGCTCCAATACAGCAACAAGGTCAAGCAAAGTCTCAAGAAATTCAACATTCCCACTGACAACGGGGAGAACCCTGCTCAGTCTGGAGAAACTGGGTCAAGGCTGGCACAGTTTCATAGATTTCATATAGTTTCATAGTTTCATAGATTTAGGGTCGGAAGGGACCTAGTAGATCTTCTAGCCCGACCCCCCGCCAGGGCGGGAGAACAACAAAACCCCAAAACAAGAAACGGGACTCAAATGAGTCCAGCCAGGTAGGCATCCAGCCTCTTCTTAAAGACCCCCAGGGTAGGGGCCAGCACCACTTCCCTTGGAAGTTGGTTCCAGCTCCTAGCCGCCCTAACTGTGAAGTAGTTTTTGCGGATGTCCAATCTATACCTCCTCTCCATCAACTTGTGCCCATTACTCCTTGTTATGCCAGCGGGCGCTAGGGGAAACAGCGTCTCCCCCAAACCCTTCTGGTCCCCCCTAGTGAGTTTATAGACGGTCACCAGGTCCCCCCTCAGCCTTCTCTTATGGAGGCTGAATAGGTTCAGGTCCCGCAGTCTCTCACTGTAGGGTCTGCCCTGTTGTCCCCGGATCATGCGGGTGGCCCTCCTCTGGACCCAGTCATCATGGAGAGCCATCAAAGCCCAGGCAGAAGCCTGCAGGAGAGCCAGGAAGCAGAGAATGTGTTTCAACCTCCATCTGATCAGTGGACCTGTAGCCACTGTAGGAAGGCTTCCCACTCACACATCAGGCTCTTCTCCCATACTGCTGCCAAGCCCACTGACTGACTGACTTTGTCACATCCCTTTTCATCTGTCAAGATGTTAGATGGGCATCACAATGGAAATGAAGTGGCTTTCCCTAAACCAATTATGTTTGAAATGGAGCCACTTGCCTGTATCAGCTGCAAGCATCAGTCTTATAAGCCTAGTAGTGAAGTAATTGCTTTTCAGCAGTCAGTGCTATGCTGGATAATACAAGCAAATCTCTTTACTGAAGAGAGAGCTTTTATGAGGAAAACAAGCTTGCTAATACGATCTCAAACCCCAGTGGCACTGTAGACTTCCAAGCTTAACCAATACTTTTCTTTTACATGTAAGTTGGTATCTCTTTAATACACATATTGGGAAGAGTTCAAAAGTTATATTTCAGCCTGATAAATTTAATTTTCACCCATGTCCAATTTCTGAAAGACATTTTGGGAACTGCAGATTTTTAAATCATCTACTTGCTTGTTCAGAACAAGCATTCAAGGTCTTCAATGATGTAGCATTTTCCCCTAATTTCCACAGCAGCCTTAAAGATTCAAGAAGTGAAAACAATGTTGGAATTAAAATTTCATTCCCTTAAAATGCTTAGTTTGCTTCAAATCGTTGCTGTCTAAGAGTTGCACTGATTAACTTAAATATATGTTTAAAAGCGCTTTGCTGTTTTCCTCCCTTTTTTACTGCTTTCTGTGATTTCACTTTTAGTGATTTTTGCAACAAAAGCATAAAGTGTGATCATAACAATTTGAAAGCTGAAACAAGGTATCGTAGCTTTCTAGATTCATTGGCAAAATGAGGAGACACAAAATGCATGATATTCTTAATTTTTAACTTTAGATGGCTACCCTGATCATTCTTATAGGCCAGGGACAAACATTACACATAAACTGGTTTAAGTGATCAGAAACTGGTCTAAACCTGCACCAGAACATAAATTCAGTGCACATAAACCAGTCTCAAAATGGCTGAAACTGGTTAAAGATAAACTTGGTTGAATGTAGTATCAGATTTAACTTATATGTGTCAAACTGGTTTATGCAATGTCTGTTCCAGACTCCTTCTTGGTTTAAGTTAAACCAGAGTCCTCCAGCATCCCAGATGCTTTGCAGCCCTGGGGTGGGCTTGGCTCCATAGAACAGGGCTGGTCCTGCCCCTCTGCTCCCTAGCCAGAGCTCTGGTGGAGAGTGCAGGCAAAGCAGGGTTTGCCTGGCTTCCCCATGCCCCTGCTCCCCAGCCACTTGCTGTTCAAGCAGGGATCCCCCCCTTCTTCCCTCCCCTGTCCCACAGCATGGACCCCAGCCCCATGGACCCTAGGTATGTGGTATGCTAGGTAATACTAAAGGTGTCTGTGTATTTGTCTCCAATTTCACTGGGATAGATAGACAGAACAGTGTCCACTTAGGACTTTTTGGAGTTAATCAACAGGTCAGCTGGTAATGTCCCTCCATTCCTTCCTTGGAAAGAACTGTTTAAGAAGGGCTTGAACTAATGAGAGAGGCTTTTGTTTTGTTGATGGGCTGATAAAGGCTATATTATCAGCTCTCTGCTCGCTCCCTTGCCTGTCAGGTTTGCAGACAGTGTGAAGAAGCAGGGAGAGGGAGATTGAAAAGCTCAGTATCATCAACAGGTACATGCACTGCACACACCCCCTTTGCCTCAGAGTGCTTGCTGGGAGCTAGGGTCTGGCAACACGCCCACCCCTTGAGCAGCAAGTGGAGAAAGGCCTGGGACTGTGCAGGCCAGGGTTGGGGTTTACATCCCTCCCTAATCAGAGAGCCCTGCTGGGACCTGGCCATGGCCCCCCTCAACTCAGCACTATGGAAGGGTAGGGAGGGCTGCTCTAGAGCTGTTGGCTTCTAGTCTGAACCACTGCAGGCATGTGCCTGCATTTCCTCAGTCCAGAGGGAATGTCTGGACAGTTGCAAACTGATTCAATCTAGTCAGGTTAGACTAACGTGCAAAGATTGAAACAATTCAGGCTCAGGCTTTTCGAATATCTGTCCTTAACCATAACGTTACAGTGTTTGTGTTGGTTGTAGATAAGCCCTTGTAAACTATCTTACTGAATCCATTATGAATGATATCACAAAAAGGAGCTTTCACATCTTTGCGATAGGATATAGAGTCCCAATGAGGATGAAGAAAAAAGGCAATTGGCCCTGTTTGGCAGTAAGGTACAGGGGGGCAGACCCCTGGGCAGGTTCCTGTCTGGGAGCATTTGAAAAGGGCTATGAAAGAAAAGATTGCTGTAGGTTGTTGCTACTGAGGGGAGCTGAGGAACCTTTGAAGCCTGAACTGAAAGGGCAAGGTTATTTATTTTCTTTTGATTTCCTTTGCTGAATGCAGTGGGCAGAGTGGTCTAATTTTGTGGTATAATTTTAAATAAAGGACCTGGTTTTGCTGAATCATGAAAGCAATGTGACTTGCTATAAACAAGCTAGCAGAAGGCACAACCAGCTCACAATCTCAGGGAAAGTTTCTGAGGCTGCTAGCTAGAAAAATCTATCTATCTGTTACTGGTAAATTGCTCAGGGATACAACATAAATCCCCAACTTACAGACAATCAGAAAAAAACATATTTTGCAATATCTTACTACTTTAACAGAGGACAGGATATTAAAGTGATACATAAAAACACACTGAAGAATCATTTTGACATGCGTATCAAAACTATTGGCTAAGGCCCCCATTTAAACATAATAAAGACTTTTTAAAAAAAAATACAGAGACCTTGAAAATACTTAAAGCCAAATGGGATTAATAATAATAACAACAAAGATATTTGCTTTGTGCAATTTTATGGTTCCTTCATTACTGCAAGTATATAAACTTCAATAAAATTACTTTACCCAGAAAAAATGCAGTTTCTTATTACCTTCAAATAGTATGGTCAAGGTGTATAATATGGGTTAGAAATGGAGAAATGCAGTTGTAGTTTTTCATATTTCTAGAAAACACCTTTTGCTCTAAAATGTTTTCTCAAAACAAGTTACAGGATTAGGTTAAAAGCTGTAATGCAGAAAACAAACAAAGACTTATTTGAGATATCAATCTAAGCCCCAGGGTTACAAGACCATTGAGACTTAACATATTCGAAGATTTGGAAGGTAGGCATATTGATTTAGATAAGATGATGAACATTGTCATCATGAGGGCTTCTCCTGGAAACAAGGCAAATTTTAAAATCACCAAGGCAGCAGTCAGTGCAGTATTGAAAAAAACTATTTCAGGCAAAAGTAATATGAAAAAAAACCACATAGAAAACAGTGATAAGAGCATGACTAGGATATGGAAGACGACAGAAATTCAAAGAGTAGGATTCTTTGCTAATGGAATGGGAAAAATTAACAATACAGTTAAAATGGACCACACAATACATACAAGAGACAGTTCTTCTACAGAAAGAACCAACACTTTCTTCTCCAGCAAGCCCATCAAGGAATCCCTATGAGAATCCTAACTAATTGAAGTTAAGCATTTTCAGTGCAAAGTGTGCATGTGTTGGGGGGAACAAGGAGCTGTAAGTAAAAAGGGATTCATTTTTTCAGACTTCAAGGAGAGAGAGGCAGATAGACAGACAATGAACAAAACAAAGACGTGGAAATATTTCCTCCAGAGTGGAGCTTGGTATACTAGGTTCTCTTGCCATGGTGCTTGTTTGGATGACGATGAAACAAAGGGTCATCTTCCTATACAGGGTGAGAAAAAGATCAATATATTTTTTCTGAGAACTGGAATCAACCCATCTACTGGACATAGTTACATCTTAGGTCCTGGGAGTATAGTTTGAGACTCAGATACCTTAGTAGCAGAAATATTTTTCCTAACATATTTATCAAAACCGTTCTGCCCATTAAATGTATAAATATTACCAAATATTTAATATGCAGAATAAGAAAATATTTCTAATGACAGTCCCTTAGTGATTTTGTCTTTATTCAATCAAAATTTATGACTACTCATAAAATTACAAAGGGGCAGATTCCCTACTTAAAAGTTGTTACAAGTGGAAACTGAATTAGGGTCTTTTTAAAAGTAGAGATACATTTATTGTAGGGCTTGGAAAGAAAAGTAAATACGGCAAGTTATGTCAAAACTTAGTACAGAACTATATAATTGGGCCCTAAAGCTCCAAACTCAGGTATGTACAGGCATGTACTGCAAAATGTATCAGAGTACACTATGCCACTGGAGCAGCAGCTGGGGATTTTTTAAATCCCTGAATTAAGTAAGAATCTTGCCCCTCCTGATCAAATGTATGTTTTGCTCAGTTCTGACTGGGACTCTGAGCTCAAATCTCTCCTCATCCTATGTGGTAAATGCCCTAACAACTAGGTCTTCTTTAGCTCAATGAATATTTAAATCTTTATAGGAAATTCCAACAAGCAAAATAAAGAAAGAGGTCTGTAGACTGACACTATAATCCAGTGGCTACTTACAAAAGCAGCAGGAGACTAAATTATATGTCCTTAAAATTATAATACACACACACAGACACACAAACATACAGACACAAAACGGAATAGCACTAACAGGTGCTATTGGAACAGACTGAAGTCAGCTTGAACCTGGGTGTCCCAAAATCTAGTGAAGCAACCTGGCTAATTAGCTATTCCAGGGTAGATAAACCCATTTATTTTTCTTCCCTCCGACTTCATACCAATGGAGAACAGGTAATTTTTGAAACTGCAATGAAGAAAACAAATTTCCTACACCACTCCAATATTAGGCACATTTTAAAATGTGCTATTGTTTTTATACTCCTGTACTCCTTTTGAAAGTTCACTTGGATCTGATCATCTGTTTATTGAAACACCAGTACCAAAATAATTGTGATCACCTTTTAGGAATTCATATTTAGAATTTTACAAAGTGGAGGCTTATGTTAACTTTACTATTTGATTTGTAACAGAGAATTTGTAACTGAGCTTGCAATGAAAAAGGGACTCAAAAGGCAGTCATTTATGATGTGCCAGGATTGCTAACTTTCCATAAATTTATGGACAGTCCATAAAAAACATAGCTAAAAACACCTGTCCATAAACTCCCTAAAAATTGAGCTATCCATAAAAAAGAAACTAAGAAACTTGGAGTTTGATTGAAGATCATCACAGGCAACCACTGAAGGACAGACAGAGCAGAGCACTACTTCCTAGTTTCTGAGCAGTACCCTGCAGGGAACATCCTTGGAGGGGTTTGTACTCCATAGGCCCCTCTTCACTGGTCATTTGCTGCTGCTGCACCCATCATCTACCTCTAACTGCTGGATCACAGATAGTAGCCCTTCTTTGACAGTCCATCTTGGGACAGGCAGAAGGGGCCAGCAGAGGCTAGCCTGGAGGATGGGCTGGGAAAGGCAGCATGGTATGCAGGACAAGCAGGAGACCACTGAAGTGATGGAAGCATGGTGTATTGCAGGGTATTTACTAATCAAATAATTAGATTCTGACAATCTACCTGACGAATGTTTTTACTATGATTGATGCTACACCCTTAAATTTGAACCTAGCCCTTGTCCAGGGCCTGGTGGGAGGGTTACATTTACAGTAAGTAAAACATATGTTGGTAAACAAATTTCAATAAAAAGTTTGTCACTAAAAAGTTTGCAGATTTTCAGCAAAAACAAACACCCAAACAAAAAAAACAAATGAAAACTTTTTGCGGGAGGTTAGCAACCCTGAAACTAATACATAACACAGTCATTATATATACATAAATTGTTGAAACAGAGCCATTACTTCAAAAGGGGGGAAATCTAATATTTCACTGTTCTATTATGCTGCAGCTGACTATCTACACTATGTTCAGGGAAAAGGTAATGAAAGGGAAAATGGAAAGAGAACTACTTATTTGTATGCATTTTTAATAGATATATGGCTTCTCTTTTTAAATAAAGTCAAGAACAGAAAAGCACATCTAAATTCAGTAAACTATTTATTTTATAGATGAAAGTAATAACTAGTTTTGTTTTCTTGAAGTATGCAAGTACCTACAAGTATGGTTATTGGGAAGTTTAAGATTAAAAAGATGTTAATCTTAAAGATCTAATGAGAGAGAGAGAGATAAGCTTAAGCAAAAGATGCAACTATAAATAGATGTACCCTGTATGTGCTGCAAGTACTTATCTCTTCTAGTAATTCAAAAAGCCAATTCCATACTCAGTTTTACCAATGCAAACCAGTTTACAGAATCAAAGACAGACAGAGCTGGAAGGAACCTCACGAGGTCTGCTCGAAGCAGGACTATTCCTGACTATACTATCCCAGACAAATGTTTGTCTAAACTGCTCTTAAAATCTTTTAAGGCTAGTGATTCCATAACCTCCCTGAATAACTTGTTCCAACATTTACACACCCTCATAGTCAGAAACTTGTGCTTAATATCCAATCTAAATGTTCCTTGTTGTAATGTAAGACCATTGTCCCTTGTCCCATCCCCTGATGCCACAGAGAATAGTCTTTCACAAACATCTTTACCCTCACCCTTCAGTTCTTTTAGGAACACTATGAAATATCCCTCCTCCCCCAATTTTCTTTTCTCTGGACTAAGTAATCCCAGTTCTTTCAGCCTTGCCTCATAAATCATGTTTCCCAGATCTGTTTGCGTTGTTCTCTACTGAACTCTTTCTAGCTTGTCCACATCTTCCATGAAGTATAGTACCAGAAAGTGAAAACTGTGGAAACAGTGAGAGTGCTGAATAGATTAGAAGGATCACTTCTCTTGACTTGCAAGTGACTTCTATTAATACAACCCAATATGTTATTGACTTTTCTTTTTGCAACAATAGCACACTATTGGCTTATTAAATAAAAAGACTTGCACTGACTGCAAGGGGGTTTGGTTGAGGCCTTGGTTACCTGAGCTGTTTTTCTTGATTAGTTGGTTTCCTTACTTGTTCAAGCTCTCTCAAGCATACACACAAGTATGCACACACATCCTTTTAAACAGTAGCAAGAGTTGGCAGAAAGATGTTAGAAGCAGGTATAATGCCTAAGATGCAAAAACTTTTTCCTTTACTCAGCTGGATTGGAGCTAATGCCCCTTCAGATTAGTTTTATGTATTCCTAATAATCTGAGTAGATATCAGTATTTTATTTTACCACTCAAAATACCAAAACCTGGTCACAGCCTTTTTTATATAAAAATCTGTAATTGGCAGGGAATATGTACAAAGCACAGAAGTATAACCAGGAGAGCTTATTCTGAAAAAAAGGAATATAGAAAAGCATTTGAACCACTAAAAAGAAACACATTTATAAGCCAATTTCTATTTTCAACCTCATATCTGTGTTAATTGCTGATCGTTCAGTGGGGAGGTACACCAGTCTTGTATAAATTTTCTACATATTTTGGCTCAAATTTCATTATGCATCAGTAGTTAGCTACTTAAAAATGTCATGTAGCCCCAGAATACACTTGTATTCAATCATTTATACTAAGTTACCTTTGTCTTCAAGTACATCCGGCTTTTAGGCAGGGGGCTATTTCTGCATTATAAATATACACTAATTAGCATTAACGCCACAAGAAAGCCTAGAATTATAAAAAGGGAAACTCATAAAAGGAGTATTTGTTCTCCCTTATCCAACTCTCAATATGGAAAGGAGGCTTTACAACAGAAGCTGGGGTAATCACAATCATCATTTATGCATAGTCTCTCTCAAAGCTTATTAAAGGCCATAACTGTTTCTGTATAATTTCTACCACTCTCTTCCATTTCATTAGGAAAAAATAAATAAAACGCATGGTGAATTGATAAGACCTGGAAACTGTTTTCCAGTTGGATGAGACTTTGGGGGATTTAACATCAGGCAATACCTGAATTTAAAATTACAGGTGGTCGTATAACTTATTACACAGTGTAAGGGCCTTGTTCCACATTAATTTTTTTTTAGGAAGCTCCAGGAGCTCTTTACCCCTGGATTGTCTACACATTAACACTTGAAACTAGTTTCAAGCACACTTTAGGCAGCTTAAAGTTGTGCCATTGCAGGGCAGGTTTATCATTGATCTCTGTTACAAGCTCATGTTTCATTAAAGTGTGGCCACTTCCCAGAGGTGAGCTGCTCAAGTTGCAGTCCTCCAGCATCCCAGAATGTAGTGTCCCTTCCCTCACCTCCTGTTCTATGTGGATAAACTTTCCACCCCCTGAACTCTACTGCCCAGGGAGCAGCTCTGGCCCCAACCCAATTCCCCACTCCTGTCCCTGGGAACATGACCTTTCCACCCCCAGGGGTGCAACCCCTTACAAATAGTCTGCAGAGCACATGCCAACTAGCCAGGTCACAGGAAATGGTCACAGGACATGGGAAGTCCAGGAGTGGGGTTGCGGCATCAGGGGACAAGGTAAGAGGCTGGATCAGATTTCCCATGAGCTGAGGCTTCTTTCCCAGGGCAGGGGAAGTAACTCCCCTTGAAGGACTTTCCATCATCACTTCCACCTCCCAGCCACCCCAGCAAGTATGACTAGTGCCTCCACACCCCAATCCCAAATCCCAATTTATTAAAACATGAGACCTTCTCCCATTTTCTTCCTCTTTATTTCTTTTAAAAATCTTTTTTCCTTTTTTACTTTTTATTTAAAAATAAAGGATCCCGGCCTACATTCAACCTGCAGACCAGCACCCCATGGTTGTCGTCCATATGGGTACGAACGATGCGGCCAGGGGCAACCCTGACCGCATTATGAAGGATTTCAACGCTCTGGGAGACAAGCTGAAGGAGACAGAGGCACAGATGGTATTTGCCTCTCTTCTTCTGGTGAGCAGGCGGGGACAGCGACACGAGGCCTGCATTAGCGTGGTCAACTGGCGCTTACACAGCTGGTGCCACCAGGCAGGCTTTGGGTTCCTTGATAATGACCCATGTTTTTGGGCGGGGGACTTGCTGGGGTAGGATGGGCTTCATCTCTCTCCTAAAGGCAAGCGTGTCTTCTCTTCCAGGTTGGCTGATCTTGTACGGCAAGCTTTAAACTAGCAT
>NW_017729032.1:128928840-128929182 GCF_001723915.1 Gavialis gangeticus
GACATAGAGCTAGGACTAGCGTCCAAGATCAAGGATAATAAAAAGTCCTTTTTCAAATACATTGGGAGGATGAAGAAGGCACCAGGTAATGTGGGGCCCCTGCAAAGTACGCTGGGCAATCTGGTGGTTGCACCAGAGGAGAAAGCGGAACTCTTTAACCAATTCTTCACCTCTGTTTTCTTGAGCAGGGACCGGGACTTCCCCGCTATGATGCCAGTTAGACTCGAGGGAAACGCCTCCACACCTCAGGTTGGGGAGGACCATGTTAGAGAGCTTCTGGAGGGACTGGACATGTTCAAGTCACCAGGTCCAGATGCTCTCCACCCCAGGGTGTTGAGGGAG
>NW_017729032.1:128929193-128942776 GCF_001723915.1 Gavialis gangeticus
TCCTTCATTTCACCACCCTTCCCCCACCCCATTTCCTTTCCACCTCCTCTTTCATTACCCACTCCCATCCCCTTAATCCTCTGCCTCCCACCTTCTTGGTCCTGATCCTCCCAACCCTTCTCTCTCACACCCCCACCTTGAGTAGGGGTAGAAGTCTGTCCAGGCTCACGAGCCCTATAGTAGCAACTCACAGCTGTAGCTCCTAATCAGGTCCCTGCTCACCAGCCCTCCAGTGGCATGTCACAGCTCTGCAGCTGCAGGACAGAGAAGGTTTTTACCCTTCAGGTGTGACCGCTCCAATGTCGAGCTAGCACTAACACCAATCAGCATTTGAGCGGCCCAAAATGCAACATGTAACAAAGCCCTAATATTAGCCACAGTAGCGCACACAGTTATCACACCACAGGAAGATTCTGCAAGACATCTCTGTGGTTTGGAATCATGACTCATTCCTTATTCACACACAAATATGTTCGGCTCTGTTAAGGCAAACTTCATATAAAAAGTGGCAATCAGGACAACAATGGAACCTATCCATTAATCTGACGCTGCATAACAGGGCCATCCAACTGGCAGCCCGGAGGGGTTCAGATGAAACCCCCAGGCCCCTATGCAGTCACTGCCCCCTTATCTCTCTGGGTGCTGCTGAATTTTAGGTCTTTACACCTCCCTCCATCAGCTTTTGCTTTCTGCTCCTGCCCTGGAAGTGGAGTGGCATAGCCTACTGCACCTGCCAACATGTACTGGGCCTGCCAACATGTGCAGTGCAGGGGGATGCAGCCTGGGGGCCCATGGTTTGCACTAGATCAGCTTATGACATGCAGCCCCCAGCCACTTAAAAGTTAGACAGCCCTGACATATAAGACCCTGGGTTTAGTATACAACATGGAGGGGTTCCTCATTAAGAAAGCTTTCCATTGTGGCTAACCATTTTCATGACACTCTCCCTCCAGATAACAATTCACACTTCCACTGTTAAAAGGACCAGCTTCATCTTAACCTCTTCCCTTGGTCTTTCTCAGTCCCCTCAAATTTAAGGCTTGTGTCCTGTTCTTCGGCAGGGTCCCAGGGTGACTACATCACCCTGTTTAATCAACAGTTCATAGCCAACAGGTTAGAATGAATGTTGGTATCTGTTGTTTTCTTTGGAAGCTTATGAGCTACGGTAATTATAGTGAGCAAAGACTGCTTTCTTAAAACTAAGGTATTGTTTTTATATTAAGTAGTGTGAGTGAATCATAACAAAAGATCTGTATCCATCTTAGGGTATGTTACAATCAGAGGTGCAATTTCAGTGCATGCAGGTATTCTAATCTACCTAGCTTGGGTCCCAACAGTCATGAACTTATTCCATGGATGACCAAGTACCCAAGGTCCTAGAAGCCTTCATGACCCATGTTGCTGAGGCTTCTTTGCTACCAGTATCTGAATAGGTAGATATGGTATGTCTACATATCTGAAGCCATGTCTCCCAGCCACAGATTAAACAAACTGTTAGGCTTCTGGTGATGAAAGACCACTAGTTGACACCCACTGATCACATTCAAGGCCTTTACATTTCATTCAGTTATCTCTGCATCGAGCTCAATAATTTGCTTAACTAAAAGGGCTTTCAGTCCTAATTTGGACAGATCAAAAGATGGAGAATTTATGACTTCCTTTAAGAGTTTCTTCCTGTGGTTAAAACACTGTCATTGTTGAAAATATGTCCCTTGTTTCTTATTTGAATCCATCTGACTTTAGCTTACGGACAGTGGCTCTTTTTATGCCTTTCTCCGGTAGGGTAAAAGAGCCCTTTAGTACTCTGTATTATTTCTTTGACAGTACTTATCCATTCTCATCAAGTCATAATTTTTTCAAAGTGCTAAACAGATTGGACTTTTTAAATCTAAGTCTCTCACTGAAAGACACTTTCTCCAGCTCTTGGATAATTCTTATGGGATATTCTTTGCAGATTCCTCGTATTTTCAACAACAGTCTTACGGACACTATAAAGAAGGTAAAAATCAAAGATGAAACTGAACACAAAACTTCCTCCTGTTCACTATTCCCCTACTGATACATCCAAGAATCATACAAACCCTTTTTTGACAGCTTCATATTGGGAAACTGACTTTCAGACTTCATGTTTACAATAACAGTTCTTTTTCAGAGTTGTTTTTCCAAGATATATCCTGCAATTCTGTGGGTATGGCCCGCACTCCTTTTTTCCAGATGTCTAACTTTGCATTTTGTTTGCATAGACCCAGTTTGCAAAGCATTCTAAATAGCTCCATATGATTGCATTGTCTTCATTATAATTTAGCATTTTTATGTAATATGCAAATAGCAGCAAAGATTTTATATTTACATGAAGATAAAGATACAGACTAGCATTAGGGCTAATGTTAAACCCTGTGCAATATCGCTAGAAAGTACATTCAGTCATCAATGATAATTTCCCAATGATAATTAGCATAGATATGTCAGTTACCACAGTTACTAAACTCCAAGACTATGCCCCCTCATTCAATATTGAGAAAATAAAGCATCATGTTAGAATTGAGTATCAAGTAAAAATGCAGAACCTGCAATCAGAAGAGGTGGCAGGAATCCATTCAGTAAGGCATAGAGAGGCAAGGGACATAGGGCAGTCTGGAACTTGACATGGGGCAGGAGGCAGCTGGCAGTGTAGTATGTAATAGCAAGGAGAGGGACAGTCAGGCATGTAAGCAGTGGGGACCAGAGGGGAAAGGTGCTCGGGTCAGGCTTTGTGTAGGGCAGTGAACTTAAGATGACTGCCCAATAATTAGATTGTATACCCATGGAAAATTATAATAAATTTTTAATTTTCCATGTACAGAATCTAATTTCTGGGAGGCCATCTTACATTCAAAGACATTTTGGATTTGGGTAAATGCAGCAATTCATTTTTAATCCATTTAACACATGTTCTGCAATATAGTACCATTTTCTTAAATCAGAGATCACACAGATGTAAATCAAGTGCCTTACACAAACACATTACACCTACGGAGTTAACACAAATTGTAATCTTATTAAAAGAAATCAGGCTTGATTGCTAAGACACATTTTCCAGGTTAACTGACATGAATCATATTCTTAGCCTTATAGTAGCCATTCTCCATTGGTTTCAGCTGGGGCTGATGTCAGATCCATCAGCCTCTAGTTATCTGGTTCATGTGATTGCCCTGTTTGAATACTGTCATGCTCTCAGTCTTATGGAATTTCCCTGATACTACCTGGATGATCCAAATTTAATACTAGCATGCCACAAACTTTCTCAGACAGTTCTTAGGATGCTTGCATACAACTTATCAGGTTGCAGATTTTAAAAACATTTATTTAGGTCAGTAACATTTTAGTACATACTCTACCTTGTAGGAGTTTGAGTCTTGAGTCTGTTCTCCTAATTCACTTTATCCCAGTGCTTGAAAGCCTGTCTTTGAATTCAACAAAAGTTCTGTTCTATGGGTGCACACATGCTTGGGCATGCTGGGCATGTACAGTTTGGAGATCCACACAGGGCAGTTTAGCTAGAACATCAAAGGAAGCAGCTCTTGCACTGTCTCTCAAATTTTCACTGGTAAGTGTATTCCTGTTTCCATCTTCCCAAAATTTACTACATCCATTTCGTTACAATTTTACTAATGAATTAACTCAATATCTTCATTCAGTAGGCATCAGGAAAACTCAGTCAAGATACCATTAACATCTTTACAACAATCAAACCTATAGAATACTTGCGTTACCAGTAATACAAGAAATTCATCCAAAGGTCCAGGATCTGTCCTGTGGGACACAACAGACTGGGCAGGCTACAGAGAGGAAGCTGAGAAGGGAAAGGAGTGAACTCACAGACCTTAGGCAAAAAGATAATCAACTTTTAGACAGTACCATCCTTTCCACAGAACCGTGTTAGTGCTAGCATGGCCATAGCCAGAACAGCTCCAGAGGCATAGGGTCCCTGAATTTTTAGCCTTCTGGGCTAAGTACAGACAGTCAAAAAGCCTGAGGCTGGATTGATTCAATCTTTGTAGATTTCTGTAAACTGCCTAGATTGAACTGATAATAAAGTGAACTGACATTCACTTTTCAAGACACCCAGACCCCTGCAGTGGTGGGGGATGCAAGAGCATACCAGGAAGTGTGGGGTGCTACTGCATGCCTCCCAGCCTGCTGGCCACTGCAGATAGCCAAGAGATGGGTGACTCCCTTAGCTATGTTCCCTCTTTAGCCTGCAGCCAGCTGAGGAGGCGGCATGGGGGCAAACCCCCCACACCAGACCCCCCAGCCACAGTCTCCCTGGTACTAGGGAAGGGGGGAGGGGAGAAGGCCCCAGTGGGGCATTTCTTCCTTTCTCCTCCCTGCCCAGAGCTGGTTCCCCTAGCTATGCCCTCTGTCCAGTTCAAGTCAGCCCTCCCCCCTGCCCTGCACCAGACCCCTAGCTGGGGTCTCCCCAGTGTGAGGGTAAGTGAGAAAGGGGGAATGCCCAAGTGGGGCATTTCTCCCTCTCTTCCTCCACACTCCCTTCACCCAGAGCCAGAGTCAATCACCCAGTCATGCCTTCTCCTTGCCCAGCTGAGGAGGTCATGGGAGGGAGACGCCCTCCTCTCCGGCTCTGGACCCCTACCTGGGCTGTGCTTGGTGCAGGGCTGGGGAGAAGCCTGCAGTGGAGGTGGTTTTTACCTCCTTCAATCCCTCCTCAGCTAGCCTACTGCCTGGGAAGGACAAGTGGCTGGGTGATCTCCTTAGCTCCTGGCTTGGGCAGGGGGAGTAAAGCCCCCATTGTGAGCTTCCCTGCAGCTGAGCCAGGGCAGTCACCTGACCATGAATCCTCTTCGGCTGGCAGGCTGGCTGAGGAGGGAGTGGGAGGTAAAATGGCCCCCACTGCAGGCTCTCCCCTCCCCGCCCCCATGCCAGGCACAACTTGGCTGGAGGTCCAGAGGTCCCCCCGCACACTTTCTCCTCAGCTGGCCTACCAACATGGAAGGAAGTATGGCCAGGTGATCAGCATGGCTCCTGGCTGCAGGGAAGCTTGCAGTGGGGCTTTGCTCCCTGCAACCAATCTGGGAGCTGAGGCAATCACCCAGCCATGCCACTTCCCAGCCAGCAGGCCCATCTGATGGAGTGTGGGGTGCGGGGAATGTCCCCCCTCCACCTGGCTCTAGATCCCCAACCGGGCTGTGCCTGGTGCAGGGTGGGGGGAGCCCAAAATGGGGGTTCTTTTCCTGCCTGAACCAGGAACTGGGAGCCAAGGTGATCACCCAGCCATGCCCCCTTCCTGGCCAGCAGGCAGGCTAAGGAAGAAGTTGGCTGGGGGTGGGGGAGGGGGGAGGAGAGGATACAGCTGCCCTCTCCCTCCCCCTCCTCCTATTCCAGACCCCCCAGCCAGGCTGTGCCCAGCAGCAGAGAGGCCTGGAGCCTACACTGGGGTCTTCACTCCTCAACTTGAGCTGGGAGCCAGGGACATCACCCACCCATATCCCCTCCACAGCTGGCCTGCGTGCTGGGGAGCGAATGCCCCCTCAACTCTGGACCCCCAGCTTGGCTGTGCCCATCATGCAGGGAAGCCCACAGTGGAGGCTTTACGTCCCCTACTACAGCTGGAAGCTGGGCCAATTCTCCCAGTGAAGGAGGTGGCAGGGCTGAGGGAATCCATCAGGCTCTACTGGGCTCCAGGCTGCCAGGGATCTTACAGCTGGGAGTGGGACTAGAGCAGAGAGCACAGCCCAGGGCTGTACAGCATCCTGGGATGCTGGAGGACTGAGAGTTAAGTTGAAATTGGGAGGGGATTGGGACAGAAGTTCCATAAACTGGTCTGACCTAAATCAGTTAAGTCTGATCCATCTAGGTTTATTTTAAAGCAGTTTCAGACATTTTGAAAGCAGTTTAAATGCACTGACCGTCTGTTTTGTTACATGTTTAAACCAGTTCCAGATCACTTTAACCTGTTTATATCTAACTTCTATCCCTAGCCCTGTAGATTCACAAATATCAAGAAGGTTATTGTATGGGCTCCCAGGCTTGCTTCTCACTGGAGCCCCAGGGAAGAAATCAGCTTTGTGAAGTTCAATCTCCTGTACATATACCCCCACTATCAGGCTAATCCTGAAAAATTCACTCACAGGAGATAATCCAAGCCAACATCAAAATAAAAAAAAATTAGCAGGTTCCCATCAACTATTATTTGGAAAACCTTGTTAACACAGTATCATCAGAAGTAACTACTATGTACTTGCACTTCCAGATAAAATATATTACTAGTAATACAGTGACTTGGTGGTTTAAAATGAGAAAGTGAAGCTAAATAAAAAAAAATAAACTGTGACCCTTATTTTTTTTAAAGGGCAATGAGGCTGTGTTCTTCTAACTAGCCTAATTTCTCTTAGATCTTGTGTAAACAATATAGAAGGAGAAACAAAGAAAGCAAAAGCTGGAAGTTCTCTCCTTTGAAGTACTTCTCAATGGGCAGCAGGAAGAAAAGAAAAAGCACATAAAAGAGAACAGATTAATATTCTATTTATGAGTGCCTATGTTCCACCACAAAACATTTTTTTAATGTAGCCCACTGATGAAAAATGAAAAAAAATCTTCATTTTCCCCCTATAGGAGACAAAATAATTGTCATATCATACCAGATGTTATTCAGAGTCTTAGGTTTTGTACACATACCCCCAGCGGCATGATGTGGACAACACAACAATAAGTCATGTTTGTTTTTTGGAAATGTGCACATTTTTTTTCTTGTATATTGTACAATGCATCCTGAAACACAAAACATGGGAAGTGACAGAACTGGTTCCACTGATAAACTGTAATCTCATCACAAATGATGACTTATTTTGTATTTTATCCATAGCCGCAATATGATCCTCTCTCCAAAGCTGAAATTCACTGAGACACATGTCTAAAATATACCTCTTTCTTTGGTCTGTGTAAACAGACAGGGCAAAAAACCCCCACACTTTAGGCACCTTAGGGGTTCTATGTAAAACTAAGTGACCCACAAAAATATCCTGTCTCACATCTTATGTGCCCAGGAGTAAGTAGATGCCTAAGTTTCACCAGAAAACTTACTTAGGTGCCTTACATTTTAATATGGCACATGCAACACATTGGTGGATGCCAAGATGTTCTGCTCAAAATCTCCCAGCTAAGCCTATTTGGGATTTAAAAATCAAGTGTACCTGCAGAGAGATCTTCTGAAGGACCTGATTCAGTAGACAAGTTCAAAGTGTGACACGGATTTACATGGACATTGCCTTCAGCACAAGAGACAAAACTGCTGTCAATAAAAAACTACAGTAGAAGGGGAGACTGCCTTTTATAAAAGAAGCCTAGGGCTAGAAGACTTTCCCAGGAAATGGGAGACCAGGGTTTTAGGCCTTCTGCAACCTTAGAACGGATTCAAACCAGGAAAGCATTCCAAACCACATTACAGATGAGATTGGTGTTAGGTAATTCTTTCACTGAGAAAGGCAGAAGGTATACTCCTCTTTAGAAAGGAATGCAAGATTCAGAGAACTAAAATAAACTGCCCAAGGGGGCCTTGGTGAATAGTTGCTCCCCCAGGCCTTGATGTACTCCCTGATATACTTATAGGGGACTTGGTGGCAACCTAAAAGTGTATCAGGGGAGTACATCAGGGCCTGGGGGAGCAACTATTCAACAAGGCCCCCCAGGGGAGGACTAGAAATAATAGACGCAAGCTAATTGAAAATCATTTCAGACTGGACATAAGAAAAAACTTCTTTACAAATTGAGTATTGAGGGTTTGGAACAGGCTCTGCCCTGAGGCGGTACAGTCATCCACCCTGGCAATCTTCAAAAAGCATTTTGACGCCCATCTTGCTGCTGTCATCTGACCCCAGCAGTCTTTCCTGCCCAAGTGCCGGGTGGTGGGACCCGATGATATTTAAAATCCCTTCCAGCCCCTAACAACTATGAAACCATGAAACTAGAGACAGCATAAATAGAAAGAAGCACCAGTAGTCCAGTAACTAGGGCCCCCACCAAGGCAGGGTGGTCATGGACTCAGGCCCAGGCTTCCACAGCTCTTTATGCATTTTATACAAATAACTCAATGCAAAAGGTCCTTGGAGCAGGGACCAGCAATAATGTTGACAGCATGTTGACCTCCATGTACTACAATGCAAACCATGGAAGTGAGGGAGCCAATTCATGCTCCATGTAAACAAAACATTATATAGTGGAATTAAGTATCATGGCAGTTTAGATGAGTAGATTTTTGCATGATACTGCAGTAAGCGGACACAAGTGACTTCTGCATCTGGCTGCAGTAGACCTATTCAAGATCATATCAGATAATGAAAAGGACGCATTGAAATTAACTTTCCTAAATCAGACAGAAAAGGGACGCATTAAGGATGGGACAAACAGAGGGTGGAAGAAAGAACACTAATCAAGAAAAAAACTGCTTGAATGTTGTGTCCACCCTATATTTAGTGCCAGATTTAAAGATAGAAAGGTGATCTTGGATGGAAAAAAAGTAACTTTTTAAAAAATCATCTGTGGTTAACATATTATTAGCTTTCCCACACAAACACACAGAGTCCCATTCAGGAAAAGATAAAGAAAAAACCAAGCACATACCAAAGAGGAAGACTGATTTTTTTAAATAGTATTTGCTGGTGATATACCACGATAACAAGCATGCTGAAGGTACTTAGACACAGCTAGATTTTTTCTGGTCGATTTAATCCATTTTACAATACCATGTAAAAGTACAGTGCTACAGAAATTAATAGCTATGAGGCAGTTTTTTTCTCATTGAGTTTGCTGTTGCTCTTCAGTACCTGGGGATCCTGAAAAGCGCAGCGTTCAGCTGAAACAAAATCACCAGTATAATGGGTTATGTTTTCACATACAGCTCTCAGTCTCATTTTAAGGTAAAATGTAACCATGTTTATTCCTGGAAAACAGATTTTTGTTGCCTAAGTTACAAGGAGGTTCTCTGAGAGTTGAGTGAAAAAGGTCAGTAGCACCCTTGCAATTTTTTTCTCCTATAGGAGACTGTATATTTAATCAGAAGTACAATGCATGATAAAGATGATAGTTTGTTAGTGATGGTCAAATTCTGTTTCTAGTTCATTAGGAATCTATTGGTCAATGGTAAGAAAACATTCCCTGAACTGCTACCGAGTCATGAAATAATTTAATGAAGATTTCTCTATTTCATTCCTTCATAGTTCTCTCATCACTAACTTTTCTTAATGCTTATATACATTTTCAAAAGGATGTTCATGTATAGGGAAATTGTTTTGAAACTGGCAGTTGTGATCTTGATTCTTCCCATTGAGTTCTGTGCTGGAAATAATTTTAATTTTCAATTAAAAAAATTAGCCAGCTTTCTCCATGAAAGAGGCATTGTTCTACAATAGAAGTAATTCCTTTTCCCCTATATTTTGCTCCAGTGTTTTTAGCAGCTGTGTACAATTAATATTTCTGAAACAACCGAACATGCCAATCATATCAGTGATTATGCCAATGGAATTTTACTTCTAAATCCAAGCATGAATAAAGTGAAGGTTTTGTATGGTGGGGCATTAGGTGAATTAATATATGGTCCCTATAGTCATAGGTGCAAAGCTTGCGGGGAAGAGGGAAGGCCAAAGTATCAACAAAGCTAGGATTTAAGACTCCCTGGGGAGCTCACTACCAGAAAGCTGGATCTGCTAGTAGTCAGAGACGGCAGCTTCAAGAGCTACAAGCGCTCTTCCAAGGTGGGGTTTATATTGTTAGGTTTCTGGTAGGAATTTCTATGTCTAGGTAGTGGGCAAGTTTTCATGTTAGTCCACCAAGTTTTAATCTTAGTCCACTTGTCTACTAAGGTTTGCTTGGTGTTATTATTTATAGACGTATAATGCCTTAGGTCACATCTGGGCCACTTCTATGACACTCTTGGGAGTATTACCATAATGCACACCTCCCTGCCCACCGTCTCCTGTTTTACATATGAGAAATCTCCGAAGTGAGGCAATGTGGACACCACAGAGTAGTGAATAGCATGCAGAGACACCTGAGACTGACAGCCTGAGAGCGGCACTGAACATGTGGTACGAGCTGTCCTTGGGGAGTCACATTACCAGGAGCTAACAATGACATGCACAGAGCAAGCAGGAAGGAGTGGGTTTCTGGGCTGGGGTGCAAAGGCAGTGAAGGCATGCCATCTGTCACACAATATTATCTCTCCTTTTGGCTTGAGTAGTTGGTCAAATTTTTGGCTAACTGAGAGGGTTGTTCCAATTAGGAGTAGAAACTAGTGACAGAATTGAATATTTTTGAAGCAATTTTGCTTATTCACACAGCATGTACAAATTCCTGCTTCCCAAAATAAAGCAGAAATAAAACACAAGCACAGGTCAAGACCCCATTGTGCTAGGTATTGTACCAACAAAGCAATGCTTCCAGTCTCTCAGAGCTTAGCAGTATTCCCAGGAATGTACAAGAAATCTCTTGGAAGCAAGTATAATATTTTACCCATAACCACCATACAGCAATCATTCTTGGGATAAAAACAGACAAAAAAGGAATTTCCACCTGGTTTCATTCACAGCACTACTCAAGACCCATGTCTTTGGGGAAGGAAAAGAAATATTTACTGCTTGACGAGAGCTTTATGGAGACCCCAGACATAATAGGTACACAATGGCCTCTCAAAGAACTGTTGAGATTTGACAATAGCCACCATATCATCATCACAAAAATGATGGATCTCTCATAAATGTTGGGGCCACTTTGAGATCCGTAGGTGATGAAGGGGATGGATTTACATGGATAACACAAATGTCCTTGTGAGACTGCGCACAAAGGAGACTCATACATTATAGGGAGAACAAAGAGCCTGATGAAGACATCATCAGCTTTGTAAGAATTAGTTTATTCTCAATGTTATTTGCCACAATGTAAGCATATATAGCACTGGCAAGAGATGAAAAGATAAAAGATCCTGCTTCCATAAGCCTAATTATGAATCCTGAATATAGGCCTCAAAGCAGTTAGAAAAGAACATCAGGGCTCTGCTCAAGAAATGTACACAACAGCTGCAAAGCCATTAAAATACAAGCTTTTGTACAAACATAGGAGGCAGACAAGATTTTTAATAACACTAGGCCCGATTTTGCAGAGATTTATGCATCTATTTAACTTTACAGACACACCCCATGAAGTCCAACCTCTGTGAGGACACTATATCATAAACTGAGATACTGAAGCACAGGTACAGATGATGGATGCATTAGAAGCAAGGACACTGTCAAAGAGCGCACTTTAAACAAAAAATAAATAAGTACTTGAAAATAGCAACCCTGCTCCTCGAAGCATTCACCAAAATATTCTAGAAGTGAGTCTGTTGCTATGGTAACCAAGCTAGGGCCTTCTATGCTGTGAAGGCATTAAATTACATAAAATTTAAATGCAAGAGGAAAACTCACAATTATGGGGCAGGTGAGAGTGCCCTCTGTCCAAGGTTTTTAGAAGTGAAGCATAAGAAAAAACTACAAACATTAAAAAAAATGTAGCAAAACAATTCCCACAATTATGGGGCAGGGCAAAGCTTGAAAACAGAGCACATGAGAGTTATAACATTCTTAAAAATACAGTCAACAAGAAAGCATGAAAGGCAGAACTCATTCAATGTCATTCCACTTGTTCTTGATCACCCTACAGTTGGGGTCAAACGTCTGTCTTGTTATGGTCATACGAATTAGGCACATCAGCTTACGTAGCCAATGATGCACAAAGGAGCAAAGCAGCTGGCATTTGCATCCATCTACCTTTAACTCGCCAGCCTAAATGACTAGGTATCCATTTGCAGATGGGTTGACTGAGACCTTTAGCAAAAGTCCAGAACCCAGCTCTAAGCCACCTTTCTGGATCATAGGGAAAAGGTTTTCACCACTTTGGTACCACATCCCTACAGAAGGCTATGTAAAGCAATCAGCTAACAGAAATGCAGCTGAAACTTCATTACAGTTTTGCTGATATTCTAAAGAACTACTGCAAGGGGAATGGCACTAGAAAGTAACATTTTTTGCTAAAAGTGAGCAACTGATTGAATACATGGGAAATATGTTGAAAAATAAGTTCTTTTTCATAGTCACTTTTCAGAAAAGAAAGGGCTTTGTGAACTCCTGTAAATGGGCATTTGACAAGTACGCAGATAATATGAAGACATGCAAAATCTAAACAAATTGATAAATGTAATTATGGGCACAAACACTTACTTTTTTCCCTTATAAATGGTCAGCGTTAAATTCCTACTCTGCATTTACTCCTACATAGAAAAGTGCTTATGAAACATGGAAACATATTATTGGCTTTGCCATCAAAAGTTATCAACAGATACCCATATTTTTAAACATTATGAACTAATTTATACTTACCATGTATTGTGTATAGAGTATTGAATATAGACTTATAAAATCATTAAATACTGGTTCTGTTCCTTATCATATGCAGAATTTCCATACATACCGAAATTGTCTACTTTTCATTTTAAACAAATTTTAATGTTCTGACATGGATGTTTTAACATGTAAAAAACTTTTAAGGACAGCATGCATTTTAAAATAGACAACTATATTACAATTCAGAACCAGAGCTCATTAATTGCATACTTTATAGTATAAGAGAATACAAAGCACTATAAAAGCATATGTAAATATTTCTTTTCCTTCCCCAAAGACATGGGTCTTGAGCAGTGCTGTGAATGAAACCAGGTGTTCCATGTCTCAAGCAGGGATCCCGGTTTTTTGTTTGTTTTTTTTAAATCAGGGAAAAATTACAAATGCTCTGATAAAGGCCCCCCAAATCCATGATTAAAATGAAAGGTCCTTCACTCCCCCCTATAGACCCCTCTCCCGGCCCTGCTGGTGCCCCTCACTTTCCCCACAGCCTCCTGGCCCTGCTTGTGCCCTTCAGTCCCCCCACAACCCTCCCCCACAGCCCTGCAGGTACCTCACCTCTCACCCACAGCCCCCTGCCCCCCCAGCCCTGCTGGAGGAGTCCCCCAGCTGCCAGGGCCATGTGACCAGAGGCCTGGGTCCACAGCGCTCTGCCCCTGGCAGGAGGCAGCAACTGATGCAGTGGAGTAGGGCCTGGCTCCCCCACCCACTGCCTCCCTGCTGCAGGCTTGGGATGGCTTTCCACCACTGCACACACTCGCAAGGGGGCAAGGGGGATCCATACACCCCAGATATGTGCACAGTAGGGGTGGCATGGGCTGCCTGCTGTAAGCTCAGGCTCCCACCCTGCTGTCCTCCCCCAGGGCCTATGCAGCCTGGTGGGTGCGACTTGGGGCTGCAGGGGAGAGTGGGGCCGCTCAGGGAAGCTGCTTGCTGCTGCAAGCTCTGCGCTGCCCCACTCATGTGACAGAAGCAGGGGTGGCAGCATGGGGTTGTGCACCTCGCTGCTGCTATGCACACAGGGGATGCCTCATTAGGGCAGCATGGAGCTCACAACAGTAAGCAGCTTCCCTGCACAGCCCCGCTCTGCCCTGCAGTGCTGGGTTGCATCTGTTGAGCTGCAGAGGCCCCCGCTTGGGCAGCAGGGTGGGAGCC
>NW_017729032.1:128947776-128982365 GCF_001723915.1 Gavialis gangeticus
CCACCCCCGCCCTGTGCAAAGATCTGGGGGGCACGGGTGCACTCTGTTCCCGCAGGACTGCATGCAGTGGTGCGGAGCCAGCCCTACCCCCCACCCCCAGATGAACCCCACATGGCCCCATCCCATTCCCCGCTGGGGCCCTGCAGCTGTGCATCATGGCCCCAAGCCTGGTGCACCACCCATCTGGGCAGCAGCCCCAGTCCCAGCTCCAGCCCTGCCCAACTCCCTCCCTCCCTCTCTATGGGGGCCTCTATCCCCTTGCCATTTACCTTCAGGACCTGCTCTCCAGGCTGCCTGGTGGCCATGTATATATACATTCACATGGCACCCCCTGCCTGACTGTCCTCCTCCTGCTCCCTCCCAGCCCCTTTCAGGCTGGAACTCTGCCAGCCTGCAGAGAGATCTTTGCAAAACTGCAAAATGCACAGGTTCCTCCGTTAAAATGAAGAATCTGAGTTTCCTTCCAGTAAAGGGGAAAATCCACATTTTTTTCCATTTTTCCAGGGGAAATGGAAAACCTGGATCCCTGGTCATGAGTATACTAACTGTTGGGACAGGGAGTCATTCTCTTTCAGAATCTTCTCTTTGCTTCAATGATTTCGTTATTTTATACTAAGTGGAAGCTAGGAGCTAAGAGATACAGGTTCACATCATTAGGCTGGGAGGGAAAAGGCCCCCGATGCATCCCACATCCTAGACCAGAGCCCAAAACCTCCGCTATTGACTAAAAAGAACAACACAGGAATCAGCAGTTCTGTGAATATATGCCTTTCTCAGAAAAAAATCTGGCAGATTTTATTCAACAAATTTAACCTGAATCCAACAAATATAGTTATGATCTGATGAAAATACCTTTTGCAACAACAACGTCTTGATATGTTTATCAGTGGTCTCAGCTTTACATTTCTAAAATTGACTATATAATAATCCGATGCCTAGATAGCCCAAAGCTTTACTTGTAAATTCATTGATCCCAAGTATGTGTAAATCATCATATTTCTATGCAGCGTGTTTAAATCTGATATCATAACCTAAACATTTCTGTTCTGTAGTATGCTGGCTGGTACAACAAATAATCAGTGTAACAGAAGAAAAAGAAAATATGACAGGTTCTCAATAAAATATATATATATGATTTTCTCATCTCCAGTTTTAATAGAGGTTTCTATACTTTCTTATAAATCACTTCTATCTTCACGCTGACCTTTGAAGTGAAGTCAAGTGACCTAGTGACCTTTGAATGCCCCTGATGATCTCATGAGAATCCTTTATAAAGAACTTCTAAACCATACCAAAAAGCTATTCAGAATTATCCAAGCCATTTTTACAATGAGCATACTATTAATGAATTATGCTTAGATTCCAGAGTAATTTCTTCCCTTTTTCATACTCTGCCATCACCTTGAAGAACTAGTGGTATGATAAGAGTGAAGTCATTATCTTACAAATCATTGTAAATTAGACGCTTCCCATAAATGTTGCCAGGTGATATACCAGAAACCTATGTGAATATTGCTAACTATTACATAGTACCAGAACTGCTAATATAGCACTGTTTTCCAGTGTTCTGAAATATCTGGGTGTCCAGAAAAGAGGAAATAATTATGCTAGCATTTACTAGCTAATGCAAAGGTTGAATTATTTCCCTACAGCAAACTTCACATCATTGATTTTTGAGCAAATTTGTTGAGGAGTGTATTCTAAAATGAACATGCCTACTAATAAATTGTAGCTGCAATATTTACACATTATTATATCTTCTTCAATGTTGTACCAAGAGAATTCTAAAGAATGTTGTGAATAATTTAATTTCTCAATAAATAAGCAGTTTCTGTATAGAAGAATATAGATTTCCAAACCTTCCTAGATAGCATATATTTATTCACAAACCTTTCGTGTTCAGAGGTAAATGTACCCAGAACCTGGGCTCCCACTCCCTGCCTACACCTTCCCCCCATCCCCACAAATCCCTCAATATTGAGGATACTAAGTGTTCTGCCAATGAAGAAAATATATCCAAACCTCATCGCATCACAAACTATCTGGATTTTTGTGGCTGCATCAGGGAATTAGTGAATAAACTGTATTTACATCTACCGTTTTGGTTTATTTGAATCTTGGAAGTGCTGGCTAGATTATAAATTGTTTTGATCCAAAATTAAGCGCTGAGTCCCATGAAAACTACAATACCAGTGGCTCCTTCACATCATGTTGAGAGTCTATGCCTTTGGGTGTAAACAGAAACTTAGCTTAGATTTTTGCCTTCAGTTTTTAATTGTGAATTGATATTAGATGTAACCCAGTAGCTAGAGGCTTTCAAAAATGTTGATTAAATACTGAAATTTTAAAGTATTAAAAGCTTCTCTCTCTGCCTCAAGGGTCTTCAATATTAAAGGAAAGCTGCAATTTAATTTTTTTAATTTCAGCTAGTTATAAAAGTGCAGAAATTATTAGTATGTTTAAGAAGATCCCTAAATATAATGATATAAAAAAAGGCAATCAGCCATGCTTTTCATGGCATGTGGCCAAGGAAGTAATACTCAAAATTTAATTCAGTTCTATTACATACTGTATTAACTCAAATCCAATGAGGCGTTTTCCCCATTCAACATGAGGAAAAGAGCCCCTCATCTTGGATTTGAGTACAAGGTGGGGAAGGAGGGTGAGGGGGCAGGTGGCTACTTTGGCGTTGACTCTGGCCACAAGTCCAAGTTGGGGCTAGAGTCAGAGCTGCAACAACTGCCTGCTCCCCCACCCCTGCAATCCCTTCCTGACCCCAACAGCCTCTGCCTCCTCCTCCTCCCACACTGCTTACAGTCAGGCACAGCTCCCACTCTGGCTCCACTCCTTCCTGGGCACAGAGTACATGCAAGCTCCAGATCCTATCCAGCCTCACAACAACGGAAGCAGCAGCTCTAGCCCTGGGACACTGCTGTGTGACGGGACAGGGGCTACATGCCTGCGATGGAATGGAGCCAAAGCTATTCCTGACAGTAAGCAGTGAGAGGGAAGGGGCAGAGGTTGTGTGGGACAGGTGCAGGACAGAGGTTGCAGGGGACATAGGCATCACCAATGGGATGGGGTACAGGGGGAACAAGTGGTGGGGGCCACCTTTCCCCCCCAACCACCTCCCTGGTCTGCTGCTACCTCCCCTGATGCTGGGGGGGGGAGGGGGGCAAGAACCAAGAATGAATGTAAAGCCATCCTCCAAAAATTAGATTCTATATATGGAAAATTATAATGGAGGTATCAATTTTCCATATGAAAAATCTAATTATTGGGGGGTCCTCTTAAATTCAAAGTCATCCTGGATTGGGGTAAAACTAAATATGGCAACATTTTCCATCTGAGGATCTCAAAGAACTGAACAGTTACATATTAAGACCAGAATGGACCATAGTGCTCATTTAACCTGACATAAACAGACCACTGAGCCTCACTAAGAGGCCTTATTTCTAATCATAATTTGTCTAGCCATGGCTTCTAGCCACTGGATCTGGATCTTTGTCTTCTGGAGCAGACCTGTGCTATTAAAAATCTTATTTCACTGTAAGTACTCACAGATCATTAACAAGTTGGCTCATAACCTTTTCTTGAATAAACTACATAGAAGGAGCTTCTTTCACTATAATGTAGGTTTTGAAGACCTTAAACAATCTGGTTTTCTGAGTCCTTTTCAATTTAACATAGTTTTAAAATGTTAAACCAGCATTAGACAGGGTATTGAGGGATGTTCTCATAATCTACCACCTTACTTCTTCCCAGTGTTTCCTTGCTTATGCATCCATATTATGCTGGCTCTTTTGCCACAATATCACAGGGGCAGACCACGTTGAAATGGTTACTGCCATTCTTAAGTACTTCTCAAAAATCAAATTTCTAGTATGTGGCTGCCCATCCTCAAATATGACATACATTCTTTGTTCCTAACTGTATGACCACTGGGCTATAAAATACACAGCATTAAAATGAATCCATCCTACCATGCAATGTAGGTGTTTCTGTAGAGTTGACCTGTCCTTATAACTTGCTATCTCACAAATTTAAGTGCCAGCTGCACACTTTAGTACTAATGCAGTTATTGTTTTGTGACCATTGACATAGATATTGAATACCACTGTGCCAAGCATAGAACCACAAAGGACCCTACTAGCATTACCCCTTGGATAATGATTCTCTATTTCCAATATGCTTTGAGATCCATCATTTGGCCATGGTTTAATTCAGAGCTGTCCAGTTTTGGTGAGACCAAAATTGTCACCCTGCAGTCCCTGGCTTGCAGATCCTCCATACTCTCCCCAACCTTCCTTCCCCACCTCCCCTGGGCAGTACCACTGGCACACAGACTACTGTCCCTTGCTGCACAGCAAGAGAGGCAGCTACTGATGCCCAGCCATGTGGCTAGACATGCAGGTAGTCAGCCCTGGTTTAATTAATTCATATGTATAACAAAGGTCTAACTGGAGTGCTGATTAATACAAGCATTGATCAGTGAGTACATAGTCAGCTCATATAAAGGCTTTGCTAGTACATTACCCATAGCAGGCCTGACTGAAAACTCACCTTGCATGCACCTATCAACAGGTACTTGTGAGGTCAAGCCTCTAACAACGCTGATTGTTAAGGCTGACGCCAGGAGGTTGAGAACACATGATAGTGACTGCAGAAATAAGAATTAGGGTAATTTGATGCTGATGTTTGCTATGTAAATGCACACTGATATATACTGCATTGTTTTGGTCCAGGTATAAGGAGGAATGAAAAATTTTGGAACTTTGCACTAGGCTATTCATTAATTGTGCCTGTGTTGTGTTCTATCACAAGCATCCAGGGCTAACATCTGACATTTGGACAAGTGTGTTAGTAAGTTGGTGTTTTATAGCTAATAAATCTGGCCAAGGCTTTTCTATCAAACTGAGCCTGCGCTTGTTCTTTGTGTAACATCAAGATGTCCAATGCAACATGGATCACATGCAGCAGCAGCATAAACTACACTCTGACATATCACTCATATGCAGAGAACTACAGCAAACAAGAAAACGGAGGACAGCATACAGCAGTGACTTCATTTTCAGTACAGTTGTAAACTGAATTCCATGTCAAATCAAAGCAAACTATCTTACTGGAATCCAAATATATTAGAGCAATGCACATTTTTTTTTAATGAACCAGACCTGTGATCTCCACAAACAGCACAATGTGTGTGTAAAAAGGCTTCTTTTTCATAAAACCATGCCGGCTAACATGAAATTATACTAGCATCCTTTTAATTTTTTTTAATGACTGATCCCCTATTAGCCCTCCATGTTTTTTCCCCAACACTGATGTCTGGCTAACTAGTCTATAGTTACCCAGATGATCCTACCTACATTTGCCCTTTAAATACTGGCATACTGCTATGTTTTTGTTTGTTTTTGTTGGGTTTTTTTGGTTTCTTTTCCAGCCCTTTTCAATTTCCTGGTATTCAAGAAGTTCTTAAATTATCTACATCAGTGTCTGAGAGGGCAATCTGACCCATTCTTTTATAATTCTTAGGTGCAAGTCCTGCACACTTCAAAATGCTAACTTGAACAATTGCTGTTTAACATCCTACTTCTTATTTCATTAGCACTATGAGCTACAAAGATATCATACAAACTTTCCTGCAATGAAAAGCATGTTATTGAATACTTCTGCCTTTTCTCCATTATGGTCTACATCTTCAGTATTTAAACTGATGGTCAAATAGAAACAGATGTATCCTGGTATAGCAAAGTGCAAATCAAACAGAATTTGCTACACAAGCAACCTCTTTTGAAATACTATTTATATAAACTTATATTAGCTGAGGTAGTCAAACCAAGCATAATTTTGCTCACCCATATTAATTTGCCCTTATCCTCTAACTTTGCTCCCTAGGAGCAGATTTATAATTAGAGTGCCCATTTACTATCCGGCCCCATCACATCCATGACAATAATAATCTCTTCCTATGTCCCTATTCATCTCAAATATAACACTGCAGCTACAAAAGCCCTGTTTTTTACTACAGATACAACACAAATATAGCCTTCAGGTTTTCCTTAAAAAAAGGCTATTATGTATCCCTAATCCCAACATTCCGAGTCACTGTCTTTGCAGTCATTTTAGATTCACCTCTCTTTGCTTGCCTCTGTATTTGAACTAGTGCCTGCCTTGAGAACGTCCCAGTCTCTTCTTAGGGGGGTTGTTCAATATCCAACACAATAGGGCCTCCTACAATCAATATTTGATAAAAATCTATGAATTAGTACTTTCTCTATCTTGTAAATTAGGAAAAAAATCTCAAAAAGTTAGCAACTGGTACACAAGCACATACAAAAAATCAACAATAACATTGGATATAGGATTCTTAAATATTTTGATTTGACCAAAACAGAACTGAGTAGGTGGCCTTCTCTCCTCCCTCCAAATTAAGTTGATACATGATTTAGATGAAGTTATACTTTCCCTTCTTGACATTTCAGATTTATAAGTAAACTAACAGAACACGAACCATAGACTTACTTTTCTTCCCAGACTTGGCTGCTACTAAGATCACCTGCAAGACTACCTGTCACTGTTCTTAGTTTGGCTTGGTTACAGGAGCATATCTGCCTCTTACACCCTGGAAGCATTAACAAGCAGCATCCGTCATAAAACAAAATAGAGCTTATTTGTCAACTTCATGTGGGGTTTAAGTTAGATTAGCTTGGCAGTCCTGAATGTCTAAGTGATGTTGCAGATGTTGCCACTTTGTTATAGAGTGCTTCAAGGTTGCAGTGGATTTTATAGATAACTAAAGTTTGGAGTTTTTTCTTAAAGTAGGACCAGATACTTTACAGGACTATTTTAATTTTTTTTGAGTGCTTCCAAACTATGTTGGCCAAATGTCCATAACACCCAAGAACATTTGGATTACTCATTCGCCTGCAACACACACAGTACCAGTGAATTGCAAAAACTAAAACAAAACTTGTCCCTGTTTCTATGAAATTATACAGCCTCTGCCCACGAGGGGGCTGCCATTCCACTGAGCTAGAAAAATTGACACCAGGCTCATAAGATACTTTTGCGACCAAACCTTACAAAGACCTGTAATGTGTCATTCTATCTTCCTACTTACCACATGTGATTTTGTACCAGCTATAACTTATACATATTTAAGCCCAACAGAAATTAGTGATTTCCAGATTCCAAGCCGTGCTGTAGGAGGTGAGCTCACAGGCAGTTTTGCTACTCATATAATCTGCAAGTGATTTTCACCTGGCCTCAGAACATGTTTCTAAAGAGATGCACTTCAAATTGTAGCAGATAACAAAGGTTCCTTGCTCTAAAGGGAAAGCTTGCTTCAGGGTAGGGTGGAAGAGAAAGAATTTTAAACAAATAATTCAGAAAAGAAAATGGGATAAAGCAAACAAAACAAGGGGGGAAATAGAGGGCAAGAATTAGGGAACGAAGAGGAAAGGTGTAGATTGAACGATGGAGACCTAAGAAGGAAAATGAGGGGGGAAAAAAGTGACTGAAAACATGAGCAGTTACCAAAGGAAAAGGAGTTTGTAGGGCTCTGGCATTCAAATACCTATTGAAAAAAAAGAACTAAAAATGTGAGCCAGTGGTACACTACATGTGGGTCAAGCCATATGATCAAAACTATGCTTTGAACTTGTCTGATGTCCTTCATCTAAGCTCACTTTTATTTTTACTTTAGCTTAACCTTTTAATACCTCTTCTGAGGCATTTAAGAATTACCTCCCCATCACATTTCATAGGGGAATAAAAACTAAAGCAGAGGTACTAAGAGCAATTACACCTATTTCCACACAGGAAAAAATTTATAGATCTGGACTTTCTTTCCACCAATAGCAATATAAAAGAGAATTTACATTAACTTCTACGGCTAACAGAAAGAAAACAAACAAACAACCCCCCTCCCCCAAATTCAGGACCTCTTTTAAAGAG
The DNA here is from genome assembly GCF_001723915.1 of Gavialis gangeticus. Lineage (NCBI taxonomy): Eukaryota > Metazoa > Chordata > Crocodylia > Gavialidae > Gavialis > Gavialis gangeticus. The sequence goes on from NW_017729032.1 coordinate 128,955,736, forward strand.
CTACAGCTCTTTTACATTGTAGATATAGGCTAGGGACAAACATTCAAAAAGCCAGGACCTGAATTGATTCAATCTTTGCAGGTTAATCTAACCTGCAAAGATTGAACCAATTTTTGCGTGAATAGACATTCACTTTTGATTCTGGAAATGCAGCCATATACCTGCAGTGGCTCAGGCTAGAAGCCATGGGGGCACTAAAATAGCCCTCCCTTCGCTTCCTCAGCAGCTGGAGTATGGAGGGGTTTAAACCCCCACCCTCACCTGTAGGGACCCCAGCCTTGGTGTGCCTGAAGGGGGAGGAGACAAGCAGCCCTTGCCAGGCTTGTCCTCGAGTCTGAACACTGGCCAGGACAGTGCCTGTGGGTGCTGCTGAGGGTGGATGCAGAGGGGCCAACTCAGGCTGGACTGTGGGGGCCAGGTTCTTCCCAGCATACTGCAGCTTAGTCTAGGACCACAGGGCTTGTGTGACCAGATTGCTTCCAGTGCGCACATCGGGAAAGGCTGTCATGGAGCTGCAGCCAGCTGGGAAGGCCCCGGCAGGGCAGGGCTGGCCTGGATTAGCCCATGGGTGCAGGATACTTCCCAGCCAGGTGCATCTCCATTGTAGCCCAGCCCAGCACTACAGACAAAGGCTGGCCAGGCCAGCTCAGAGGCACTAGAAGTTCCTGAGCCCAGCAGCTGCCCACCACAGCCACGGCTGCATCCCCTGTCCCATGCAGCACTCAGTGGCTGCAGCTGTACTAGGAACTGCATGCTGACCAGGGCTGGGGGACATGTTTTGCCTCCCTCACCTCCAGGTGTCACTGCCACTGCTGCCCCTGCCTCTGCCATACCACTCTGTGCGAGTGGGCAGGAAGTTTGTCAGCAGGGGCGACGGCCCCATCAGGGGGGCCATGTGCCCCCTGCTGCACTCCTCCAGCAGTTGCCTATGGCCCAGTACATCCACTCCATATACTCCACCCACTCAGTGCAATAAGCAGCATCTGCAGGTGAACAGAGTGGGTGGACAGTGGCCAGGAGCTGAACACATGCTGCTAGGCACATGCTGGCCATAGACCCATGCGCTGGGCACATGGTGCTGGGCTCAAGCTTCCACCCACCCATCCAGAGTGCTGTGGGAGGGGTAGGAGTGGCAGCAGCAGCTGGACATGAGAGAGCAGAATAGCCCCCCTGGCCCCAGCCAATGCACAGCTTGTGGTGCGGCTACAGTGCTGGATGCTGCACAGGACAGAGGGTACAGCGGTAGCTGCAGCAGGTGGCTTCCAGCCTTAGAGCCCACCAGCACCTCTGAACCAGCATGGCCAGCCCACTGCCCAGCCAGCCCCTGCCCATGCTGCCAGGCTGAGCTGTCACAGAGCTGGATCCAGCTGGGAAAGGCCCTTCCCCCATGGCCCAACCTGGGCCAGCCCTGCCTCGCCCTTCTCAGTTGGCTGCAGGTCCAAGACAGACCAGCCTGGCCTAGGTGCAGGGAGCTGGGAGCAATCTGGTCATGAAGCCCCCTTGACCCCAGCCTGAGTCACAGCCCACTGGGAAGGGCCTAGCCTAGGTTGGCCCCTCTGTGTCTGCCCTCAGCAGCACCTGCAGGCTGGCTTGGCCCATCCCCACAGCCCCAGCCACAGGTGAGGCAGGCAGATAGCAGGGCCATGCTGGCTGGCTCTGGCCATGCTTCCACCCTTGCTGCTGGAGTGGGAAGAGGGGGGAAAATGCCTAACACAGGCTGCTCCACACTGGTCAGGCAGACCCCGGATGCCAGTGAGACAGGAGATGGAGAGGGAAATTAAATCCTCCCCCTCCCCATTTGCTTCAGGCTGAAGAATTGAGGGCTGGCCACGCCCCTCCCCCCCTACAGTTGGATCAGAGGTGGGCAATGCTAGATAGTGGCTGCTACACTCTGGTGAGACAGACCCCAGCTGTGGTCTCCAGAGGGAGAGGGGAGAATAAACCCCCTTCCTGCCCCCTTAGCCTTAGGGGGACAGGCCAGGCTGGTATCTGGCCATTCCCACATCCCTGCTCTGGCTAGAGAGCAGATGGGTGGGGCCATCCCTGTTGTCTGCAACAGACAGCACAGCACAGCCCAAGGCTGAAAAGCATGCTGGGGGACTCTGGTTTAACTTAAACCAGGAAGGGGTCTGGAACAAGTGCAAAGTCTTGTACTTGGGACAGAACAATTCCATGTACCAATACAGGCTGGGGGCTGACTGCCTGGGCAGCAGCTCTGCAGAAAAGGACCTGGGAGTAACAATGGACAATAAGCTGAATATGAGCCAGCAGTGTGCCGTTGTTGTCAAGAAGGTTAATGGCATACTGGGCTGGGTTGGTAGAAGTATTGCCAGTAGGTCAAGGAAAATGATTATACCCTTCTATTCAGCACTGGTGTGACCACATCTGGAGTAGTGTGTCCAGTTTTGGGCCCCTCACTACAGAAGGATGTGGACAAATTAGAGAACGTCCAGCAGAGGGCAACAAAAATGATGAGGGGGCTGGGGCACATGACTTATGAGGACAGGCTGAGAGAACTGGGCTCATTTAGTCTAGAGAAGAGAAGACAGAGGGGATTTAATAGCAGCCTTCAACTACCTGAAGTGTGGTTCAAAAGAGGATGAAGCTAGACTGTTCTCAGTTGTGCCAGATGACAGAACAAGGAGCAACTGTCTAAAGTTGCAGCAAGGAAAGTTTAGATTAGATATTAGGAAGAATATCCTCACTGGAATAAGATACCCAGAGAGGTGGTGAAATCTCCATCCTTGGAGGTTTTCAAGACCCGGCTAGATAAAGCTTTGACTGAGATGATCCAGTTGGGGATGGTCCTGCTTTGAGCAGGGCATTGGACTAAATGACCTCCTGAGGTCCCTTCCAGCCCAAATTTTCTATGATTCCATAATTGTATGACAGAAATTGCATAAACCAGTTTGATCCAAATAAGTTAAATCTGATATAATATTCAACCAGGTTTATCGTAAACCAGTTTTGGCCATTTTGAAACTGGTTTATGTGAAAGTGAACTTATGCTCTATTACAGTTTTTGATCACTTAAACCGGTTTATGTGTAACTTCTGTCCCTAGCCATAAAGCATAAGAATATCTTGTGCATATCTGTCATTATTATATGCATTAGTAAATTTCAGAGAATAATTTGTTCTCCATGCTATCTGTGAAATACGCTTGTAAAAAAAATCAGAATTATGACTGCTATATTATTCTGCTGTATTCTGCTACAGTAAAGTAATACTTATTTTAGTTTCAAATAGCTCTGCATTTTCAATCATACCCCACTTCATTTAATAGCTTTATACCTGTGACATTAAAAATGATTTCCCCATCAAAAATTAGCATACTCATTTTTTTTCATTACACAGCTCAGATGCTGAAGCGTTTCTCCAGAAAATACTTCTAAGGTGAATTTTTTCAAACTTGAGCAATAAGAATTTAAAAGAAATAATTGCAATGATCTGGAAACTACCAGGAACAAGTTCTCAATGTATGGGTCTTAATCTTATAAGTGTTTTGTAGTTCATAAACTTCCTGATGATAGCATACATTCCTCTCATAAATGCAAAGACAATGCCTATTGGATACAATTAAAAGACTTTTAACTCTACAAGTTTGGACCTGTCTGTACACCACAGGACTTTTGCATTAGTGTATTCTTAACTCTTCCAGAACCTAAATACTAGTATTTTGAAGCATTCACTACCAACATACCACTCTCTAATATATTACATGCCCCCCTAAAAAAAAAAAAAAAAAAAATCTTGTTTTTGAAGGCAAAATGAAGAAGAAAAGATTTTTCTAGAATGAGGACTGAAAGCTGACCCATGGAGAAGTGGGAAAGCATCCCTTTCAGTGCACTGCTTCATGTTCACAGGGCAAGGTATCCAGAGAGAGGAAAATGCCCTGGGAACTTGCTCTCCTCTCCCAGCACTTGCCAGCAAAGGGAGCTGGAAAGTTGCTGGTAGGGGCTGCCAAACTTCTTCTCACACCCTTAGCTGTGCTGCTATTGAAAAGTGAACTCTGAGCTCTCCAGATGAAGAAGCTGCTTTCCTAACCCTTGCCCAGAACAGGAGAGACCTGTACAAAGGGTGTAGGGAATGAGGGGTGCAGGTGCATCCTGGAACATCTTATAAGGTACTTTTGTGTACATACTTTGCCATTCTCTCAATCTTGTCTCCATTGGCAGTTTTCCAAAAAAAACCCATCCCCTCTCCTTACTATTGTGGGTAAGTAAAATACTCTGAGTGTCTGCCTGCACGTTACTTCTCTAATGGCTACTTAATGAAGCACCTTTGAAGGCTGATTGGGGAAAGGAAGTGGGCGTGCGGGGTCAGTTAAGGCATCTCCTGCTGAGGAAGCCTGGTGAAGCAGAGTTCAGCATAAATTGCAGACAGTCTTTGACGGGGGGGGAGGCAGTCTATCCTGGCATACTGGAGGGCCTAGTCTAACACTATCAACCTGTGTGTGATATGCCACACATTCACATTAAAGTTTGATAGAAACCAGCTGAAAAGAAAAAAAAAAGTGTGCTATGTTTTTCAAGCATCATCTTTGTGGCTGGTGGGCCATTTTTATTGTGCAATAGTTAATTTGCACATGTAGCCTATCTATATTTATGGTGCAATTAACAGTTAAATTGCACAATAAATGTAATGTGTCAAATGCCTTAGACACATCAGCAATAGGTGGTTTGGTAAAGACTGGCTGGACTAAAGTTTTACGCTCAAATAATTCTACTGAATTTCATACATTTTGTGTAACAGAGTGGAGAGTTTAGCACCCAAATAACATATGCAACTTATGTCTTAAGGCTTCCTTTAAGACAGTGTCAATGAATTATAACTAGACCTAGCTAAAATAAGAGATTTTCCACAAAAATGTTGCAAGAAGAATGTAAGATGCTGGTTAGAAGAACTTTTACTGTACCTTTTTCCTGCATTTTGACTTCAGAAAGTTAAGGAAAATTTGTGAAGATAAAATAGAAGAATATTAAACATTTAATTGTCCTCTTATGTAGTATGCACTGTTTTTATTCTAATCAGCTGTTTGGGTAACACTATAGAACGTTTTCAGCAGTAAGTGGCTCTGAAAAGTATTATGAAGTAGACACCAGAGCCAAAACTGGCAGTTGTGCAAATAAATTTACAATTTAGCATATGTTTACTTTGAGAAATTACATGCAATTAGCTATCAGTTGCTGAACAAATGATGGTGTTTGTGAATAGAAATACTATTACTCCTGGACCCTATAACTAGCTGTACATATATACACTCTGTTCTAGACAGAGCCCTGATAACTTTAATGAAGCTTTTTGCCAGACGGGTTTTTATTGACGCCATATAAATTACAAGTGTAAATTCTGAAAACCTAATGGACTACCAGAATGTCGGAGCATGACCCAATTAAGTCTACACGCTCAGTGGCCTAGTGCTTTCTTGACCCAGACTGTTGGTTTCACAATCACTTGCCTGTATGTCACTGTGGTGAGTCCATACACTAGTTTGCCATAACTTAATGTTCAGATGGATTTAACAACAAGGAAGTGTTTGTCTCTTTCCACAGCTGGCCAATGGCACTCCGTATGGCATTCTTCTGGGGCTCCAGCCTCCCCTACAACCCATCCTTCTGTCCTAGCATCACCCAGATGTTATACCACCTATTCTGCCCAGAGGTCTTAGTGGGCGATCTTCCTTCTTTTTCTCTTTATAGATTTGTGAGCATCTTGATCGCAGGTCTTGCCCAAACAAAAGGAACGGACTACTAGGCTTCCTTTCCACCTCCAGTAAGGCCCTTGAATTGACCTCAGAGTGCCTGATATACCCCACTGTCCTAGGGTGGCCCATTCTTCTATAGTGTAAACAAAATAAATGAAGAAAGGAAAACTCTGACTGGGCTGTCTTCTGCCTTCTCTTGGCTTGCTCAGCCCAGACCAAAGGTCCGATTCTTGCGTGTTCTGGTCCTTGGCTCTATATTGGCCCTGCCTGTGGCCCTGCCAAAATTTCCTGGAGGCTTTGTGGGCTGTGGTTCAGCCTGCCTGGCTTCCTCCCCTTGCCAACCTGTTACAGGTTCTGACAATAAATAAGAAAACAAACAAACAAATAAATAAAACTGTTGGCACCTCTTTGAGATGTGGACGCTCTTCTCATGGCTGGTCCATCTCTGGTGGGGATTTGCCTTCACCACTTGCGTTGTTCTTCCTCCCAGCATCCTAGCAGCTGGGGTCTCCCAGCTTAACTGAGCTGCACCAAGCTCCCTAAATGACTCACAGCCACCTTCTCCCAACTGGAAGTCTCCGGACTAGCATCCCAGGCTATAGGAGATGCTTCTCCCTCATGCTGCCTGTGCTCCATTTTCCTTTCTTCTGGCTCATGCACCACTTGTAGCTCCCTCCAGGGTTGCTCTAGCCACATGGAGCAGCTGCTCCAAAACCGTGGCTCCCCAGGGTGTTCTTTTTTCTTTTGGAGCTGTAGTCTTTCCTCCAGATGGCTCATCTTCACCTGGGGTAAGTTTGATCTCTTTTCTCCATTTTCCTTCACACAGAATAATTAAATTCCTTCAGGCTAAAACCCAGTCTTTCACCTCCCAGTTAAGGCTACAGGAATTGACATCTACCAGCAGCAACTGTAACAGTTCTGTTCAATTCTAACTCTATCCAAGGCTGGATCAATTAGCTTATTTCATAGATCTTGCTGACTATTCAGTAACTTGCCACCCTTAAAGATTCTGGGATGGATCTGAACCAGTTGTCTACACACAAATTTGTGAATGCATGCACATTACACAACTTAAATAAAGACAATAATAACTGGAGGTAAATGTGTCCTCACAAAATTTGTGGATGACACTAAACTGGGAAATGGTGGGTGTTGCTAGATTATATATCAAGATTTAAGTTACCTTGTAGAACACAGCATTCAAAAGTTATGAAGTTTAACTAAGTCATGCACTTTAGGGACCAATAACAAGGGCTATGGCTAGTTTAAAAAAAAATTAGAGGCACAGAAAGAAGACAACTTATGAAGGAATGGAGCCATGTGTACTTGTTTTTCATAGGGTGACCAGAAGCCACCAACGTGATACATCTGTGAAAAAGGCTAATGAAATCCTAGGGTATATTAATTGGGGTATATGCAATAGAGACAAAACAATACTTGTACCATTGTACAAGGCACTATTAAGACCCTTTTTAGAATACTCCATGGAATTCTAGTCATTAATGTTCAAAATGATGAACATAAACTGAAATGGGTATAAAGAAGGGCCACTAAGAAGGTTAAGCAAATAATGAGCTTTTCTTATAAAAGATGATGAAAGGATCTAAGCTTGTTTAGAGCTTGATGGAAACTGAGAGAGGATATGATGCTAAGAAAGAATGTATTCCCCTTACGTTCAGAGTGTTATTTGCTTCTGGAAATTCCCCCCACCCTCACCACTGAGATAATGGCCTCAGTACATGCTGAAGGGTTTGGATTGGTGTATACTGATGGATCTGTCAGTACTAAGAAAACCTAAAGATTTGAGAAGTGGTCTTCCTCATCTGCCCAGGATTATACCATTTACCAAATACAGAGTCAGGAAGGAATTTTTCTCCAGATCAGATTAACTATGACTGGAGGTAGGAAGCAAGAGTTACTTTCCTTTATAGCAGGGGTGACTAACCTGTGGCATGCGTAGCTGCTATGTGTGGCATATGGAGGACTTCAGAGGAGACGAGCAGCACGGTGGTAGACTGGTGAGGGAGCACAGGGCAGGAAGAAGAAAGCAAAGCAGCAGATTGGGCAAAGGAAGGGAATTGGAGTGGTACTCAGTCAGGGATATGGGGATAATTTGCGGCATGCCTAACAAAACTGTTGGCCCACACTACTCTATGGCATCAGGTATGGTTTTCTTCCTGAGCCTATGTTAACCAACTGCTTTCCCAGTGACAGAGCTTTAATGGTGCCCTTATCTTCCTGGCATTTCTGGTATTGTACCTTGTGTAGTTGCATGTAACGGTTTGAAGTAGCAATTTTTGGGATTCCTTGGATAAATTATTGCCTGCAAATGCATGGGAAGGCCTTTCCACTCATTATTGAAAACAGCAGAGATACGTGGCTGTGCCCAGGGTGGTGGCTGTTTAGGGGACAGCGCCAGCTGCGGTAGTGCTGATAGCCAGCCCACTGCCTGTTTGCTGACAGCTGTTTTTGTACTGCACTATTCCCCTCTAAGCTAGTGCCCAGGGATCATGCCCTGGTAGTTCCTGGGAAAGTTTGGGGGTGGGGGGAATTAGTGCTTTTACAAGCAGGATATTTGTCATTATAAATAGTTATCCCCAGCCATTATGTTGTACTTCTAAAAATGTAGAAAAGTAAAATAGAGGAGCAGGTTTTATTTTGCTATTTTATTAGTTAACTTCAAATTCCAAGCTTCCCACTCCAGTTTTAAGTAAAGCAACCTATTAACTTTGTTTTGACAACACAGCTCTTTGTATTTTATGTTTTATTTTTTAAAGGTGATGTACATGTTAAAGTGACATGCAAAAGCCACATAGAAATACAGGAAATAATTAATGTGACTAGATGTGCGTGTTCCTTAAGTTCACATAGTTAACATCATGGGGCTAGGACCTTACTGATTCCTAATTAAGCTAGTTGTTTTCCCTTCCCTCCACCCTTCTAAAATGGAGATGTCAAAACAATTCTCTACTGAATGGCAGAAACTCAAAAGGTGTGAACAGATCAAAGCATAGCAGATGACACAGGTGTAAGCTCTGCAACTGGGACCTGTTGCAGTACATACCAGCTGATCCAGGCTGTAGTATGGAAAGCATGAGAAAGAAGTCTCTCTGCACTGTTAACCTACCCTTTAACACATGCAGCCAAGCAAGAGAGTCTACAGGGATGCATCAGCCTGAGGCTGGTCAATTATCCATTTACTGGGATGCAGTACAGTTTTTGGCACAGCGTCTGTTTCATGTTTAGCAGCACTTTTTCCCCCAGAGAGCAACAACTCATCTATAGCAGCATGCATTTTTACAGATTGTTTCAAATTCTTCCCTAAGAAGTGCAGTCTGTGGACACTGCAAGTCACATCAGCACACGAGTAAAAAAGTTGTACATTCAAGCTGCAAGTTTAGAATCACACTGTACAGTTTAGTATGGCTGTTATCAGAGCTAGGGACAGACAACCAAACAGCTGGAGCCTGAATTGATTCCATCTTTGCAGGTTAGTCTAACCTGCATAGACTGAACCAATTTACAAGGGAATAGACATTCACTTCTGACTGTGGAAATGCAGGCACATGCCTGCAGTGGTTCAGGCCAGAAGCCAGGGGCCCCTAGAGCAAGCCTTCAGCTGAAGGGAAACTAAGCTGAGGGAAGGGGAATGGCCAGGGCAGGGCAAGCCTGAGTTTGATTGGGGAGGGCTTTAAACCCCCACCTTGGTCTGCAGGGACCCCAACCAGGATATGCCTGGAGTGGGAGGGAGGAAGCAGTCCCTGTCAGGAGTTTTCAGACCCCACTCACTCACTGGCTGGCAGCAGCAGTGGGGGCAGGGCCAGACCCCGGTAGCCTGAGGGGAAATGGGGGTTTAACCCCACATTGAAGGCAGTAGAGGCACCAACACAATGCCCTGGGCCAAATCCCTCTGAGGAGCAGCCAGTTGACTATGGGGAAGGGGATATGACTTGGCTGCAGGTGAGTGAGGGGAACCTGGGGCTAGTTACAGGGCCCGACCCTCCACTGCCTCCCACTGCAGCAGCACAGCCCAGGCTGGGGGAGCCCCAGGAGGTGGGGATCAGAGCCTGCCACCTCCCACCTCCAGCGCTACACAGAGGACTGTGCCTCCCACTTCTTGTCTTGCAAGGAGGTCAGAGCCCCCACCTCCCACTTTCTGTGGGGGTCAGTACTCCCTGCCTCCCGCCATTCACAGCGGTCAGTGCCTGCTGCCTCCCACTTCCAGCCTTACATGGGGGTCAGCACCCATCACCTGCATCCCTGCATAGGTGTCAGTGCCCACCATGCACCACCTCCCACCTCCATCCTCACATGGGGGGGAGTGATTTATAGGCGGGCTGCAGCTGCAGCCCCATCCCTCTTCCAGGAGCAGCAGATTGAACTATCATGCTGGGCGGAGGTGAAACACCTCCTCACCCACTGCCTGCTTGCGGTAGTGCCAGGCACTCAGGGAGGGCTGCTGTGTGCCAGTTGCTGCCTATGGCCCTGGGCCGAGGGGCTGGGCCAGACCGGGCTGCAGCGGTCAATTGCCTCCCCCCACCACTGCCCATGCCCCTGGGCCATAGCAGCCTGCCCTGAGTGATAGGGCTTTAAGCAGGCAGTGGGAGATAGGTGCTTCACTTCTGTTTGCTGCAATACTTTGTTCTGCCACCACCACTGCTGGGAGAGGGGAGGGAGCAGGCAGCTGTGCTGCAGATGCAGCCTGCCTGAAAACCATGGCCCCTGTGCAGGGCTGGAGGCAGCAGACCCTGACTCCCATCCTGCGGCTGCCCCGCCACAGTGGAAGGCAGTAACGAGTCAGGCTCCATGACTAGCCCTGGCTCCCCACTCCCTTCCCCGCAGCCAGGTCACATCCCCCTTCCCCCTCCCCACAGCCAGCTGCTGGTCCTCAGAGGGATTCAGCCCAGAGTGCTGTGTCAGTGCTCATGTTGCTGTTGCCTGTACTGGAGGGATTAAACCTCCCCTTCCCTTCAGATTACTGGCATTTGGTGCCACAACCCTGGGTGCATGAGCAGAGTCATGCCTGTCCCCCCTCCCGCCCCCTGCAATGAGGGGGATTAATCCCCCATTCTGTTCAGGCTACTTTGGTCTGGCTCCACCCCCACTCCTGCTGCTGGAGCAGCAAGGGGGTGGGGAGCTGAGGATGCTTGTCAAGGGCTGCTGCCCCCTCTCCAGGTAGACCCAGCATCACTCCAGATCAGGGTTTCCCCACCCATTTCTCAGCTAGCCAGAGCAGTGATAGTGCTCTGACTAGGGAGGAGGGGGCGAGGCCCACCCTGCTTGGCTGGAACAGATAGCCCAGCCCAGGGCTAAAGAGCATCTTGGGATGCTGGAGGACTCTGATTTACCTTAACCAGGAAGGGGTCTGGGACACAAGTTTCATAAACCAGTTTGAACTCAATTAGTTAAGTCTGATATTACATTCAACCAGGTTTATCTCAAACCCATTTGGACCATTCTGAAACTGGTTTATGTGCACTGAACTCATGTTCCACCATAAGTTTAAACCAGTTTCCGATCACTTAAACAGGTTTATGTGCAACTTCTGTCCCTAGTCCAGTAGAATAATTTTCTTTACATCAGAACTCATGACCCTCCATGCATAAGACATGCATAAGACATGAATGGATAATGATTATGTAACTTACATTTTTTACAATCTATTTTCAGGGACCCCTGACATTTCAATTTAGAGTGATAACCAGTTTCTCCATGTGCTAAACAAAGGTAGGCTCCTGTGTTGTTTCCATTGGCATCTTGTATTCTTTGTGTATGCCCATGAAATTTATTTTGTGCCATTTGCAACATTAAACATGATTTTAGCAGGCAGCATAGAGAACTGGCTTGTACAGGCATCTGAGAATGAGATGGATTCCAAAGATAGCTACATTAAGCTTACATTTGTGAATAAATTATTCAATCCTCCTGTTTCACATTTAAATATTTATACAAATACACTGCTTGTCACAATTAGTCTGATTAAACTGTTAAGGAACTGTGCAAGATATGAGACTTCATCCAGGAGAGGAGCTATTTATATTGCACCTAATTTTGTAGTATTACCAAAACTCCAACAAGTCAAGAAAAGCTCTCCAGTTCCAGCCAGCTATCTGACCCTATTTAGTCATAAGCCTACTATGGGTAATACTGATGCATTTAGCTGTCAGTGGTCATTAAATCCCTGTCCTTTCTTCATTAACTTTTTCCCCCATGATATGGGCTTTCAAAATATTCATAGATTAGCATTAGCTGGAACTTACATATTGTTTTCTCCATTTCTGGTTATTTCACCCCATGCTAAGTAGACAAGCCTTTGCTCAGAAAACAGAATATTAAGGCCAAGTTTTTCTTCATCCATCAATCCTTAAATCCCAAGGCCCTTTCTTTTCATAAGGCAGGCTCATTCCTGGCATATGTAAGCCCCAAGAGTTAGAAAGTTTAAAGGAAAGAAAACCTTTGATTCCCTCTACAAGGGGGAAAAAAAAACTGGTTCTCCCCACTTAGATGGATTCTGCAATAGCCAACATGCAGGTCTGCATATTGTGTTTTTGTTGTTTTAATTGGAATTTGTCCAACTGCATCTTAACAGACTGTCACTGTATCTATACTTAAAAAGGACAAAATAATTATCCCTGTACTTCAGGACATATCTTGCATAAACACTGACTATGGGTAGTGTACTACATATTTTTCTTCACTAATCCAGCAGAGCGACAGAACTCACCAGTTCCAATTCATTCACAGTAGAATTCTATTTCATCTACTAGATGACCAAAATGCTGCTACTGGCCAACTGTTACTTAGCCATCATGTTGCATGGATTTCATTATCTTTCTGGGTGCCTAAGTGGGCACCATTGTAGGAACAGGATCACCTTCAAGAGATGCATTGAAGTCCCTATTCTTGCCCTTAGAGTCCAAATTGTAATTGGTCATCTTTCTTTGAGAGAGAAAGTTATTTGTGCAACACATCAGTTGGTTCCAAGTGGCTGTTGTAAAAGTCTCTATAAAAGATTCTGGTCTCCTACATGTTTAGATTTGGGAATAGGATTGAAGATCAACAAAAAAAAAAGTTGGAAGTCTTGGTTTTGGAGACCAGCTCATCTGTCCCAGGAAGCAGAGTCTTTGTTCAAGACTCTTTTAGCTCTGGGTTCCTAACCTAGTGATTCTGAACCCTCTGGAAAATTATTCATAGGAATTAAAATGAGGGCTGGAAAAGACCTCAGGAGGTTGTCTAGTCCCCAATTCTATCATCCCAGCCAAGGCTTTGTCTAGCTGGGTCTTAAAAACCTCCAAGGATGGAGATTTCACAACTACTCTGGGTAGTCTGTTCCAGTGCTTTACTATTATCATAGTGATAATGTTTCTTCTTGGATCTAATCTAAACTTCCCTTGCTGCAACTTCAATTCTGTGCACTTGATTCTTCACTCTATTCTGTACAGGTGAAACCAACAGTGGCATAGAAGTGACTTCTCAGCAAAGCTCAGCAATACCAATAGTAGCAGAATTGATGTCATAGGAGTGGGCCAGGTTTCTGCACCCAAAAGTGGGACCTAGTGATGAAGATTTTCTAAACGGGGACAGACAGGAATGCTCTCTTGACAACCACGGAGTCTAACTGGGTACGTCAGTGAGGTTCGTTTTCTTGTTGAGGTCCAGAATTCCTAGTTGGACAAACCAAACAAATAATTGAAGTTGTGGTGCAGGAGAGGCTCCTAACACACTGACTGGGTTTTATTTTTTTTAAATGATTTTACTGTATAAAATATATAACTGTATACCAGTTATGATTCTTCTATTTGTTTTTTCCCTTCCTTTTCCCCACATTAAAAGGTATTTGTGGTTTCATATCCCTGAGGCCTTCCAAATGCTTACATGTGCAGAAAGATTCACTGAGTTATGGTCACCAGAGCAGCCAGCCTTCAATTGTCCAAAGCTAGATACAAATATTTGGCTCCACAGGGCCAAATACTGTTTGTTCATAAAGAAGGATCCTGCTGCTATAGAGAGGTCTATACTATTAGACTAAGTACAGGCAGTCAAAAAGCCCGAGGCTGAATTGATTCAGTTTTTGCAGGTTGGTCCAAGCTGCAGAGATTAAACTGAGGAACAACTGAACAGACATTCACTTTTGATCCAGCAAATGCAGCCACATGCTTGCAGTGGTTCAGGCCAGAAGCTGGGGGGCACTACAGCATGCCTCTCTGGCACGTAGCCAGCATGGGCTGTATGTTTTCTTCCTCTTTGTGCTGCCCCCGAGGTCTCTAGATACGGCATCCAGAATCACAGCAACAGGACGCTCCAGGGTTGCTCATCACTTCATCTTCCTGCTTCCAGGTGCCTCTGGAATTTGTAGTACAGTCACAGCCAACAGTAAGTTTCAGTAAGTTTAGCAACAGAGCAGTTCTGTACTTGGAGGAAGGGGGGTTTAACCCCCCTCCCTGGCCTCAGACCTCCACTCAGGTTTGCTGGGGAGAGGGAAGGGACAGTCCCTGCCTCTCACCCCACAAACCTTCTCTGCTGAAGCAGGCAGCACAGCCCAGCCCAGGGCTGGAAAGCATGCTGATTTTTCCATGATTAAAATGAAACATCCCTATAAAGATATATTAGTATCATTTCATTTAAATTATGGAAAAATGTGAATTTGGGGTTACTTTTTTTTTTTTAAACCAAAAATTGGGGATTTTTTAAAAATTGGAGACAACCAGGATCCCTGGTGAGAACAGTACCCAAAGTGACTGTTGCATTGTCAACGTAAAAATCAAACAGTTTACTCTCCACTCTACTCTCTTAAGTACAGTTGACACTGGAAACATGGAAGGTCCTTATGAAAAGACCCTAGGATTTGGGTCTTGTCCAGGTACTTTCTGCACCCAGTATGCATTTTCCTGAATATATCTGCCCCTCACTACTGTCTCTGAGATTCACAGAAAAGTGTCACTGTTTTATAGCTTACTGTCCCTGGCTCTTCTGTTTTATTCTATTTTAAAAATATCTTGGTTATCAGTACCATCATGTCACTGCAGACAAAAATCTGTGCTGCAAACAGCTTCATGTTACATACATACTCCAAAAGGAGAAAGGAAGTTATGAACACTAAAAGAGAAGGATTATGAGATTTTATTCTTACAAAGAATTATCTACAAACAACCCCCAGAAAGCGCAAACACAAAAGTGAAAGAGACTCATAGGAACAATAAGTACCACAGGAAAGAATACAAATGAAACTAAAAAAGGCTAGAATGAAGAAGTCTTTTTTTGTTTGTTTGTTTTTAAAGGAAAAGGCTATGATAAGATGGGGAAATTGGGTCCAAGTGTCCTCTTGGTTTCTTCAGTAGTCAGTTAACACCTGTACAAAGCACATTTAAAATGCTAGTACTATCTAACAGTGTCGAATATCCTTCAGCACAGTTATATATTCCTGCAGAAGGTGCAAGGGGATGAAGAATCATGCTTCATAGTTAGAGTTTGGGTTTAGTTTTTATTGGGTATTCATTAGATTCATTCTTTTTTGCTTAATTAAAAACATAAAAGGTTAGTTTGGAATGCAGGGTGGGGTGGGGTTGCATTTTTGCTTCGACTTTTTTAGTGCCAGAAGGATGACCTTGCCTGGCAAGTCAAAATTATGACTAGCTGTTAGGCATTTCAGGGCATAATTTATTTAGCCAGAAATGCTAGAGGCCATTTACAATGATAATTGTATTCATGGTCAGCTGAGGCTGACATAGAAAAATAATGGATTTTGTGAAATAACTTAATCTTTTAATCATCAGCATCTTTGTTTCCTTTGATTTGCATAACAAACAGTTTATAGTTCTCACCCCCAGAATACATGACCTTCTGGATATTCAGAAGACAGTCTTAAAAGCAAACCCATTTTAAACAACAGCGACATGCTATTGAATCCAGCACATGGAGCCATATGGTGCTAACCAATATTCTTTTCATCCAAGTAAAGAGGCTGAGTGATCACATACTTCACACATTCCTGATTCAACATGCTTCTCCATTTGGTAGAATTTTCCCTGGTCAAAATGCAGCATTAAAATCAGTACTTATAATTTTGAAAAACAAAAGGCTCTAAACCCACAAATTCCTCATTCAGAGCACTAGCAAGTAGGTCCAAATATTTCACCAATACACACAAATGCAAGATGTGGGCCTACTTACCTGTAGGAATAAAAAAACAGGACAAATTATCTAAAAACTGAGAACTTTTCATAATGTTGTCTAGGCCAATAGGATTCTCAGGTAGGTAACAGAATGAACTGAATTAATTGTAAAGGGCTCACCGTATGAAGAATCAAAATGTTGGTGGTCTGAGCTATGCCCTAAGCTGTTTGATCTGTTAAACAATTTCTCCTATAGTTCACAAATTGTTTTGATAGGCTTTGCAGGAAGTCATGTTTTGCCCAGGTTGGCCAGAATGATGTTAAAACTCCAAAAAGAGCCTGCAGAAAAAGCTGACCATAATCAGGAATCCTAGATAGACTTCCCTCAGTTTGCAGCTACTGCTGGTTACAACCTAAGAGGGCAATGCATAACATTAATGAACCACTACGGCAGTTCATTAGACTTTTCTTTAACTCCTATTATTTTAAATTGCAGAGAACAGCACCAAAAATGATTAGCTCATGGAAAGATTAAAAAATTGCAAATGTATTCCACTCTGTAATTGGCTAAGTAATGGATATGCAAGACAATTTTTACCAATATTTAAGGAGCAATTTTTAAGGGGAGAGTAGAATTAAGATGAGGCAAGAATATAAAAGTGATATAGGTTAAGGTTAGGAAACTCTCCTTACTGTTCAGTTGTGGAATACTCTTCCCAAAGAAATTGTGGGAAGGGGGAAGGAAGAGGGGAAATCCTACAAGGATTTTACAGTCTGACCTTGCACCCAAAAGTAGTTAATGGCATAATTCATTAGTCTCTCAAAATTCATCTGGACAGGGCACTAGAAAACAATGTAGACAAGAGTTCTGTACTAGAAATTCCAACAGGTGCTTTCTACTTCTAAATTTATGATTTGGTCCATAAAATGACTCAACTTTCAGAAGCATGAGTTTGCGATAAAGCAGTCCATTACACAACATTTGTAAAAGTCACTGTATATCAGGGATTATTTTGGCTGGAGGGCTGCTTCATGAGTTTTGGTAGCTGTTGAGGGCCACAATGGTAGCCTTACCTCTTGACAGGTACCCTACTCCCTGGTTGCGATCTTGGTACCAGAAGTCCCACCCCCTAAACCCTGACCTTTGTCACCAGAAGTCCCTGCCCTTGCCCCAGAAGTACTCCTTTTAGGAAGGGGGTCTGCCATTTCAGAACCAGAAAAAAATATATACACTAAAAATCTAATATCCACAATAACATATTTGAATTTTATTTTTAAAAGATTGTTTTTGTTCTGATGTGTGTGCGGTTGTGTCATTTATAGAGTGGTGATTGCATAATAGCTCAAAGTGAAGTCTTACTCTTGTATATTTTGAGGGGTATAGGTTTTATGGGGGGCTGTGGGTGTATGTGGGGCTATGTGTGGAGGTGGGGGTGTGTGTGGGTGGATATACAGTGTATATCTTTGACAGTAAGCCTGAAGCATGTTACTCAGAGCCCTTCAGAGAATAATATTAACAGTAATCTTGACACCTCTTTAGGTTTTTCGTCTTCTAAAGAAAAAGTGTGTTCCCAAATTTTAGGAAGTTATCCTATACTTCCTAGGTTTATAAAAATATTTATGCCATAATATTACTTAGTATAGGCTACAAGTGTCTGTCTTGTAGATGATTTGTGCCAGCATACATCTTTTGAGTAGTTCTCATTAAGGGCTTGCCAAACAGGAGAATTTATGCTTTTAACACCTCAAAGAGAGCTTAACATCTTGATTACCATGTGATAAAGATAATGCCAAGCAATTTGAAGTTGGAACAGTTGCATTTACACAAAATGCTAAATAGAAGTTTCTCTATTTACTGTATTAAGTGATATATCTTTCACTTAATATTGTAACAAGAAAATACAATAAAGTATGTCTAAGACAAAGTACAGACAATGAAAAGGCCAGAGGCTGAATCAATTAAATCTTTGCAGGTTAGTCTCAGCTGGGTAGACTGAACTGATAACCAACTGAACAGACATTCACAGCCAATTCTGGAAGTGCAGTCACATGCCTGCAGTGGCCCAGGTCAGAAGCCAAGGGGTGCTAGAGGCTCCATGTTGGGCTGGAGCAGATGGCTTGGGCCAAAGATAGCCTGCCTACCCTGTGAGGGAGAATTTGCAAGGGAGGTGCAAAGCATCCTGGGATGCTAGGGGACTGGGAATTAACTTGAATTTGGAGGGGAACTGGGCCAGAAGTTCAAGAAATCGATTTAGCCTAAAACAGTGAAGCCTGGAACTATATCCATCCAGGTTTATATTAAACCAGTTTCAGCCATTTTGAAAGTGGTTTATGTCCATTGAATTTATGCTGTGTTACAGATTTGAACCAGTTTCCAATCAGTTATATCAATTTATGTGTAATTTCTATCCTTAGCTCCAAAGAAGAATAAGGTATCTTCCCTTGATTATTTAACCAGTTCTAAATGATCTATACTAATTGCAAAAACATTTTTGATGTGTATGAACACTACCTTCTATGCAACTGGTTAATTACCAACCACTCATTGGTATTCATGAACGCATAGGCTAATTGTTGGCTCAGTTACTGGTGCATCTGTGAAGTACATGTATAAAATTTCAGTATCAAAATTATTTTCTCAGCTGGCTAACAGTAAGCAGAGACATGACTCAGCATATTAATTTTTTGATTTTTAACGTCAGTTTGTGTCAGCAGCACTAACATTATAGAATTAATGGAAAGAGACAAGGTACTGCTTGAAAAAAAGTCTCCATAGGTTCCATAAAATGTAGTGTGTTGAACAGAGTTTATCCAAATGATACGCATCCCAGAAAGTCAGATCAGATATCTGATCACCAGGGATCCAGGTTGTCTCTGATACAAAACCCCCATAAATTCTCTGATTAAAAAAAAGAAAAAGAAATAAAATCACAGATTCTCTGATAAACCCCCCAAAATCTGTGATTAAAATGAAACATCACTATGTACATAGGTATGAGTTGAACACAATTTTTTATTGATATATTTACAAGTTTAACGCAATATGGAACCCTACCAGTGTGTCAATCACTATAATAAAATACATTCTAAATACTTACAAATTTTGGCATTTGATTTTGGGTTTTTATTCACAGAAAAATCAGAGCTCCCCCTGTCCCCTTCACTCACCAGGACAAGGGTCCAGGCCCCTCACTCCCCAGCCATAGTCCTCCAGCCCTACTGGTGTCCTCTGCCCCCCAGCCACAGCCCCCCCACCCCTACTGTTGCCCCTTGCTCCCCTGGGACACAACACAGCCGAGTACAGCAGGAATAAGTGGGGAAGCTCCTTGCTGCTGTGAGCCCTGTACCACCCTGGTGAGGTACCCCCCTGCCTGCCCAGCAGTAAGGGCACAGCCACCAGCTCTACTGGTGCTGGGTGGGCAGGGGTGCCTCACCAGGGTGGCAGCAAGGAGCTTTCCTGCCTGGCCCTGCTATACCATGCCACACTGGGTCCCACCTGCTGGGCTGTGAAGGCCCCAGGGGAAGGGCAGCAGGGTAGAGCCCCAAGCCCACAGCAGGTAGCTCACCCCCACCCCCCCACACAGATCTGGGGGGCATATGCCCCCAGTGTCCCCCCTGGGATTGTGAACAGCAGCAGGGAGCCAGTCCCCCTCCACCCTCCCCAGACAAGCCACTCCCTGCCCAGTCCCTTGTTGTCATGCATTCCAGCCCTGGGCCCCAAACTCCATGCACTGCCCAGCTGGGCAAGAACCCCAGCTCCTGCCCATCTCCCTCCGTTCCTCCCTATGGGGGCCTCAGTCCCAACCCTTGCCAGACATACTAACAGAAGCTGCTCTCCAGGCTGCCTAGTGGCCACGTGCATGTAAAAGATGGCCATGTGGTCATGTGCATGTAAAAGGGAAAATCCACATTTTTTTCCATGGGAAATAGGAAACCTGGATCCCTGCTGATCATGCCCATCAGCCTGTAAAGCAAGCATTTCCATTAGAACGGAGTTCATGGTGGCTCACCTGTTACATTCTGGACCATTCTGATTTGAGGTCAGTTAGCAGGAAAAAAATTATGCTTAAAAATTGCAGAAAGTGCATTCCTTCTAATAAAGTAACTCTGGCCATGAAAGCAATGTTCTTGTTTTCCTACCATATGCTAAATGGGACTACAGAGATAGAAGGGGTTATTTTATGATATATCCGTGTCTTTTACAGGGTGGTAGCAGACACCAGATCCTCCCAGGCAAAACTGTCCCATGCATCCTAAACTTTACACAACTCTGTTTAAATACTAAATAACTTCAGGGTCAAATCTAGGATCATGACAAGGGTGATGTAGTCCCACCATCTTCAGCAATGTTCCATGATCCTACTAGCTGATTAACATATGCTCTGGACAGTCCCTGCTTTCACATGGCTCTGAAGCCCAGGTGGTGAGTGCTATCACTGTTTGTCCTCCTTTTCTCCTGTCCCCACCCCCATGGAATTCAGCAGCTGGGGAAAAGAGAGAAAGAGTTGCAGTGGCTTTCACCCCTGGGAACTGGATCTGTGTGAAAGCAGGGCTTCAGTCAGAGCCAAAGCTAATCACCAGGGTCTGGGACAGAAGTTTTATAAACTGGTTTGACCCAAATCAGTTCAGTCTGATACTACATTCAACCAGGCTTATCTTAAACTAGTTTCAGCCATTTTGAACCAGTTTATATGTACTGAACTTCTGTTCTGTTGCAGGTTTAAACCAGATTCTGATCATTTAAACTGGTTTATGTATAACTTCTGTCCCTAGCCCAGGTGAGCTCAAATCCCACAGCATATGTAGAGCTCTGGCAGGAGCTGCACTGACATGCCACTGGAGGTGAAAACTCACTTTGCATACACTGCACAGTCAAAGTGGGGGAAAAAAATAAGGGGACAATTATAAATGGCACACAAGTTTCACACCAGTGTATACTGGCTTCAGTACAGCTATCTGTAGTTTTAATTATCATATGATAAAAATAAGGCCTAGTAAACAGTGAGTTACAAAGGAAAAAATTCTTGTTACAGAAGCGTTAATGGTAAATTTCTTAAAACTGTTTAATTCCATAAAACCTGAGATGTTTTTATTTGTGGGGTGGGCTTGTGCGCCAAAGAAATTTAGAAACAGAAGTCTCATTAAAAGACAGAAGAGACTTGTGCTCCTAACCTTTTTAAGGGGCTTTTGTAAATCTCCATACTTTATCTTATAAAAGAATATGGTTATGTCTCAGTTTGTATCATTAAAGATCCTGTAGTAATATTTTACATACTGGCCGAGGATTTCAAATACAACTAAAAATCTTTAACTTGGCTTAGTGGTAAGCACAGAAATAATTTATTTCCCTGTCACAGAGCACTTAGGTGCCCTGCACCTGGGAACAGAAACAGCTCAAGAGAGACCCCTAGTAGTGAGAAGGGGGAGGCGCAGCTGCCAGTCACCAGGGCAGCACAGGTGCTGGTTGCTGGGGCAACCAGCGAAACCTGCTGACAGGAAGGGGAAGGGCTTTGCCCTTCTTAAACCCAGGCAGGAGGCCAGGGTGGCAGTTCCCCTCTGGCAGCCAAGGAGGGGGGAGCTCGGTCAGTGTGGGGAGAGAGGCAAGGTTTGTCTGCATGAGTATCTACTGGTTTGCTACCATGGGCTGGAGTATTTTCCCGGTAGGGATCAAATGTTGTTCAACCAGACGGTTTAATTTTATTTTATAGCCCAGGGGTTTTGTGTTTACTGTTTAACCGGAGGACCGGGTGAGGCTATTAGGGGTTGGAGGAGGCCTCATAGGGACTCCCCAGTAGCATGAGGGTTCCTGGCACTGGAGAAGGTGCAGCATTTGCAGGGTGCATTGGCCCCAGCCCCAGAGCGAGAGGGGGGGCAGCGAGGTGCCCCAGAGCGAGAGGGGGGGCAGCGAGGTGCCCCAGAGTAAAGAGGAGGGCTCAGGGCAAACCATATCAGTACCATCTGCAAGGCTTGGGCTGCAGTGTAGGGGAGGAAAAGGAGCCACAGGTAGCACCTCCTGTCATTGGGGTGCGTAAAATGGGCAGCCTCCCGCTCATTACAACAACTTATTAATCAAATAAGATCAAGACATGGCAGGCAAGTAAGCAGGCGGTTGGCCCATTACAGGAGGACGGAGCTACTCCCAGAAAGGCTCTGATAATGATACTCGTCACATTCCCCTAGTGCATTTACTTTGAATTTGGTTTTTGGTTTTACTCTGGATGGGTTGGAGCACATATCACCATTACCAAAAATACTGCAGCTTTTTCTGCCAGTGTAGTTACAGTTATGGCTGATGGCTAGCTACAAAACTGCTTATAGCAGGACTACAATTCTGCCTATAACATTTCAAAGTACTTATGCTACTGGGAACTATGATTATTTAGGCAGTAATGTTTTTTCTTTATTTCTAAACACTGTACAGAAAGATGCTATTCTATAGCTGAGATTACCCAAATATGTGACAGAAAATGGATTTAAGAACCTGACAAATGCCATGAAGATAGTGACTAAACACTTGAAAAAGTGCTCAATCCAGAAAGCTCAAGAGGGGACTGCTTTAAGTGGCCGATTATTCTCCTTTGCTAGCAATTACAAAACTATGGCTCACCTCTTCAGAGAAGGACTTGCTTTCAAGTAGTCAGCTCTATACGATATGCAAGAGAAGTGCAACCTAGCCTGGTCACTTAATCTTACATGACTTCATTCTTTTTAGATGAATTACTAGTGTGTTTGGAATACTGTTTTCTAAAATAAATCTAGTTCATTCTTCATAACCTTATCATTCTAAGACTGTAGATCGTATAAAGACTTCTAATGTTTTTTAAAAGATACAGAAACCTAATACATTTGCAGACAGAGAGATAGATATTTCACAATCAATGCTAAAAACATTCCAAAAAGGATAGATAAGAGGAACTACTTTTACTCAGTAGATTGTAGTAGATTCTTCATGGGGAGCCTTGACAAGAATTTGTCAAGCTGCTTAGATCAGGCTAAATAGTAAGAACTTTCAGTTCTATTTAATTTTCTAGTATTATTTTTTTACTTTTAAAAATTGGAGCTGAAGTAACAGCAGGAATTATTATCTGCAATTTGTATTTCTCTACTTTGTTCCACTTTAGTCCCTGCTGAATTTACCTGTTTCCACATGAGAAAGTGAACAGATAGCATGGTAAAAGAACAGAAACACAACCCATAAATTCCAAAGGGACCCCAACCGTTAGCCCATGCAGACCAAAGCCTAGATGTACAAGATATCTATGTGAAGGAGCAGTACACTTCCCTACAAGTAGAGTTTGACACCCAGAAGGGTGACTCGAGACCCTCTGGGTTAGATTACGGGAGGAACATGGAGGGGATATGGTGGCAGGAGTCTACTACAGACCTCTTAACCAAGAGGATCTTCACCATGCATTTGCAAGGGAACTGGCAGAGGCTGCATGCTCTTGATGCATGGCTGTCATGGGTGACTTCAACTACCCTAACATCTCATGGGAGGAGCGCTCTGCCAAATCTGATCATTCACATTCCTTTCTCACCTGCACTGATGAACTCTACTTAACTCTTGTTGACCCGTATACTTCTTGAGACAAGGCGCTCCTGGATCTGGTACTGGCCAAAGGAGATGATCTAGTGAATGACCTGAGAATCGAAGGGAAGCTCATGGTCCAATAGCTCAGGAACTGGCTCTGTGGACGGACCCAGAGAGTGATAAATCGTTGATGACACCAAACTATGGGGAAGTGTAGTCACACAAGAGGATAGGCTGGCGATTCAGGCCAACCTGGACAGGCTTCAAGGTAGGCAGATCCAAACCTGAAGGACTTTAACACTGAGAAATACAAGGTACTCCACCTTGGGGGAAAAAAATCCACATCATACTTTTAGGCTCAGCAGTGCTACACTCACTAGCACCATGACTGAAAGAGACTTGGGGATCATGAATGACCACAAGATGAACATAAGCCACCAATGCAATGCTGCAGCCAACAAAGCAAACAAAACCCCAGCTTGTATCTATTGATGCATCTCAAGCAAGACCCAGGAAGCCATCCTCCTGCTGTACTTGGCCTTGGTGAAGCCACAGCTGGAGTACTGCATCCAGTTTTGGGCTCTGCACTTTAGGAAGGATGTGCAAAAGCTTGAGAGAGTGCAGAGGAGAGCCACATGCATGATCAGAGGATAAGAGAACAAGTCTTGTGAGGAAAGGCTGAGAGCTATGGGACTCTTCAGGCTGGAAAAATAAAGGCTCAGGGGGGACTTGGTGGTGGCCTGTAAGTATATTAGGGGTGTGCACCAGGAACTGGGAGAATATCTGTTCACCAGGGCACCCCAAGGGAAGACAAGGTCTAACTGTCACAAACTCTGGGAAAAACATTTTAGGCTGGACATAAGAATTTTTTTTTTTTTTTTTACAGTCCAAATCCCCAGAGTCTGGAATAGGCTCTCCCCAGAAGTGGTGTAAGCACCTACTCTGGACAACTTTAAAACACAATTTGATGCTCATCTTGCTGGGATCATTTGATCCCAGCAGGCTTCCTGCCCCTTGGGTAGGGGAATAGACCCAATGATCTTGTGAGGTCCCTTCCAGCCGTAAAGTCTATGAATCTAGGAACAGACTACTACAATTCTAAAGAGGCTACCAGCATCTGCACTAGACTCGGACTCAAATTGGCTAAAGTAATTGAGAGAGGTGATTCTCTCTCTTATTCAGTGAATTTAGTGTGCAGCTATTCACAGCAGCTTTTCTGGTTATGCTTAAGTTTTCATGTAGTGTGTGAAAGTTGCTGATGGTATATTCAACAGAGGTTTTCAGCAAAATAATTAGGAAAAGTGTTCCTCATTTCATCCTGCAAACTTAATAAATTAGTAAGAATATATGCATGGTTAGTTGCAATAACCTCCCTGGAGCAGTTACCATGCTTGTCTATTTGCAAACCTCTGTGTATGTTTGTTTTATAAATACATATTTTGCAGTTTTCTTACTAGAAAGCACCTATCTGCTACTCAAGGCATTTGAATGAACATCACCTAAATACCAACACAAGATAGGAACCATTTAATCACTTCCAGAACACTTGATCAAAAATGTGTTGGTCAAAACCCTTCTGACAGCACTGGGTTGAGTGCTCCAGAGTCTGTCCTGGCTTCCAAAAGGTTTCTAGGCACAATTCACAGTGTTGGTTTTGACCTGTATGGCCCTAAACAGTCTGGACTCTACATACCTAAGGGACTGCCTTCTCCCTTATGACACCTTGTGATCCCCAAGAGCAACTTCCTGCAAAATCTACTTGGCAAATCAGCATGTAAAATCTGCTTGGCAAAAATGCACGTGTCATTCTCAGCAGTTGCTTCTCAGGTCTGGTACTCCAGTTGTCTTAGGGCCCACCAAAGCCTAAGTCTGAACATCTTCCAGAAATGCTATAAGATCTCTCTATTGGGGTAGGCATTTAGCAAACAAATCTAGGCTGAGATATTGTTTAGGAGGTCTGTAACAGGGGCCCCTAACCTCTGTTACTGAGTGCAGGCTGAAAAGAGGTGGACTACAGAGTTGTAAACCTGCTAGTAGTTCACAAAGTGGCAGAGCAGGAAGTCTGCCAATTCATAGACATTAGGGTCGGAAGGGACCTCAATAGATCATCGAGTCTGACCCCCTGCATAGGCAGGAAAGAGTAGTGGGGTCAGATGACTCCAGCCAGACACCTATCTAACCTCCTCTTGAAGACCCTCTGGGTAGGGAAGAGCACCACCTCCCTTGGAAGCCCATTCCAGATTTTGGCCACTCTAACTGTGAAGAAGTTCTTCCTAATGTCCAGTCTAAATCTGCTCTCTGCTAGCTTATGGCCATTATTTCTTGTAACCCCCCGGGGCACCTTGGTGAGTAGAGCCTCACCTATTCCTTTCTGTGCCCCCATGATGAATTTATAGGCAGCCACAAGGTCACCTCTCAACCTTCTCTTGCAGAGGCTGAAGAGGTCCAGGTGCCCCAGTCTCTCCTCATAGGGTCTGGCCTGCAAGCCTTTAACCATACTTAGTTAGTAAGGAGAAATCCCTAATAACTCATCAAGGAAGAACAGCATGGTGACCAGAAGATTGGGGGGGGGGGGGGAGGGTACAGGCAGGGGATTTAAAACACAGATCTCAATCTGAGGAATCATTTCTGACCCAGACTAGGCTCAGGAAAAAAGTTCTGCAGGGGCTGCAAGAGTGTTCCATAAGGAGATAAGTTTGGTTATAAAGCCACAAGATGTGGGATGACTTTAGGAGATGGAAGGCCACTGAAGATATCCAAATGGAGGATATAGATTGCACTTTAAACAGTGGTTTTCAGCCTGTGGTCCACAGACTGCTGGGGGTCTGCAGACTATGCTGAAGGCAGGGGTAGGCAATTATTTTGGCTGGAGGGACACTTAATAAGTTTTGGTGAGCTGTCAAGGGCCACATGGGTAGCCCTGCCCCTTGACAGTTGCCATATTAGGACCAGAAGTCCTTCCCCCCTAACCCCTGACCTTTGCCACCAGACATTCTTCCCCTTTCTCCCTGGAAATACTCCTTTTGGAAGAGGAGGGTTGCCATCTTGGAACCAGAAAAACAAATCGTACACTGAAAGTCAAACACCTAGTATAACATATTAAATTTTATTAAAAAAAAAAAAGTGTCTTGATTTCTGTTTGCATACTGTATATAGAGGAGAGTGCATAATAACTCAAAAATAGTCTTACTCTTCTAGTGTGTGTGTGTGTGTGTGTGTGTGTGTGTGTGTGTGTGTGTGTGTGTGTGTGTGTGTGTGGGGAGGGGACATACGGTGTGGTG
>NW_017729032.1:128987365-129000164 GCF_001723915.1 Gavialis gangeticus
ATCTGCGGGTTGGGGAAGGAGGAGGAACTCTGTGGTTCAGGAGGGAGGGGGAGGGTGTCTCTTGCTGGGCTGGGAGGGGGGATGAGGTCTGTGTTTGTGGAGGGGACATACGGTATGTTGGGGGTGGGTATATTTGGGGGGGTTGTGGGGGTAGGGTGTAGGTGTTAGGGAGGGTGGAAACCCACCCATCCACTCCCCCCACATGGTGCATAGCCCCCACTGCTGGCAGCAGCAGCAGCAGCAGGTGGGGGTGCTTGTGCCCTGTGTAGGCACTGGTGCCCAGCAGCACATCATGATGCCATATGCAACAATAGCCAGAGTTGAGTGCAACCTGCCCAACCTGCCTCTATTTCAGGGACTCCACACAGTGCACTTGCAGTTATCAGCACTTGTGTGGCACCAGGGAAGCCCCACATTTGAGCCAGCTGCCTTCACCACTTCCTGACATGCAGGTCCCAGGACTCTGCCAGGAGTGGAGGGAGCCCCACCCCCTGCTTCCCCATGGGTTCCTGGGACCTGTGTGGCAGGGAGTGGTGAAGACAGCTGGCTCCAGTGCAGGGCTTGTCCCAGTGCTGCACAAGTGCCAGAAGCCGCAGGAATGCTGCATGAAGTGTGATGGAGGCAGGCAAGGTAGGCTGCACTCCTTGCCCCCAGGCACAACTCTGGCTGGAGCCACGTGCCACTGGCTGCCAGCATCTGCATGGGGCATGATCGCCCTGGTGCCCCCACCTGCTGATTCTGTCGGCAGGAGTGGTTGAGTGCCATGTGGGAATCCACCACACACTTCCCCACATGCCCCATACCCTCCTTCATGCCCACTCTCTTCCCAGCCAAGCTCCATGTTCCCACTGCCCCCCAGGCATGTGCTCTGTGCTACCACCAGCCCCAGCACCATGCTCCCTGCCCCCACCCAACTGCAGCACCCCCTTGCCCCTGCTGCTTCCCTACCTCCTGCCTGGAGCAAGCAGGACCTCCACAGTGGCTGCAGAAGCAGCAGCCCCACCCAGCAGCTGCTGCTGGGTGGGCCAGGCCCTTCTGCCCATGAGGGTGGGAGTGAGGTGCATTCAGGTATGTTGGGGGACATGTACACGTGTGTGCCTCGCTCCCACTCTTATGGGCGGAAGGGTTGGGTGGGGAATAGTTTGTCGGTGGGTGGTTGTGGGCCAGATGAAAGTGCCTGGTGTGCTGAATCTGTTCTGTGGACTTTATTTTGCCTGTCCCTGGTCTAAAGGGTCCACAAAAGATGACTGTGATCAAGCAAAAGTATACGAATACCTACATTTACCATTCAAAAGGGTCCACAGCCAAATTTGAAATGTCCAAAGGGGTCCACAACTGAAAAAAGGTTGAAAACCTTTTTACTACTATAGGATTGAGGCTCCCAGCCCTGGGCCTGCAGGAGTAGGTTGCAGGGCTCCCAGCCCAGGGCTCTGTAGGGTAAGAGTAAAACCCCAGCAGAACACTCCCGAGTGCAGCATTAGCAAGCCCCTAGATAGAGGAGTCCGATGAGGAGTTGGGCAGTGAAGTGTCTTAAGGTTCACTCTGGTGATCTGAGGAAAGGCTCCCAAATGTATAAATAGCATCAAAAGTTCTGGCAAGTGAGAGCAAGTCATGTGATCCACATAAGCCAAAGTGTAGAACAGGTGTAGTGTGGCTGTCGGAGGTGCCACAATCACCTTTACAGGTGGGTCTCATCACAAGGTCTCCATTTTATACTGATGTTATAGTTTCCCTTTAAATGATTTTGTTCTCTCGTCACTCTCCTGTTTTTTAAGTTATTCTAGCCTCTTAATTGTAAGCTGCCCTCAGCCTTTGTTGGGAAGAGTACTGAATAAATCAAACAAACAAAATTCTCTATGCAGCATTACCTTACCTACAACAAATTACTTGAATTACTGCTCTTCCCACACTTTTTTTTTTTTAAATATGATTCAGAGCGCTTTCCCTCATCCTTTATGTTACTTAGGCCTTTAAGCTTGGAATTAGTGGGCAATTTCATCACCCAACTTCTCTTTCCAGGTCACTACTTGATGTGCTGCTTGTAAAAGCTTAACTGGGTCAGTCTTCATATTGATTTTTATGTCACACTAGTAGTTACTCGATTGCATCCAGAACTGTGACACCCTTTACAAGCACTCCTTTTATCCTCCATCTAAAACTACTTACCTTACTGTGTAGGTTAATCCTTAAATGGATTAATGGAACAATCTCTTGTACACTATTCTATATAAAACCTTTCCTCATAACAAGATAAATGGTGATCTCAGATCTTTTGCATTTCTTCCCATTTCTTTTGTTGGAGAAATGCATATTCTTGGAGTATCTGCTGGGACAAGGAAGGAGACTGGATTAGGCACTAGACTAAATCTTCAAATCTGGCTTCAGATGCTGATTTAATTAGCAACTTCCTAAAAGACCTTAGGTCAGGGCAGGCAATTATTTCAGGTGGAGGGCTGTTTACTGAGTTTTGGCAAGCCATTGAGGGCCGCATGACAGGCAGCCAGGGGCAGATAAATATTAAATTTTATAAATGTTTAGGGGTCCCGTGGGCTGGATAGAATGGCCTGGCAGGCCACATCCAGCCTGTGGGCTGCATTTTGCCCACCCCTGCCTTAGGTAAAAGGTATTTAACTCTGTTTCTGTGTTCCTTAACCGAGCATCATTTTTATAAATTTTCATGTGGAAAAAAAAAAATCTAAAACTAGGCAACAGAAAACATGGTAATAGGACAGATATTTCCAACCCTGTGTTCAGTCCACTAGATCACGTGTTCCAGATGCCTCCCCCCTCTCCTACTTTATGTAAATGTTAAATTGCGACCAAGAGTTGCTTTAAGTTTTTCATACTTCAAGGAGTTGACAGCCAGCTCTGTTCAAAATACAGAGCTGGGCAAAACAGAGCCAGTCACATGAATCCTCAGCTAATGTTTTAACAGTTTTGCTTCACCAAAGGATTTCTTACCACGAGTGAGAAGTTGGCCAAGGAAACGGTTTGACATCACTCTCTGCCCTGGCAGCTGCTTCCACTACTCCCTGGAGGCTTTGTCCAATAAGGGGGACCAGTTCCTGTAAGGATTTAAGTGCTAATTTGGATGGATCCTAAAAAGGGATGAGGCAGAGGGAGGAAAACGAGTAGATACTTTGGTGCTCCACTGGTATTTTAAAGCCCTTTCCGGACACATTCATTCCTTTCTGCAACAATACGGTAGAATTTAACATGTTTTTCCTCTTTACTCTAGTGCAGTAAGGCCCAGTCTTTTCTCTAGAGGGTTGGATGATCAGTGCCCGGTCCACCTGTGGATTCGATTCAGCCAGTGGTCTTAATCCAGAGGCAGGGGCAGCCCAGCCCTAAAATGACCCCTCACAGGGGAAAGGGTGTAGCCCAGTCCTTTGTGGTGGGGAAAAGACATGGCCTGGCCCAACCCAACACAATCTTGCAGAGGAGAGAAGGAGCATGACCCAGCTGTGCCCTTGAGGGGACATGGCGCAGCTATGCAGGAGAAGTGGCCATTGTCCAGCCTCTATCTGTCCCAATGGAGGGGAGGGAGTGTAGTCTAGCCGCAGAGGTGGGGTAGGGGGATAGCTCAGCTGTGCTGTGGGTGGGGGGTGGGAAAAGAAGGACAGCCCAGCTCCAACCCTCCACAGGAGGCTTGAGAATTTGGAAGTGGGGGAGGGTAGTAGTATTGCCACTGACCCCTCCCCCCCCCAACTGCCAAAATTTCCTGACTCATGAGGAATTCCATGGGCTGGGTGTCATAGCTCTGCAAGTCACACTTGGCCTGTGGACTGGAGGTTGAGCACCCCTGCTCTAGTGAGTTACCAGGCCTCATACAGCCTCTGATTCGCCATCTTTTAAATATATGAAAATTTAAAAACTTTGAGGAGTTCGTAACATCCTGTGATATACAATGTGAACTGAATGCAATGCATTGTAATGTAAATTAGCAACAGCAGGGGGAGGAAACTGCTGACTGGATTTGGACTAGAACTCCCAACAGTCCCCAGGGGGAGCAGGCACTAGACTGACACAGGCACTCGAAGAACAATGCTGATAGCACGTAGACTACAACCTCCAGAGACGCAGGGGGTGGGGAGACAAAAGGCATAGGAAGCTGCAGCAGAACATGGGACACACTGGAAGAGGGAAACACAGGGCCAGATTTCCCAGAAGAGCGATGGAGCCGGGACTGCAGCAGCGGGACTTGTACATGGAAGCACATGCAGATGGCAATTGAGCACTCTTGGGACCGGAGGCTGGTTTGGAGCACTTCCATAGATGTGGGAGGCTTTAAGCTTTCTTGACTGTAACGTACCAGTGGTAGTGTCCACTACTGGTTACCTGTTCTTGAGTGAATTCACCAGTGTTACTGCTTATTATCTGTTACCTTGTTCCTAAGTGTATGTACCTTAATGTTAATGTTCATTTACGTGTACATGTTCCTTTCTACTTATCCTATTGGCTTGTGACCCTTACTCCTAGCATTTTCTATATACAGTAAAAGTAAGAACTTCCCTTGTCAGCTTCCTATACCAGTTCCTGGGGTTGTGGGGTTTGGTACAATTCTATTTCTTTATCAAGTTATTACTTACGCTTACTAATATTTTATACTCCTAAAATAAGTAAACCTCCTCAAAATTCCACATGAATTTAACTTCCTCCATGAACATAGATATTTTTCCTTTCATTAGAATTCCAATGTCTCCATATGCTCTTGGACTACATTGAAGTTTTTAGTTCTAATTAAGTATTTGCTATACCTGCATCCAATATTACTGCTCTCAGAACACCATCAGGACAATCAAAATACATATCAATTGATTTTATATCTTAATATAATTTACTGGCTGGTGCAAAGCCGTCACACAGTGAAGTGCTGCCTAGCAGGTGGCTATTTCAGTTCTTATATAGCCTCTCAAGCTAAGTACTCAAAAATCCTGAGGCAGAAGCATTCCAAGTATCACACTTTACATGAAGTGCCTTATTAGCATGGGAGCGAACAGAACTGATGTTTGCCCTGGGAGATAGGGGCATGGAAGCAGACTACACTAACTGAAGCTAGCAGGCTGGGGGCATTCCCATATGCCTCCCAGGACACTGCTGGAGCAGGCCCTCTCCCCAGCCCTGCCTTGCCTCCCCAGCCAGGTGGCAGCTGGCAGCAGCATCTGGGAGTATGGGGGGCAGGGAGAATAAAGTCTCCCTGCCACATGCCCCACCCCACCCTGCTGGCTTGGGTCTTGTGGGGCTGGATCCATGCACTTGTGGGCTCCATTACCCTAGCTGCAGCTTGAACCACTGTGTGGCTTCTCACTGCACCAAGAACTGGAGACGAGCAGTGGTGGTGGGTACCCATCCTGTCCCTGTTCCTCCCCCCACCCCCAAGATGCAAGCCAGCAAGTGGGGGTGAAGGGAACAGAGCCCCCCTGCTATGGCCCCTCCCATCAGCCTCCTGACTGCTGTAGCTTGGAGTCATGCACAGCTTTTTGCTGTACTGGGAGTTGGGGTGGGGGAATGGAGCCCCTGCCATGCAGGCCTGCCCCACTCCAGACCCAAGCCAGCAAGCTTGGGGCACCAATGCAGCATGTTCCCTCCAGCCCCTCAACTGCATAAAGGAGACTGAGACTTTCTGCCTCCTCTCTGTGAGAGCCCAGGGGTGAGGCTAAGCCACTGCTTCCCCAAAGCAAGGTGAGCCCTGGATGAGGCTAGCACACTGCCCAGGGAGGGGCACCTGAGATGCCAGGAGACTGCAAACCAACTTGAATCATGATGGAATCTAATACAGACATTTGATAAAGTGCTCTAACCTAAGGTACTCTGGCCTGATACCACATCCATCCAGGGTTATCTTAGATAGGGTTCTGCAATTTCTAAAGCACTCTATGTGCTGTGAA
Source organism: Gavialis gangeticus (assembly GCF_001723915.1). Classification (NCBI taxonomy): domain Eukaryota; kingdom Metazoa; phylum Chordata; order Crocodylia; family Gavialidae; genus Gavialis; species Gavialis gangeticus. The sequence goes on from NW_017729032.1 coordinate 128,993,254, forward strand.
CATCTGTTTGGTTACAGCTCTAGAACACTTTTTCTGTGCCTACGTGGTGAGCATAATGTCTGTATCTAGTTGCAGACTACTAGAGGGTATATCTTCTGAGAGAAAAGCACCTGACATACAGCATGCATAGAGCTAGTTCTTACTTTAGAACAGAGATTCTCAACTAGGGTGCTACAGGACACCATGTAATATTAGCACATTTTGGGTGTGCAAACACCTACACGATTCAAAAGATAAATCCAAACATTTCAAATAAGAATCCATAGTGTCATTCTGACCCGTTACAGCCCTTCTGAGTTCTCCGAAACAAAAGAATTGTCCTATTAATTTTTCCATACTCCAAATATGAGGGAAAAAGGTAAGAGCTGACATTTTCCAAGGTTTTCCTAGAGTCTAATGAGGTTGAGAACAAGTGCTCTAAAACCAGAAGCAGCACAGCCACTTTAGCGGAGTTAATTTGTCAGGGTAAATCTCCGCACTAACAGTTATGCTCCTTCTAGGTGTTCTCAGAGTCACTGTGGAGCATCTGCACAGCACTTCCTCACATCATATAGGTGTACACCAGATGTCTTGAATTGATGCTGAGCAAGTGCCAGCAGAAGCTCCAACAGTTCAGGAACTTCTGCACCACTCTGTACTTGAAGAAACCCTGTTATATACTCCAGCTTCTCATCTCTCTCATGGTCATGTTTGTTTCTACTGAAGGGTTCAATGTCTAAGATTCCCTCTCTGCTAATATAAATTGCTGATTCAAAAGGTACTCTATACATTGCACAAGAGACTCACCTGGTTGCACACAAAGAAGAACTCTCGTAAAGCCAAGATCTAATTTCACAACACAGAGACAAAAAGTAGACTGATTTTAAGGGATGAGAGGAATTGTCTGTATGTCTTGTGTTCTGTAGTAATTGTTTTGCACTCATTCTGCTCCACAGCAAATGGAAGCTAAACCAGGGCAACTTGATCTTGAACGAACTAGTAGATTAGCATGGTTAGAGCAGATGCACAGGACAGTTACCACAAAGTTACCTCCCAATTTGCTCAGCCTTGGTGATACCACAATGAGAGTACCACATCTAGTTCTGGGCACCACGCTTCAAGAAGGATGTGGAGAAGCTCAAGAGAGTCCAGAGGAGGGCCACACGCATTAGAGGCTTACAGACCAAGACGTATGAAGAGAGGCTGAGGGACTTGGGTTTGTTCAGCCTGGAGAAGAGAAGACTCAAGGGGTACTTGGTTGCAGTCTATAAGTATATCAGGGGCATACATCATGGTTTGGGGGAGCAGCTATTCACCAAGGCTCTCCAGGGGAGGACAAAAAATAAATGGGCACAAGCTGAGTGAAGATCGCTTCAAGCTAGACATACGGAAAAACTTCTTTACAAGCCGAATGCCGAGGGTTTGGCACAGGCTCCCTCCAGAAATGGTATAGCGATCCAAACTGACAATCTTCAAAAAGTCTTGATGCCCAGCTTGCTGGGATCTGTAAGGTCCCTTCCAGCCCCTACCAACTATAAAACTATCAAAGGGGCTGATGCATGAGCAGTCCGGCACCCTTGAGCTATAGTATATTAGTCAGTCCACAGAGCTAAGATACAAAAGTATGAAGTACTGAGTGTTGAAGTATGAAGTACATTCTGTAACATTAAGCTATAAATGTATCACTCAGCTTTAGTATCCCAATATCACAACAGGTTCCAGGATAGAGCATTTCACTACAGTACTCAATGTTACTTAGAAAACTACAGATGGGAATATAACTCTTCAATAGTTGGACCACCTGAAGTGATCTAAATTTGGCAGTGTCTATAGAACCCAAGGACTGACAGAGAAAGACTAATGACTCGGTTGTCAAAAATAACTAAATGTTACATCTCTCAGCACTGGAGCTGTTTTGTCTTATATAAATAAAACATTCACTAAGTCAGGGACACACAGGACACAGACAGAAATAAAAAACTCTAAGCCAGCCAGTGATCCACTTACTCACTCAAGGTATGTGTTCTCATCTGATCCCAGAGCAGCTAAGCTATTTTGGAGTGAGTCTCAATAATCTGGTAGAAAAAGCACTCAGTTGCTGTGCGAAAACCAGATTCAAATCCTTGTCTCAGAGCAAGAATTTGAACCCAGATCTCTCAACTCACAGGGAGAGAAATATTTCTCCTCTCAAACTACTTTGAGGATCTAAACCCAAGTTCCCGCTTTAGTCTTTGGGATGATTCAGACCAGGAAAAAAAATGAATTAGTCCAAAGAAGTTTATACACTTGTTAACTATGCTATGGTCTTGAGTCTCAGAGCCCTGAAATACTTGAGAGAGTATTTCAGGGTTGGACAAGATGGCTGTTGAAGTATTCCTTGTGACACCAACACTAAACACTAAGAACAATCAAGTTGCACTTAACACTAATACTATATAGGTACAAGAAATAACTGGAAAGAACAGAAGACAGAATATTAGGAGGCAAGAAACAAGTTTTAGATAGATTTACTTGAAGGGCCTACTGACAATGCACTAAACAGTCAAATGCCCCAGACCAGTCCTTCATGTTTTATCCAATGTTTCTGTCTGCAGAAGCTGCAGATGACAAATCAAATAATAATAGTGCATTATACATCAATTTAATTTCAAATGATATCACAAAAAAGACCTGATGTGGCATATTTTATTTCAGTAACTTCAATAAAGTGAGTTTTTAGAAAATTATTTTTTTCTATGCAAGTTTTACTAACCATTTTTAATTGGTAACATCTTGGAAAGCAGACTATTTGAATTGTAGGATGAAGGTGAGAAAATAGTCTGCTACAATCAAAATTATGTATATCCTATACACAGCACATTAGCTATTTTTCCCCAACTCCAGTTTGTTTTACTCAGAAATATTTAAAAATTTCCCCAGTAGAAATTTTAGCTTTATAGAAAGTGGAAAAGACAAGTTGTGACTGCAATTAACAATAATGTCCAAAGCACAACTGGTAAAGCACAAGGAAGTCCAGGAAAAGAAATGTTAATTTAAATATGAAATATCTGCTTTAACTGCATGACCTGCAAAAGTACAAATTTAACATCATCATCATAATAATCTTTACGTTCTCCACCTTCCTATTCTCTTCCAAAGCTAATTAAAACTATACTTGAACTGTCAAGAGCAGCTTTTACTATTCTTAACCAAATAAATGAATTAAATCATTTTATGGAGGTGACATTGAACTTTTAAGATTTGCACAAAAATAAATAATGTGTGCTAGTTCAGTCATTTACCGATCGCTCGCCTTCTCTCCCCCAAAATAGTGTAATGCATTCTAATGATCACGACTGTAGGAAGCCATTACAAACTATTTAAAACAGCCACTGGAACATACTAACGTTTCATTTATAAAAATATAAAGAAAAACAACAAGTACAAGTTTGTGCTGCTAGAAGTAAAACTCATTAAAACACAATTGGTCAGAAATTGAGATTTAGAATGTGCTAAATAGGTTGCATTACATAACTAAACTTCCATTTTAGTTAGTTAGTGCAGGCACCGCAATACTTTCTTGTATACAACACCCCCACAAATAAAGCATGCAGCTTGTTTTTGGAAGGCAGAATATAGGGGGAAAAAAAAGTGTTTTCCCCCTCCCAGAATCATGGCACAGAAGCTGGGAACAGAGGGTCTGGGAAGTGTGGTTCCAGGGAGTTCCTGATGCCCGTTTCATTCTCTAGACTGCCTCCTTGGATGCCACACTTCCTGAACACTCTGCCAATGTCAACTTCACGCTGCCAACGTCAACTCCATAAAAGGAGGACTTACTCTATGTTACACAAGGTTAGGCCCCTGGTCCTTGCAAAGTCAATAGCGAGACTTTTAGCCATTTACTGTAAGTACTTCTTTATACAATTTCTGTAAATAAACTATTCCCAATTCACAAGCCTTATCAAGATACTACTAGCAGCCCATTTGCTGCTTCAGGCACAAACTACAGTGCTCACTCTCCTTGTCTATAATCCAGGTGTTTTGTATCTAGACCAGAGCTGTCCAGCTGATGGCTTCTAGAGGTTAACATGAATCCCACCTAGTTGCTGCTGCTCCCATCACTTCAAATACAGTAGTAGCCAGGGTCTTGGGGTTCCCCCTCCCTCCATCAACTTCTGCTGCCTGATTTAGCCTCAAGGGGGGGGAGGGGGGGCATGGCACAGCCTGCAGTGCCAGGAGAGCTAGCAGCCTGGAGCAGCTTTGCAACACAGTACCGTGGGGGAGCCCACAAGGAGCTACAGGAGAGGTGGGGTGCTCCACTACATGGGGGTGGGCGTACCTGCCATGTGGTGCAGTGAGGTTGAAAAGCACCTGCCTACTTCTGTGCTTGGTGAAGCAGGGTGGGGAAGCACCTTCCCACACATGCTTGGTGTGCAGCTGTTGGGGCCCCATGGCCCCTGCTAGTTTGGTAGCACGGGAAGATGGTGGTGTTAATTGCTCCCCTGCCACTACATTTCCTGACCAGTGGGCTACATGCCATGGCTTTGCAAGCTGTATTTGGCCCATGGGCTGGAGGGCTATGTTCTAAAGGAACTCAATTCTGTCATCACGTAGTAGGTATGTTCAGCCTACACCTGTTACATCAGGCCCTTCAAGAGAGACTGATGGAAGAACAACTAATGAATGTTTATTTAAGATGCCCCATTAAGCATGCACCTGAGTTGCTCAGCACCTAAGAAGTGACTGCTCTGACCATGCAGAATTAGAACATTATTAAAGAACCTCAGGAACTATATTTGAAGAAATGTAGGTGCTAAGGGACAAAGTGGCATTTCGATGATCAAACTCTTTGACTTACAAGCCCAAATTCTGCTTAAAGCCTTTGGGGTTTATATACTATGCAGTTTCCCCTTGCAAAATAGAGAGCATAGTCCATGTCTCTCAGAGGATATTGAAAACAGAAATATGTTAAAAAGGTAGTGAGGCACTAATACCCTGGAAACAGGAGTCATGCAAGGCCCAAGCTTCTCCTAGTACTTGATCGTGGGATTCTCCTAATTTTTATTAGGCTCTCCAACAAGTAGAGCTACGACCTTACGGTCTTTTCCCAAATCCATCCCAAATCAAACAGAAAGACTGCTTATTTTATATTATTTCATGAAGCATGAAAAACATTCCAACTATCATTATTGACGCCTCCTTTTTATATTCTGACTCGCCAAGATCTGTTCAGTTACCAATGTGCAATAGCCTCATGTAAAAAAAAGTCATGTTCAGGCTTCTCCCACAGGATCCAACACCTACTTGACCTGTAGGAGTGATCATCCTTGACCATGAGGGATCACTGCATTTCATAAGGCCTTTTTGTCCCTATGAGCCTAGCAACTGCAAAAACAAATCCTGTGTCAAAGTGGCAATCAGTAACTCTTGCATGTGACATCTAATAGACATGATGCAATCATGATTAAATTATGAAAAATGCTGTTTTGATTTTAAAAGACAAGCTAATCCATCTGTTTGCTCACAAAGTAGGAAAAAAAGCATGGCTCTTTAGAATAAACACCATGTTTTAAGGTTCAAGTGTCTCCTTCTCAGTAAGAAGACAGCAAGTACTTTTATAATCATCCTTCCTGCCCCCACCCCAGTTATGCTGCTACTGGCCAGGCTGGGCGAGACCAAGCACACAGCAAGGATAAGTGATGGGGGAGTGGAGAAAAGCAGAGACTTCACAGAAGGAAATACGGGAAGGAAGTGGGTGGAGGACCCCCAGTAGTACTGGGGCAGAAAGAGAAAAAAGGGGAAGAGGCTGGTGGGAGGCAAGAAGCAGCAGCAGCTCCATCACTGACCCTGGGTTGGAGCTGGAGCTTGTTTCTACACTACCTTGTACTCTATTCCAGATGAGGGGCTTCCTGTCCCACCATGTTAAAAATGGGAGAAAAACCCCCATCGTGGAATTGAGTAACTACAGTAAGTATTAACACTAATAGCAATCTTTCATGTAAGCTATTTTGCACTGGTAAGACAAAGGCTATTGATAAATTTTCCATGCTGTTTTAAACAGCGTTTTAAATCAAACTAAACAAATTAATTTAGTCACATGTTTTTTGAACTATTGGCACTGCTTAATTCATTTCTATAGTTTAGGCCAAGAAATACACAAACACTAAACAATGGGGTGGGGGTTGTGGTTTTTTGTTTTTTTGTTTTTTTAAATAAAAATCAGCTTCTAGTCCAGTAGTCGCACACTGAAAAAGTTCTCCAGAAGCCACGGACACTGCAGGAATCGTTTATGCTGGGAATTTCAAGTGAGTATAAAGAATTTGAGTGCCAAAAGTAACTTTGATTGGAAAATAAACATTGAGGCCTTAGAGAAAGTGTAACAGAAAGCACTCACAAGGAGAAGGGACATGATAACATTTTTTTTCAAGACCAGATTTCTTGAAGCCTTGTTTTTACTAAACCTGCATTTTGAGTTAAACTTTGACTTTCTAGTGATTGTTTTCTTCTCTTTGTCCTTTAATTAAGGCCCAGACTAAAGATTGAAAGGTAAGTAAAGAAAGAAAGTGAAAGGAATCAGAGTCCTTTTGTTTTTGGTAGTAGTAGTTCCAGTGAAAAGTAGGGTAATACTGAACATTGGCATTGCAGTCTCAGAAGCACACAAGCATTTTATCTTACTGACCAGCTCTTAGCTATATAAAGATTTTGGTCAGTAGGACAGTTTGGCTACCCCTGGCCTCTATTATAACCATACTAATACAGATAATATGAACAAAAAATAAACTGTTGATGAAGGATGACAGCATTAGTTCCTCTTTCATGCATGCACCTTAAAAATGTGTTGCAGAATTTGTAGCATAAGCCAAAATGAAGTCAAAATAGCAAATCTGCATTGTTAAGAAATGGAAAAGAATTTAATACTAGAATTCTGGACTTAACAAAAAAAAAAAAAAAAA
>NW_017729032.1:129000270-129016389 GCF_001723915.1 Gavialis gangeticus
AAAAAAAAAAAAAAAAATCAAATAAATGATTAAATCAAACAGGTGCAAAACCTTTCTAAAAAGAGATTATACTTGCAAGTAAGATTCGGTATTTGACCGGTTAAATAAAGTTTCATCAATTGACCAGTCAAATATCAGTCAAAACCTGAAAAAAAAACTGCTAATGGGTTCAAATAATACAAAGAAAAAGCACAACTTCTATTAAGAAATGTGTCAAAACAACAAAATCATGCTTTTGCCAAGAAAAATACAAGAGTAGGGTTTTGTTGTTGTTTTTTTAAGATTGCTATAATCTTTGACAGGTCAAAAATATGTAGTCAATTGACTAGTGAATTGACAATATTTGACCAGTCAATTGATTGACTTCCCAATCCTACTTACAGGATACTCGCAAGGTGCGTTTTACTTACAGTTCTAGCTCTATTATGAACTAACTCTACCACGTTAATCAAATTTTGTTCAGTTTCTTCACTACAGTTCCAAAGCAGTGGGAAAAGAACAAAAACAGTAAGCCAGGAAAAAAGGTTTCTGAAACCATTACAATTTCACTGCACTGCAACTAAAAACAACTAGTTAAAATAGTTTTGACAATGACTTAGCTGTAATAAAAAGCTCACATGCATTATCCATGCAGTACACTAGAGGGCAATATAACAACTTCAAAAACATTAAAAAAAATCTTTAAGAAGGAAATACATGTGTATTTACTTTGAATCTATTAACATTATTTTATGAAAAACATTTTTAAAGCATCGTGACCTGTATAGAAAGCTGAGTCAGTCCAATCAGAGAAGATAATTAACAGATGTATTAGAAAGGAGAGTAACAAGTCTAGATCTACTGGCAGGCTGAACCCCCTTATATAACATCACACCATGTTTGGATCTCAGCATCAGAAGGATGACACATCACAACCTCTTTACAAGATACCTTTATAAAAAAAAAAAGAGAAGGGGGAGGGGGAGAGAAACCTATAACATGAACACTCAGATTTCATATTCACATAAAGGTTACATATAGCAAAGCCATTTTTACTGCGTTTCAAAAAGATCTTCAGGCATCCTAATTTCCTCAACATTTGAATTCTAATGCGAGACCTTGTGTTTCTAAGGCCTAGTCTGGGCCCACCAAGAAATAACCTGCAAATTACAGACAGGTACAGCATTTAAGATTTTCTATACCACACATGTGCTTCCCTCCCCCAAAATCCCACACAAAATTCAGCTGGAATTTAAGTGAAGAGAAAGATCTTTTTGTCTTCCACCCCCACTCCTAGGCATTTTAAGTAAGTCTCAAATAGTGTCTTGAACATGGCATATGCCTAGGATTTCAAATGAATTATCTATTCATGAGACAGGGCACAATTTTGATCTTCTAAGTATTCTAGAAAACTTTTTGATCAGAATATATGGGATCCACACATTACCAAGGTACACAATGTAAGAGGTGAGGATTTTTAGTGGTATCTGTTACTGGATCCACTATAGAGTTGGGGGAAGCTGTTGGACAAGCTTTTGGGCATCAAGTGTCACTTGAGGAAGGACACTTGATGCCCAAAAGCTTGTCCAACAGTTCCCCTAACTACACTGTGGGCCCAATAAAAGATATCACTAAAAATCCCTGCCTCACATACATTTCCTGGATTATCATGGTGATGATAATACTCCAATATTAATTATGTACAAATAGTCCTTTAAAATGATTGTTCCCCAACCAGCCACCATCTGACATCCGTTTACATTTTGACCAGACACTGAAAGAGTTCAGCTATGATTTCACTTAATACATTCCCAATAGTAGCATGAACTTTGACACCAAGGGTATGGCCATCCCATCTCCATTGGAAACATGCTCATGCAGCCAAGAAACAAGCTGGGCCCTCTCCTTCACCACCACTTTGCGCATGCTGCTTGATGGAACATGTCTTTAGGTGTATGCACAGGAACACCCAAGGCTGTTGGCCTTCTTAAAGCAATACTGAGCAGTAAGCACCTCTCAGCACTGCTCTTTGATCATGTGACTTTTTTCAGCATGGAACCCATGTAAAGAAGGAATAAATTGCAGGGGTTTGTCTGTCTGCAGTAGTCCTGGGATAGCTGGAGCAGTATAGATACCCACCATACATCTCAAACAACAAAGAATGACAAACAAGAGACTCTTAGCAACATGATAAAATATCAGTCTTTTCTGGCAGCAGGGTTTTCTGGCATACTATTGGTTTACTTGCTGACAAAAGCCAGGATGTTTTCATCTGCTATGAGAATGAAAATAAAAGGATACAATGAGCATGTTCTTTTTACACTACCAGTGCAAAATAGGTTTAGACAATAAGCTCCCCCTTTCTTTAGAAATGTTATTCGGGATATCTTTTTAGCTGTGTACAAGAGGGCCTCCACCTAAGATCAGAATCTCAAGCATACCAATAGTGGCTTTAAACTTATGGTACAAACACCCAAGATCTATAGACCTGATCCAGAGCCCACTGAAGTAAACAAAAATATTTTCAGTGACACTGGATGTGGACTGATCAGGCCCTCGGCAGCATCTATTACCCATGATTTTGAACAGCATTACTACCTTTGTCATATCATTTACAGGAATCACTTCATCATTAAAATGTAGCCACTTATGGGGTTGCTGGAAGGAAAGCATACTAAATAATTAAGGGGGGAGGAATTTTGGCCAAGAAAATGAACGCAAAATGCTACCAATATAAAAAAAGTGTTCTGAAATTGTTTACATCTGTGCCATGTAAGCAGAGCCAAACCAACCCTATCTAAAGCTTTTCCTCCTGTCAGGCACTAAACATGAATATTATTGGAATGGCATTAGAGATAAGAGAACCAAAAAAAGGTTTCTTCAGACTGGGCAAAGTGTGGGTTGTGCAGCTGCATCCCCACTTCAATTCCTGCTCCACTCAGTTTAAAACAGACTGCAGCAGGTACATTTCTATTCATGTGGAGCTGAGGGATTCAGATGACTTCATGGATTATTATGATCTCTTGGAAAAATTCATCAAGGCATCTATATGCAATAGGCTTGCAGAAGGTAGGATTCTGAATGACAGCCAGGATGGCTTCGTCATCAGCAGGTCTGGTCTTACCAACCTCATCTCCTTTTATGATCAGGTAACTCACTGGATAAGAGAGAAGAGGTTGACATTATATACCTTGACTTCTAAAAATAGTTTGATCTGGTATCCCACAATGTTCTTATGAGAAAATTGGAAGATTGTAGGCTTAACTGTGAGACAGTTAGGTGGGTAGGAAGCTGGCTACAGGGTAGGACCCAGAGAGTTCTACTGAACAGATCTGTGTCAAATTGGCAAGAAGTGGCCAGCGGCATCCCTGAGGAGTTGGTGCTTGGTCCAGTGCTTTTTAACATCTTCATCAATGCTTTTCATGTGGAGGTGAAGAGCTCAGTGGCCATGTTTGCAAATGACACCAAGTTATGGGAAAGCATGATCACATTTGATGATAGGCTGCAGATACAGGCGGACCTAGACAGGCTGGCAAGTTGGGCGGATTGGAACCAGATGAAGTTTAACATCGAGAAATGTAAAGTGCTCCACCAGGCGATGAACAATCTCCTGCACACCTATAGGACTGGAAACACCAATCTGACCAGCACTCTGAATGAAAGAGACCTGGGAGTAATAACTGACCATAGTATGAATATGTGCCAGCAGTGTGACACTGTAGCCACCATGGCAAATAATACTCTGGCGTGTATCAATAGATGCATCTCCAGAAAAACCCAGGAAGTGATTCTTCCTCTCTGCTCGGCATTGATGAGATGGCAGCTGGAGTACTGCATCCAGTTCTGGGTGCCACAATTCAACAAGGACATGGAAAAGCTAGAGCAGTCCACAGGAAGGCCACCTGTATGATCGGAAACTTGCACAGCAAGCCATACAAGGTAAGGCTGAGGGACCTGAAACTATTTAGCATGAAGAGAAGGCTGAGAGGGGACTTGCTAGCAGCTTACTGCTACATCAGGGATGTACATCAAGGGTTCGGTGAACCAGTGTTGGCTAGGGCATGCGTGGGGAAAACCAGGAGCTATTGGACTCAATCTCCTGGAACACCATTTCAGACTCAACATTAGGAAAAACTTCTTCACAGCCAAGGTGTCCAGGATGTGGAAAAAAGCTCCCTCCAGAGGTGGCATAATTGCCTACCCTGGATATCTTCAAGAGGAGACTGGACGGTCACCTTGCTAGGGTCACTTGACCTCAGCTGTCTTTCCTGCTTGGTGCAGGGGCGCTGGACCCAATGATCTTCCAAGGTCCCTTCCAGCCTATATACTATGAATCTACTCTATTACTGGCAATCTCTTTACTTCATAGATGTTTAAAAACCTTGATCATCCACTAATCAAGCTCCCCTTTCTTTTACAGTCATACTGTCTCTTAGCTACTCCTGGTAATGTTTTTCTGCTCACTGCATGCCCAGTAAAGATATACCATTATCTAGGAACCTCTACCAGGTGGTTGTCAGGATTTGAACCCACAATAAATCAGAGAGAGAGAGAGGAGGAAGAGGGCTGAAGGCAGGCCAAGCTATGCAATGACACAGTGGTCAGAGGCAGGTGGGAGTCAAAAAGGTAAGTCAATGAAGTAAGTTACTGTAGCAATCACCAATCTGGTTTGTTTCCCTGGGTAAGTGCTCTGCAAGCAGCTGAAGCAAGTCCCCCCGCCCAATTATAGCTGTTTGCTTTGTATATTGAGGGCAGATAGCAGTGGAGAGCAGCTATGAGCATGTCTCCCCCTCACTGAAGCAGTTACACATGTCCCCTGCCTGCACCACGTTCAGGGGTTGTGAGGAACAGCACAAACTGTTTGGGAGGGGTTAAAGAGGAAAGGGTTCCCAGGGGCTGTTAGGGGCTAAATGGGGGGTTCAGGGCCACCAAGAGGTTTTCAAGGGAAAGGAGGCCTGGGGGTAGAAAGACATGGGGTGAAGAGAAGCTGGGGCACCATGGTGGGGAAGTGTGAGGAGATGGGGCTTGGGGCTGAAGGGGTGGTGAGGGCTATGAGGGAGAAATGCAGTGTGAAAGGGTTGGAAGCAAGAGAGACTGTGGGTGAAGGGGGCCCAAAGTGGTGCAAAAGCCATGGTGAGATGTGGGTGCTCAGAGGGGCAAGAGAGCAATGTTGAGGAGTCAGGAGAGCTGTGGCATGATATGGAATGGCTTCATGGGGAAAGTGAGAAATCAGGGTAGAGCTCAATGGGGCATTAGAGAGAGATACTGAGGTCTGACAGTGTTTGGAATAAGGATGGGGCTGAGCATGCAGGAGAGGAGAAATATGTGGGAAAGAGCAAGACAGAGTAGAACCATGGAGGATTTAAAGGGACACAGGTCATGCATAAGGGGTGGCAAGGGGCACTTTGGTATGTTGGGGGAACTCATTTGTAGGACACAGGAAGAAAGTTCTGCCCCCAACCAGAGTGGAGAAATAATAACAGCTGTCGCCCCCTGGCACCAGGTGCCTACACCACTCTGAAGGTGGAAGCCAGAACCTCCTCCAAGCCCAGTTACATTTCCCTTTGTTTAGACTTGGATCTTAAAGTGAATAATACAGCCCTAGACTCATACCATATGAGTAGTAGGATATCATAACTAGAGCAAAATAGGCATTATATTATGTAATAATGCACCACACCTCCTGCACCCCCTCCCCCGGCTTTTTAAAACCCTATATTTACCCATGATGCACACAGCTTGGATTTTAGGTATGAACAGGATTAGGGGAAAACATTCTATGGTCTGGACAACAAAATGACTACATTTATGCAACCAGTATGTCTACATTTGAATTATCTAGATATTCCAGAAGCTTTCTGAGTGATATCTTTGACTGGAAAAACTGCATGGTTGGGATAAACTTAGACATGCCTTGGAATGCAAAAGACCTGAAGCATTCAAGAGATGATCCTTCAGGGCAAAAAAGTTAAATTTTTATTCATATTCCCCATAGAAATATGGGGCTTTCTAGGAGCACAAGAGCTTGTATTAAATACAAGACAACAGCCTCGTAGAGGTATGTGCCCTTGGCTAATTATGACTGAATGACAAGCCGTCTCAAATCAAATGTGAATAAGCCATCATCTGTAAAGTTTGCACTGATCTATAATTATGGACCTACCAAAATCACGATTTCACAGAAATCACAAAAATCAGGCAATGCCTATTATATCAGCAAACCCCCCACCCAAAAAAACAAACAACCCCAAACTTACTGTAAATAAAATGCTGGTTCCACAGAAGGACCCAGCAGTCCTCATGACACTGCAACCTGGCTGTGCGGTCCACCGCAGGAGGAAGGGAGGTGGGTAACTATGACTCACACCCTTCACCACTGATTGGATATGAGAGTTGCCCGTCATGTGGCCCTGCCCATCTACACCAATTGGTGGTGAGGGGTGGAGCCACTTGACAGACATCTTTTGCGAAGGAAGGACAATTCTGTGGACTGCTGGCAAGAACTCTTCCCAGGACAGGGATAAAGGAGAATGACCTGGATTCTGGGCCCTGCTTCCAAAACTGTTCATGCATTTTACCTTAGAGACATTGGATGAAATGTATAAACAGTTCCTGTCACCAGGGACCCACACCCAGGACTCTACACCAAGAAAATGCCCTTCTCACTAGGCAATGGAATCACACTCTTTTGGTGCCTGCCTTCCTAGCCTTATGAAGCTTTCATTCCTTTTTCTACAGTGGCTCCCATTAGCCTACTAGTTAAGGCATAAATCAAGGAGGTAAAAGAACTTGGACTCACATCTCTTATGCCACTGAACATGGGTCTCCCATTTCTAAACAACTGTTGTAACAACTATGCCATCTGTCATGGAATACCCAAATCTTCAGTGGTTCATTTTGGGGGATGCTGCTCCCACACAGACATATCTTTCAAGTTCAGTTAATTACCATAATGTTTGGTCTCTATCAACTGTTAAAAATAAGCTATGTTCTTTTTATAAATTTAAATGTTTGGATGAGAGGCAGTACTTGATTTAAAATGTGGGAGGAGTTGGGTGGGGGTTGTATTTTAAACAGTCTAACTTGTCAGCTTCAGCAAGAAAGCTTCGTCACTGGACATAGATGATACCTGATTAGATACCAAAAGGATCCCCATTAGTATCCCTATCTGATGGGCTCTGGAATCAACAGAGAAAAGGTTTACATGGAATAGAATATGTATCAGACAGTGGTTAAATCCATAACAAGAGGTCACTATTAACATGGGTACCTAGCAGAAAAACTTGAGGAATCAGAGTGGAAATATTCTGGAATATAGAATAGAAAATAAAGTCGAGAGAGACATGAGGAGAAGTCTTGAAGAGCTGGAAAGCAGGAGATGTCTTAAACCTGAAGGAAGGAGCCCAGTCAAGAAGGCTGGAAGATCTTCCCAGAAGATTAGCGAAGTGGTAGGTATTCTAGCACAGCTAGAACAGTGAGAAGATGCTTCAGGTTGGAAGGCAGCAATAGGGTGTCTATGATATTTTTGTGCTTCAGTCTCCAAACCCAACAACATTTTTCCTATGTTTCCCGGTCGTATTGGTAAAAAGTTACGAAACAGTTTTATTTTTTACTTGATAATTTGTCTAGTGATTTCAGACCAACTGGTAATAGCAGGCATTCGGTTCCTATGGGGACAGCAGACCTATTTTTCCTTGCAAACCCAGTAAACCTAAAGAGTTCATGGGATCTTCCCCTACCGATTTATTAGATCAGGATGCTGGTGAGACCAAGTCTTGCTACAGCAGTGGTCTCCAACCATTTTAAGGTGAAGATCACTTCTTGAAGAAGAGGGCAACAGAGGATCTACTATGCCCCCCACCCAGCAGGTCAGTTTGCAGGGGAGCAAATCAAGGCCCCTGCAGTGAGGAAGGGAGTGGGGCAGGGGCAGAGGTGAGTGGGCCTCGGCCAGGCTGGGATGGGGGAGGGTCAGAGCCCAAGTGGCCCATTCAGGTGGGCAGGGGGGAACTCCCACCACTGCATGCACCCCAGCAGAGACCCAGGGGCTTAGGTGGAGGGAGAAAAAAATAATTTGAGGGGGATTAGCCCCCCGGAATGGGTACACTGAAGTGGGAGGCTAAGCCCCCACAAATGGAGCTCTTAACATTTGGTTTGTCCACACATTAACATCTGAAACTAGTTTTAAGCCATCATTATGTGGCTCAAAGTGATGCCACTCCAGGGCAGGTTTCTTTCTGATCCACATTACCCACCTTGTGTTACACTAAGGACCTTGTTGCACCTTATTCTGTAAGCCGCATAAATGTTAATCAGCTTGTGATGTTCAGTTTACTGGAACAACAAAAAACCATCTCTGACTGTCCTTCACCCACCCAACTGTGACTTGCCACTAAAGGCTTGGTGAGCAGGAGCAGGGCTAGGAGCCAATGGAAATGGGGCCCAGTCCTTTTTTTCTCTGGAGCTTGCCCCTCACCCCCTCCCTCACACTACTGCTGGCTGGGCTGGTGACTGGCTGGGGATTGTCTGAGCTCCAAGGGGCCCAATCCTTTTCTGAGTTCAGACAGTGCCCAGCCAGCCTTCAGCTCAGGCAGAAACAGTGTAGAAGAACGGGCTCTGGAGAAGAATCAGGCCCCTCAGAGCTCAGGTGATGCCCAGCCAGGGTGCTTTGGAGGAAAGCATGGACCCAGACAACGGACACCAATGTTATGCATGCCTGAAACTAAACCACTTGGCTAGAGTCTACAAGCAAAAAGCACCTGGCACTATCATTTGCAGTTGTATAAGCAGCACAATGCATGTCAGCATGCAGAAAATGGTAGTGGTCCACTGTTGAACTAAAACACATAGAAAATATTTTAGTTCAAAAGCTCACCACTTTTCCTTTTCTTCTTTTTTTTGCCATCTTGGGGGTGGAAGATGTGTGTTGTTAATTTAATTTAAATAGATTAAAAATCAAAATAAATGCTTAAAAAATAAACATCTGTTATCCATCAAAATTATTTAAAAATAAAAATTGAATTCTGCCAACCTTAGCCATAATTATGTATTGGTTCTCTTTAATGGAAATAACAGTCCAAAAACTACAATAGTGGATAATGTAGCTTCCAAATATGTCACATATATCAAATGCATAGTTACCTAATGCGGCATGCCTAAAGTGGTCATGATTAATAATGGACCACAGTTTGATTGCTACTAATTTAAAATTCTGCTAGAGAGTATGATTTTAACTCTTTTTTTAAAACAGATTCTCCAACTAGAAGTACATAGTTGAAATTATAAAGAGGTTACTTTTAAAAAGATGAAGACTTAAACACCAATCTTTTCCTGGCTGTGCTGAACTACAGGACATCACCTTGACAACAATGGTTTTCATCTGCAGAACTGCCTTTCAACAGAAGAATCAGACCACCATCCTACCTCAGAGATGACACAAAAATGACAGAAATCACCAGAGAAAGCAGGAGAGAAACAGAAGAACTATTATCAATAGATGGTTGTTTGACTTCTCATCTTTGCAGCTACATGACAATGTAAAAATCTCTAGGTAGAAACAGACATCACCTTTGTACTACAATAAAAAAAAAATATGGTGGCACAATGCAACAGCAAACAGATGTCCATTTTTTGCCACACCACAGTGGGGCTACAGCAAAAGGTAGTAATAAAATTGTACTCCTTTGCTGTGGTGTATATTTATTTGCTTTATGATGGGAGAGCAGGAGTAGGCCAGAGTTACTTGCACTCCAGCAGAACTCCCTAGGCTGAGGGGCTCGGTCCTGCACACCCTGGGAATTCCTGTCCAGGACCAGGACCAGGCCCCCAAAACCCCAGCAGGGCCCACCTGGCATTCCCTGCTTCCAGAAACACACCCTGGGAAATCTGTTTCTGGAAACGAGGAAAGTCGGGACTCTCTAGTTCTTGGAGGTGGCTGGGGGGGTGTATCACCTGTTGTCCTGCCAGATCAACAAATGAAACAATGGGTGACATGCATTTCATCCAATATCCCAGCACAGCTGATCCATTTCATTTGACAACATCCGCTTCTAGCCTTCAATGGCAAAACCTGGACGCTAAGGCAGCAGTCTCCCAAGAGGTGTCTGCACATTCACATGAGGTCACTGAGGATCATGAGCAGATTTATAAAGAAACAGCTTTTTCCATGAGGAAAGGAAGAAAAAGAGAAGAGCCTGGGGCTTCGGTGTTCTGCATCTGAACAAGCTGTAGAACCAAAGGGGTTAAATTCAGCAGCAGAGGCTGGACCTTAGTAAACACTGAGGTCTACAAGAATAACAGTGTCTACCCAGAGACTGAGATCTATAGAGGCTAGAACGCCATGAATGTAAACAGATGTGATATTAGTATTTTTTTTTTAAATGAGAAAAGGGATACTGGCCTGTAAGAAGTTTATACTAATATTACCCTATTGACTGTATAAAACAAGTTGTGAGCAATGGGTTAGAAGGAAGTGCTTCAAGCAATTGTATGACAGTTGTCTCTCACTTATATCCCTCTCTTTCAATTTATTGTGTTAATAAAATGCCTGAACTGTTCCTCAAAACTGACTATGGCTACTCTGCTGAGTCCACAACTGTCCATGAACTCAGTGTGCTCAGTCAGTGTTAGGTGTGCCTTATATATATCCATAGATTAGGCTATTCAGGGGATTTAGGTGTCAAGTGCACAGAGGCTCATGCAGGCTTGCGTGAGAGATACCTAAATACTAGGGGTGTGCAAAGTGGGCTATATTTGATTCAGATTCGACCCAATTCGAGGGACAGTGATTTGATTTGTTGATTTGAATCACTATCCCAATTTGATTTGGCCAGATCTGAAGTTTCAATGCTGATTCAGAGAATCAGTAATTCGGCTATAGACACAGCTTTAAATGTTTTTTCTACATACCTTGAGGTACCAGGCATGGCTTGTGAAATCTCAGATGGTGGGGCAGATGGAGTATCCCACAGAAGCCTGGGGGAGGGGTGCGAGGGGCCTGCATGCTCAGTGATGGACCCCCCCATGCCTCCCTGGCTCAGTGATCAGCCATGGGGGGACCCTGGGTGTCCCCCAGACCCAGGAAGCATCAGTCACCGAACTGGAGGAGGGGAGAGGGGGGGCCCACATGCACTCCATGGCAGACCCAGAAGTGGGCCAGAAGTGCTTCTGGTCCAGTTCCAGGTCCACTGCCGAGCATGTGGGGTACACCACCCCCATGCTCCTTTGGGTGTTCCATCCACCCCAAGGTATCAGCATTCATGAGCCGCCTAGTACCTTGAGGTATGTAGAAAAAACATTTAAAGCTGTGTCTATGTCCAAATCATAGAATCTTTCTTACTCAATTTGAAGTGTTCCAATTCAATTCATAGAGATGAAATGGTTGCCCGATTCTATTTAGATTCAGAGATTTGGCCACCAAATCAGGCCGAATTGAAAATCAGCAGTTGAAGCTTTGCATAGCCCTACTAAATACCTGACCAAGCTAAGATGGTGGCACCTCTCAGCAGACAGAGCATTGGAATTTAAGGTGTACAAGTGAGTTTTCTGGCAAAAAATTAAAATGCCTAGGTTCCCAACCTCCCAAAGCAGTTAGTTGAGTAGGACATACATGTATGCCCTAAATTCTTCTGTGGATCTCAAACTTAGTTCTTCCTTCACAGTTGAAGAGTAGTGCCCTCTTCATCCAAGCTAGTAATAACAGGAAAATATTAGTTAAAAAATGGCTTGGTTTCCAGTTTCTTTTTAAAATTATTGGGGAAGGTGCTTTTTTTTTTAATATAAACATACATCTTGCATTGAAAAACAAAGCAAAACAAATGTTAAAATATGACTATTCTGTCACAATGAAATGCAAAGAGTAAAACAGATGATGAAAAATGCATAGGTTAAACTGCTTCACTTCTGCTTCCAAAGCAACAGCATGAGAGAGACTGGGAGTTGCTTAAATGTAAGAACAGGTTGGTTTTTGGGTTTTTTAAAAAAAAGAGTCTCTTAAAAAATTCCTTTTACAGGGGAACCAAAATTAAGAGCGTAAAACAACAACATCTCTTAAAACAGATAGTTATGTTTAAGGGAAAATATTCAAGCAGTTTGGAAGGTTTACACCTACCACATTCTCTCCAGAGGAAAGCTAGATTTCAAGTATGGTGACAGCAATATCTTAATAGGAAGAAGATTACCATACCACTGGGTATTGTAACTTGGAAGGTTTTGCTCTGTTACAAGATATGGCATATTTTCCTGTTATTTCTATATTACCTTCAGACAAGCTTATTGTCTACCACAGTAGATATAAAATGTAGGGCTTTGGCACAGGTTACGTTAAAAATGAAATAAAGGCATTTAAAATGAGAGTAGTCATTAGGAGGGATCCTGGTTTTCTCCCATTTAAAAAAATAAATAAATAAATAATCCCCAATTTGGGGGTTAAAAAAAGTAACCCAAAATCCACATTTTTCCATAATTAAAAAGAAACACCATGACATAGCTCCAGTTCTTCACCACCATATAGTGGCATTTCATTTTGATCACATAAACATGTGGATTTTGGGTTTAACCTGAAAATTGGGGATTTTTTTAAAATTGGAGAAAACTAGAACAGCTGGTCATTAGTTAAGGGGTGTTAAACCATTTTACATACCCTCCAAACTTTTCAAAGATACGCCACTGCAGCCAAGGTTTATCTTTGATTTGTTGTGCCCAGGAGATCCCAGAATGTTATATGGATGCTCTGGGGAAATAAAATGTCTTGCTTTTATTCTTCCAGCATCTCAGGATGCACAGGTCCCAACTACTGTACCCCTTTCCACTCATCAAATCTCTAGTGGTCTCCCCACCTCTTTCCCCTTCCATGCTGATACCTACCTTCTCAGCATTTAATTGCAGAGAGGCTGTGTAACCCAGTTGCATTGTGCAGGACCTGCTCAGAACAGAGCCACTAGGGCTCCATTCAAGGGAGACAGTACAGCAGAGGGAAGCTTGTTTGTCTCACCCACATAGTCTCTGTACCCAGAGCTCTGTGCTTCACAAGGAGCCACGAAGTCCCAATTAACTAGAGGCCTGCCTCCACAAACCTTATGCATCTCAGCTCTGCCCTGGTATGTGCTGTGCCATGCAGAAAGCATGCTAGTTCTCAGTTCTGCCCTGATATGTGTCGTCTCATGCTGTGATCATATGGGTTCTCAGCCTTGTGCCTTGGCTATTCCTCCCCTCTCCCAGCCCCATAGGCCAGAACAGCTCCCCATCCCACTCAGCACAACCCTGAGCTCTCTGTCCCCCCCTCCCCTGCATAACCCAATCCCAATTCCGTGAGACAAAAGCAAGATTTTTGTCCTATATTTTTTTCTGTTTTTTCCCCCCCTCATTCTTCTCTCTTTACTCCCCCTCACTTCAAACAGTTTTTCAAGATTTCTCCCCCTCCACCTTCCACTCTGGCTGGGCTCCTGCTGGCAGAAAGGACAGAAGCCACAGATCCCATACTGGTTTCCAAGCTGCATGCTGCCCTCATCTCCCATCACAGTCCTGGCTCCTGCCCATGCCCCTGCTCATCAGCTCTATAGTGGCAAGTCAGTCATGAAGGTCTGAAATGAGATGAAGCCATCACCTGAGACTGCTGTAACACCACCATAATTTTATAACATCACAACATTCCACATATTTCTGACATTATACAGGTAACCTGTGCCAAACCCGCAGCATTTATTCAGGTTAGTTTTAAGTTTCTAACATGTAGTCTTTGTATACTTCTCACTAGCTTTAAATGTCCATAGAAAATACTGTAGGTGTATTTTAATAAACATTTTATTAGTTTTATTAACAACAGTCTAATTAAACCAATATCATACTTTAACATAAATGCATATAAACAATTATAGCATTTTGACATAAGAAATCCTGATTTGAAATTCATGTAAGCAATTATGCATTTATATAAATGGATACAATGAACATAAACGTATCATTTTCCTTTCCCTTTTAAAGAGAACCATATTAAAAGGGAGATGATGAATGCTATCCATATATCAATGATTCTTTGCACCACAGAAACTTCATCTGCAGTCCTCACATATACCTATATAGACGGTTGGAGTTATGCATCAGAGAAGCCATAAAATTCATATGAGGTTGAAGTTAAGAGCTGAACAATGTTTGACTTCATTGAAATAATGAATTGCAAACAGAATACGCTCATTTTGTACACGTGCAACCCCTTCTCCCCACCAAATACACACGCAAAGCCTCATACTACCTCCAGTCAAGAGATGTAATCAGTTGCTATACTTACTTGAATATAAGATAAGGTTTTCCTGGTAATCATCATGGGGCAGGGGGACTTATCTTACATTTGCATACCAGGAAGCCTCATTAAATACATTGCCTACCCTTGAACTGCTGCTAAAAAACAGCATGTGCTCAGTAACAGAAACCAACTATGAAGTTAATTAAATACAGCCAACCTGAACATAACTATTAAGTGTATGGCACATATGGGGCAATCATACTGATGGGGACCCTTTTTTCCCCCCCTTAAAAATGGGCAACAGATGTTTCCTCCATGGGCCTGGAGATACTACAATACCAGGCCAGCACGGGAAGGGCCATAGGCAGTTCTGACACTCTCTCCTTGCTGCTAAGCATACTATATTTGATCTTAGGCAAATTTTTTTTTTTAAAAACATTTATTTAAAAAAAAGGCCAAGACACTGATGCAACCCATCTGAATAAAGTGTATGGTAATATCCATTGCATGTAGTCCCCCTCAATGCTGACTCCTTTTAAGTCATGGTGAGCCACTACACTGCATACATTTTTACTTCCTTTTTACTCCCACAGCTAAGCTGTGCCTTTCTTTCCCATTTCCAATGATTCCCATTTCTTCACCAGCCTTAGGTGT
Organism: Gavialis gangeticus; assembly: GCF_001723915.1. Lineage (NCBI taxonomy): Eukaryota > Metazoa > Chordata > Crocodylia > Gavialidae > Gavialis > Gavialis gangeticus. The sequence continues at coordinate 129,015,140 of NW_017729032.1, forward strand.
CTGGCAAACATTACCAAACAGGGCTGCAAATAATTCTCCCAGAATCCCTCTGTCAGCCCCTCTCTCAATCTGTCTCATAGGATTAGTGTGGCCCCACCCTCCATAAGATGAAGCCAGGCCTAATTGTCCTATGCTTCATCTGCAGATCAAATTTTGGAGGACCCCAGGACTCATAAGAAGAACACTCAACACAAGTCATGAGTGTGGGGGACTAATTAGCACATAGATTCTTTGTGGAGTGGAGGAGGTAACTGGAGCAGTGCTGAGCTGTGAGGTCACCATGGCTTGAAATGCTGTTAAGTCTGGTGGGGCCCAGTCCAAGGAACAATGTGGTACATTATGAGCTGTTTGGCTTTGGGCTATTATCATCTATAGCCTAACAGGGAAAATACTATGGCCAGCAAGGTAGTTTTCCTATTAGCAGAGGAAAACCATGAAATGGGATGGGGTAGTACCTTCACTAAGGTAAGGTAGTTGGAATGGCACTGTGTATTCCCCCCACTCCCATTCATTTTTCCAACCTCCCTTGCAAGTGGGAGGTTGACAAATTCAAGATAAACCTCCAATAATGCAATTTTATAAATATGTTATAATTTTCCAGGTATACATTTTCCATATACAGAATCTCATTATTGGGGGTTGTCCTGTAATTAGAGTTTTCTATTTGAGTGAATATGGTATATGCAGGTATTTACAACATAGATTTTACTTTCTCATGCAGAAATTCATTGAGCTGTAGCAAATCATATGAGAGAGTCCCTAGAAACTGGTTTCCTTGTGCTAGTCTTGTAAGATTACTGAACATCATTGACAAGTATGCTGAGAGACCAGGGCAGCGCCTCTGGTCAGAACTTTTAGAATAGTTGTCAGCTGACACACACTACAGATCCAATGTGTCACGTTATTAGAAATGAAATCTGTATGGCCAGAGACACTATACTCTGATAAACTGTACAAAGTCACAAGTTAACAATCACAAGACAAAATCATCACTCTTAAACTCCCTGCTTCTCATTCCCTCTTCTCCCATTTTTAAAGCAAAATCTTGGGAATTTTGTTGTGGGGTTTTTTTTTTGTTTTTGTTTTAAATGTACTGCGTTGTGACAAAAAGCAGTCCTGAAAACAATAGCTAGGTTAAAAAAAAAATTAATTTTTTTTAAGTCGGTGCAGTCACTCCATACATAATAGATTTCTTGACTGAAGGTGTCGACAGACAAGAATGCATAAGTTAAAAAAAAAAAAAAAAAAAA
>NW_017729032.1:129016499-129033511 GCF_001723915.1 Gavialis gangeticus
AAAAAAAAAAAAAAAAAAAAGAAGAAGTAGTTATTAAAAACAGGATTGGCTAATGATTTTTCCACATATTTATATCCTAATAGCTGTTCACAATATACTAAAGGCTGTAAATAGACATAGGGAAAAGAGCCTTGCCCAAAAAGAGTTCTCATGAAGATAAATAACATCTCCAAATACATATTGCTTCAAATACAAACTCCTCTGGTTGGATACCATCTATTAAAAAAAATATATCTTCCATTCCAAAATCAAGAAATTACCCTAACCTGATCTATTAAAAGAAGGAATGGGATTGCAGACTGCATGTTATTATACTTGTTCTATCACTATGCAATGGCACAGTACACTCCCAGCAGAAATGGATTCAGCAAGTGAATAATTCAAATTCAGAATCCACAAGTCTCATAGATAGCTTTTATTATAGACATTGAGCCTCTCATAAAACCAAGTACTGGTGACTAAGTCCTGGAACATATTATGAAAGTATCTGCAGCAAAGCAGGTGATGAATGGTTGACAGCTTTCTGTTTTCCCATCTTAATACTACTAAAAAGGGCAATGCTCCTACTCCATCTAGAAAGATGGTTTTATTTTCAATATACTGACTTACATTCTGCTTTAGACATGATCACCGAGTACTCTCAAACTCCTCAAAAACATTTGTGAAAGAACAACAGAGCTAGCTAGCTTGCACCCACATGCTTTATATAACAGTAATTAGGTTCTAAGTGATTAGAGTGGTGTTCCCACATTCCCTATGTTTCTGCTAATAACCTATTAAGGGAAATATATGCTATTATGGTTAAATATGCCTTCAAAGAAGTTGCTACCTATGCATTGCTTGGTGATCCCATAGTTCAGGATCCATCTCATAAACAGAAGAGACCATTTTACTCCTTATCAACAATACCACTCCTAAACCAATAGAGAGATTGTGGGCAGGTGACGCAATAAATTCTATCAGAAGAGAAATCTCTTTGCTCAGTCTTTGGAATGACAGTGAGTTTAGAAGGACCCCTTGTCAGGTTCGCAGGATGAAGACCTATTTTTGTGACAAAACTTTGAAAGAAAGTGTATGTGCATGGGAAAGGTGGAAGGAGTGGAATTATAGAGGAAGAGACATTTTTGGCACTTAATGCCAAAGTGTTTCTTTTTACTTCAGACAGACAAGGTTCTTTGGGTAAATTTGTTATCTTTTATTAGACCAACTCAAATAGTTGGAAAAATTCTTCTTAAACAAGCTTTTGGGTTTAAATGCCCTTCATCAGGCTGAGGAAGCATCTGCAGTTGGTGTGTGCTCTTCCTGGATGGCATGAATAATAAAGAAGCCAGAGGCTGGTATACATGCAAGAAAGGCAGTCAGTGAAGATGTAGATTGAGGAGTCAGTGGGTGAGAGAGAGCCTGGGTGGGGGAAGGGGGAGGGGAGTAAATATAGCAGATAAACAGTGAAAAGGTACCTGGGGAGTCAGCTGTTAGGTGGATTGGATTTATGAAGTGTCATAAATCCAATGTCTATATTGAGTCCATGATTGTTTATATCCAGGAGGTTGATGAAGTGAAGTTCATAGGCTCATCTGTGAAAAGTGTTTTGTAAATTCCCTTTGAGGATTAAAACTGAGAGATTGGAAAGAAAGAGTGTTTTTCTTGTGAGAAAATGTACCTCCACCGATAATTGGGCATTCTTGTTTTAATAGATTTGCGGGGTGCATTCATTCTGGTATGCAGTTGTTGTTTCATCTCTCCTATGTCTTTTTCCATCAGGGCATTTGGTGCATTGGATGAGATATATTACATTTCTAGCAGTGCAGCTGTAAGATGCAGAAATGCTGATGATTTTGTTGTGGGGCGTAATAATTGTAGTGGTGGTGAAGATAGGTTGGCAGGTTTTATATTACTTGTCATGGCATGGTCTGGATCCATTTAGGTGTGTTTTGGGCCGCAGGAAGTTTACTTCTGGTGATGAGGTTAGCAAAGTTTGGAGGAGTGTCATTGTTGAGTGAAAGCCTTTTTAAGATTGATGAGGTGGCAATCCTGGGTGTTCTCTTCAGTGCAAATTTGGCCATATCTGAGGGCTTGGCTGTATATTACATCTTTCTTGGTGTGTTTATGATGATTGCTGGTTCTGTGCAGATATGTATGTTGGTCTGTGGGTTTCTTGTATAATGTGGTCCTGAATATTCAAGAGATATTCAGATGGAGGAGTGTTGAGTGCTGAATTTCTGATGGAACTCAATCAGAGATTGCAGGTTTTCAGTCCAATGAAGATGTCATTGATACATCTTAAGTATAGCAACGGTTTGATGATGCAGTCCTTGAGGAATTCTTATTCTCGGTGGCTCATAAGAAGATTTGCATACTGTGGAGCCATTTTGGTGTCCATAGCTGTGCCCATGGTCTGGAGGAAGTGCTGGTTATTAAAACTGAAATTGTTTTGTGTCAAGATGAAGTATATAAGGTAAGTAATATCTTTGGATCTGTACTCTGAGTTGTTATCTTGTTCTTGTAGGTATACAAGGCAGGCTTGGATGCCGTCCTGGTGTGGCATGTTGGTATAAGCTAGTAACATCTATGGTGGCTAGGAGGATGTTGCTTGGAAGGTGGCCTATGATTTTAAGTTTTCACAGAAATTCTATAATGTCTTGGACAAAACTTGCTCTTTGGGTGATGAGCAGTTTTAGGATTGATTCAATGAAACCTGATACTTTCCTGGTTAGGGTTCCTTTTTACTTCAAACTTTCTACAGAGAAGCTTAAAGGTAAATATCATGCTTGAAAAAAGTTGGCATCCAAGAACACAGAATTTCTGAAGTGCTATTATACCTTTTATAAAAGTTGCTAACCTATCCAGTAAGTAAAAAGACCTGAAAACACTCTGAAAGAGTATTTTAAGGCAATACCAAACACTATCAAAATCTGATATGAATAGTAGTCCATTGTGATATAAACCAGACACAGTAAGTCAAAAAATCCTTACATATTTTAAAGAAGAAGAGTTTATTACAGCTAAAAATAGCCACATTGTATTTCCAAACCTAATAAAGCAGAGCTACACAACATCATCTCTATGGCAAAATATGATGTCACTGCTCTCTTCATTTAGCATGTTTTGACATATTATTGAAGAACACTAATTCTTCAGTACCAGGTCTAGTCAAGATTATTCTTCCACCCCCTCACTCCCTCCTTTTCGCTAAAAGCCCAGGATCTCCCAAGGATGACTAACTTGGAATAAAGAACAGACCTACTTACTGCTAATTACAACTGTGGTAGATTACCCTCCTTAGAGGCTTGGGGCTTCCTCCTGTGCTAAAGGCTTTGCAAAAGTGTTTTGAACAAACAAGAAGAAAAGCTATTTAAGAGCAAGTGCTGTTTTACTCTGTTTTTCAATATCTTAACAGTTAATGATGGAACTTTTTACAGCAATGATAGCTGAAAACAGGTATTTAAAAAAAATTGAAAAATTTACAGTAGAAAACAATTTGCAGAGCCTCTTCCCATATCTAACAAGTAAAGGTAAATAAGCCTCCACAATTTCAGGTCAGAATCCAGATGCAAAATAAAATAAGACACCTACCAGGTGGAATTTCATCAGATTCTTTTTCATAAGGAAGAGAGCATTTTTCTGTGGTCTCTTTCAGTCCTAAGATGGTGTCAAAGAGACAATTTCTAAAACAAAACTATGGTCAAAACACCTCTTGAAATACATCCAGAAAACAACTATTTTTGATGCATTCTAAACCCATTTTCTTGGCTAAAATACACTCCGTGTATTAGGGCCCAGTTGATAACAAAGAGACTGACTAAAAAGACTTCTCTTTTCTGTGGGGCTAATCAGCGCCAGCTGTACTTATTCTCATTGATTCACAGCCAGCTGCCAATGCAATGAGGATATCTGTAGCTCCCTCTGGAATCAGGAGATAAATGGCTTTTACCCTCCCCTTGCCAACTGCTTCATCATAGCTAGACATGTAACTACAGGCATAAACAAAGGTCAGCATTTTTCTACTTCTTGTGTTATAGTCAAGTTTCCACACTGATTTTGTTAATAGTAAACAAGGAACACATTGGCAAGTGCATTAACTATCAAACCCTCCTCATTCGATAAGGACTCAGCAGGCCTCTACAGTCTATTATTAAAAAAAGAGATGGCAGCTCTCATAGGAAGAGTCAGATTAGGGCTAGGTACAGGCAATCAAAGATCTGGAGCCTGAATTAATTCAATCTTTGCAGGTTAGTCTAACCTGCAAAGATTAAACTATCTTGCAAGTGAACAGACATTTCCTTTTCACTCAAGAAATGCAAGCACATGTCTGCAGTGGCTCAGGCCAGAAGTCTAAGGCAAGAGGGCAGGGAAGGTTTCCCCCCCGCCAGCTTCTGGCAGAGGGGGCAGGGAAGGAGTTTATCCCACTGCTTGCTCCATGCAGGGAGGGATTGGCAATGGTGGCAGTCTGGGTGGACAAACCATGGTTGTGGTCCCCCCATGCCAGAGGGTGCAGAGGGAGGAACAAACACCCTCTCTGTCCCCTCAGGGGGCTATGCCAGCTGGCCTCTGGCCCAGCCCCCACCCCCACCGCTGCAGCAATGAGAAGAGTGTGCCAGAGCTCAGGTCTGTGCAGTTGGGATAGGAATGGGGGAATTCACCCCCCCTCCCTAGCCAGTTCACTTGAGGCTACTGCTAGAGCTGGCCATACCCCCACCACTGGAGTAGCAAGTGAAGAAATGCCTGGCAGGTCTGTGCTGGGGGTGGGGGGAATAAACCTCTTCCCTGTCCCCTTTGCTTGGGGGGTGGGGACAGGCATCAGGCCATGCTCTCACCCCTGCTCCAGCTGGGAGAAGAGGGGTGGGACCAGCCCTGCTCTTCTGGAGCAGAGAGCACAGCCCTGCCCAGGGCTGCAGAGCATGCTGAGGGCCTCTGGTTTAACTTAAACCAGGAAGGGGTCTGGAACGGAAGTTGCATAAATCGGTTTGAGCTCAATCAGTTAAGTCTGATACTACGTTCAACCAGGTTTATCTCAAACCAGTTTTTGACATCTTGAAACTGGTTTCTGTGCATTGAACTTCTATTCTGTTACAGGTTTAAATCAGTTTCTGATCACTTGAACTGGTTTATGTGTAGCTTCTGTCCCTAGCCTAAATGAGTATCTTGCCCTACTCACAACTCTAGAGATCTGAGGTTCTTACACAACCATTAAAAACAAACCCCAAAATGCTTCCTTTTATGTTTCAAACAAAATGGAAGAAAATACATATAAGGCTTGGGCGCCACAGCTTCCCAAGTCAGCTGTTTTCCACTGTGGCAGCAGATATAAATAGTGACCTATGTATATGTAACAATGTAAAAATAAAAACAACCCAAACAAACAAAATGGAAAGAAAATCAGTAACGCTCACTCAAAGCCACCATGTTATTGTGGCAATATCATTTGTGCAAATGACCAAAATTGGCTAACTACTTATCTCAGTTCCATTAGCCACAGGCCATGTGTGGGGTGAGCTGAATATGGAACCACACACAGGAAGCCAATGGCTCAGGATGCCTCTTGCTCCCTCCCTCCTCCTCCCCCCCCCCTTATTTAAAAGTATCTTTAGTAGAGCTGTATGAAGCTTTGGTAGCTGATTCAATTCAGAGGAGATTTGGCCTGATTCAGGGACTAAATCTCTGAATCCGAATTGAATGGGGAGACCAAGCAAAGCTCCAAATTGAATCAATTCAAAGCATCTGAATCAATTTGGAAAACCTTTGGAAAAAGATTTGGCCTCTTTGGAGATTTGGCTGTTGGCACCAGGGAGGGAGGGAGGAATTGGGGCTGGGACAAGCTGCCCAGCCAGGGCAGGCGGTGCGTTACTCAGGGAGGGCAGTAGGGGTGGGATGTGGGAGTGGCTTACTCCAAGCAGAAGGGGACAAGCAGCACCAGGGCATAGTCCCTGCATTTCCTCCTGCTAGAGCAGAGGCAAACATAGCTGGAGGAGCTGCACAGCTGGAGGCTGCTCTGCCCAGCCCCATCACCTACTCAGCCCCAGCCTTCCGGCTCTTGGAGAAAAAAAAAAAAGGCAGGCCAGCATTCACTGGCTGCAGGAGTGGCAATTGGGGCCTCTGGGCACTTGTGGTAGAGCCCCCCCATGCAGCGGGGGGGCAGCGGAAATCCCCCCCAGCTGGCACCTGCACCATTGCGCAGGTGCAGTGCAGCTCAGCAGGGCAATGTGTGCTGCCTGGGATCTGGGGCAGCTCCACCTGTCAGCTGGAGCTCCTGGTTCTAGTCCCCAGCTCTCTGATCATTCTCCTGCTCTTCCCGGGGGCCACATGGAGTTTTAACAGGTTGCTGCTACCAGCTGGGGAAATAGGCGAGAGCCACTGCCATCCCCAGCTGGCAGCGGCAACCTGCTGTCATCCTGCATCATCTGGGGGCCTGTGCCCCCCCAGGAAGAGCTGGGGGAAGCAATCAGAGAGCTGGGGGAATTGAACCAGGAACTGGGGGAATGTTCAGGGACCTGAACATTCCTCCAGCCCTCAGCTCAATTTCCCATCTCCCTGTTTCATTCCCTAGCCCCAGGTTCAATTCACCAGCCTACGCTTTAATTCACCTGGGAGCTGGGGCGGCTCCACATGTCAACTGGAGCCTGGCAGCGCTCAGCCCCAGTGGCCCCAGCTCCCAGGCAGTGCCCTGCTGAGCTGCACTGCCCCCTTGCCATGGGGCAGATGCTGTGCGGGTGCCAGGTGAGGTGGGATGATCCCCACTGCCCTGCACAGCATCGGGGGGCTCTGCCACGAGTCCCCAGAGGCTCCAACTACCACTTCTGCTGATGGTGAGTGCAGGGCTTTTTTTTTTAAGTGCTGGGACTAGGCTGGAGCCAGGCAGGGGATGGGGCCGGGAAGGGCAGCTGTGGGGGCTTCTCCCATGGTTCCCCCAATCAGGGAGAGGCAGGCACATCCAGAGAAGCCATAGGAGAACCTGCAGCTGCCTGGCTGTGCCTGCCTCTCCTTGGCCAATCCAAGTCTCCAAATCTCTCTGAATCAGCGCTGAATCTTCCTAAGCTGATTCAGCCAAATCGATTCAGGATAGTGATCTGAATCTCTGAATCGAATCACTGTCCTTCGAATCAGCCAAATCTGAATCGAATACTTCTCTATTCTCACAGCTTAATCTTTAGTTGGTAGGGTTTTCCCACCCCCAGAAAGAAGATGCCTTGCCTCCCATCAGCAGAACACTTGCAAAAAGCATTTTTTTATGGCAGCCTAAGTCAGGTTCCTACAAATTGGCAGAATCCACGTAGCTGGGCTTCTGTGGGGACAGGAGAAGACTACTAAAACTTCAAAGAAGTATGTGTCATTTCTGTACCTCCAAATCCAGCACCTGGATCTGTGAAGATAAGTTTATCTCTGTATCCTCCTATGGGAAGGAGTGTACTGAGTTACTATCAATGCTTTAGAAGAAGGTATATTGTTTGAGGAAAAATTCAAACTACTTAACATGCTACAATGACATCAAAGGAGAAGAAAGCAGTTTAGTAATGTGTCGTTCACAGCTCAGAAAACATACCTCAGACTAATCGGGTTGATGTTAGTTCTTCTTGGCTGCATGACCAGACAGGTATGCATGCATATATTTATTAATTTGATAAATTAATCTGAACTCTGTGTTGTGGTTTTAGCCTTCTCGATATAATATTTACAGGGATCTAGTGGCACTGCATATCTTTTTGCAGCAATCAAAATATCTTAATGGATTTGGCTATACTGCAACAAATTCATGACCCCATAAAAAAACTGAATTTATTGCCTACTACAATGTATCTCTGAATTTCAGTTGGCCTAGAAAGAACTCCTCACATTAAAATATACCAGAAAAATGTAGCATTTACTTTACATACAAGTTCCAAGAGCTCTCTCTTTTGATTAGAAAACATAATACCAAACAAAACAATGCACTTTGTAAGAATTCAGTAAATTTGTTTGATAAAGAATAGATACACAGGCGTGAAATCACTGCTGTGGGTGATTTTCTTAATTTTTTATTGCACAGAATATGCAGTTCTGTAATGACAAAAATGATAGGATCTGAAGAATATTTTCCTGTTTTACTGAGCATGTGTGGGCTAAATAGTATGGAGGTGCATGATGTGAGTTTTAATGCAAACTTCTTGAAGATAAAATACCTTTAAATCATGAAGAAATGCATTCACCAAGAGGGCTTTAAGGGGTTTTAATATTTTATTTATTTGTTTACATAGGGCTATAACATACATTTAAATTAAAATGTCTATATAATGAAAGAACAGCCCTCCAAATAATTTAAAGTAACTGTAATACAGGTAACTCTTGCACCCCAAACGTTTCCAGTAACCTCTCTCTTTCATATCAAACAATCAAAATAAAAATCACCACATTCAGTTCTATGGTGGATTTTGTCCAAAGCTTTGAAAGCAATTGCCCGATATAGATTTAACCTGACAAAAATCTTGTGAAATGGGCAATTGCAGGCCCTCTCTCCTGACACCTAATTAGAAGTAAACTGAACTAGAAATGGGATAAAGGAATAGATAGAGAGGCTTTGCAATCTGCTTAAGCCAAAACTGCATGTGCAATATACTTCATTCTCAATTAAAATACCTGAACATGAAGAGAGTATTTATACGTACAAGTAATTAAGCTTCATTAAAAAACACTCCCTGCTTTGACCTCCACTTCCTAGAGGTTGCATTACTGACAGTTCCATTTGGTAAATCATTCAGATTTTTTTCCTGATTTCCTTTGCATGAGAAAAGTGACAGAATATATCAAAACAAAACAATTTGTTAAGCAAATTAAACTAGAAAGAAAGAAAAAAAAGAGTAAAATAACACAATAGAATGTTAAAACATCGATACCTAACAAGCCAAATATATGTAACTTTGATTCACTAATAGCTATAGAAATCTTTTCTAAGGTCCAGATTTTGAAGATGTATGCACCTGCTTGATTATAAACAGCCTATAGTCCGAGTGACTCCAATTAAATGACTCGGTCTATAAATTTAAGCACCTTTGCAAGTCTTTAGTCTAAGTGAATATGAAAAAGGCTGCAAATGTCTATATAGATTTTTATTTTCATTTATCCTTTTTAAACATGGTAAATGTGCCATCTCTTTGCCAAGACAAACAAGGAAAACTTTTAGAAGGGGAAATATTGTAGTCAAGGGTTTGACAAACAAGTCTGTGAAAAGTTGAAGGAATATGTAGAGAAGTGACTGATTAGTGTAAAGCATTTCATATTTTGGTCTCAGCATCTGTAAATACAGACTTTTACTTGTTACTATTTTTCTTTTTGTGGTTATACACACACCTTTATTTGAATGAAAGGAAAAAGGAGCTGTCTGAAGTAAATAATATATTGCAAGTGTAGATACAATTTCAGTGACTATTCAGGAACAATGGGATTGTTTAAGAGGGGTTGTAGGGCAAACCAGGCTTTGCTCACTCTTCTGGTGGCTATCAGAAACTGCTGTCAACAATAGACTTCTGGAGGAGTTTGGCCTCTCTATACACTGCCCTACATGCACTCTAGCCTGCCACTGTAACGTAGACCCAACACATTCCTATGACACTCCCCTAGAACAGTGAAAAGCTATGCATTTTCCTCAAAGCTGACCAGCATCCCCAGTCAGAGTCCATCTCTGAATGAAATATTTTAGGTACTCTTACTATTTCCCTAACGTGTGCTCCCTTCTCTTCTCTAGAGGTCTTGGCAGCTTCCAAAAAAAATCAGCACCATCTGTAACCACATAGTCTTAGGTGTGAACTAGCACTTGTGGAACCTGGCTCAGGTTTTAGGTGGCTTAGTTTAAGCCACCTAAACCTGAATACAATTGGGACTGCCATGTGTAAGTGTTTGCCCAGAGGCTGTGGAGAGTCTGTGGCTAGGTTTTCCCAGTCCCAGGGATGTGCTGGGAATACGCAAAAACAATTCATTAAGTCAGTTTAACCCACAATGATCTAAAGTTAGGTCTCATCGGGCATAAACTAACTTTAGATTGGGCACACCATGTTTAGGGCAATCTAAGCAAACTGTGCTATGCTGCAAATATTTGTACACCCAGGCATTTAGATTGTCCTAAGCTTGGCTACGGTAACCTAAATGTAGTGTTTGTATATACCCTTATATTGCTTTTTCTCACAGCAGATGCTGCTTCCATTCTCCTTTCTTCTTCCCCATTCTAGATGACTTTGGTAATGGCACTAGAGCCTCAAATTCATTATAGCAGCTCCTGTACCTCACTTCTGTATTTTTACCTTAAAAAAATATACATTATTATCTTCCCCACTATTCATTCTATATAGTGATCATCTGTTTTTCTGTACAACTTCCCCCCACCAATTCCTCTGAGCTGATCCTTTCCTGGCTTTCCTGCCTTCCCTTATCACAGTTTTGTGGGGATGATTAGAGTGGCTTTTTTTCCTTTACATAGCACACAAATCCTACAAGGAATGCTGCCATGTTAAGTGCTCAGATATTACAGTTATGAGTTAGGAACTTACATACAGAACAAAGTAGAATATTATACATGTATAAAACTAATGTATGTTAGAAATACCAAAATCTTATGTGGAGTAAAATACTCTTTCAGATACAGATTTGGAGTGAAGAAACAAACAAACCAAAAAAAAGACCTTCTGGTGTTTCTCTCCATAAATGACTTCTCCAACAAATTCTTAGCAGGATATATTAACTCATGTTCTAAATGTAGCTCTTTGGCACTGCTAAAGTTTAAATGTCCATTTGCAGGTGCTAAGGAAATTGCCACTGAACTTTCCAAGTAGAAGGAATCCAACACAATCCATCCGCTGATCATGCTGCTTTTCAAATGTTATGTCACTCTCTCAGCATGAGCCATATATGTGTTACACTCATAGCCACTGGCCCTCTTCCTGGACCTGCTGCTTATCTGTGATGATACTGGAGGTGGCCACTTTCAAATAAGCAGAGCAGCAGACTCTTCATCTGTTTATGAAGACTCCAAAGTATTTGTGCAAATTTGAACAGATATTCAACTTATGAACGTATAGCCGAGACCCCCTACACACAGAAATTACAATAGCACAAGGCAATCTCTTTAACAATCTATGACAGTGAAGAATATCATATCTACTACGAAAGTTGGGAGAATTTAAATACTAAGAGTTACTAAAACTGTTGAATTTCAATTTAAATATGTACAGGTATTAGAACAAAATTATTCAAGTCAGAATTTATCTAGAATGCTAAATAGAGGATTAAGCCAGAAATCAGGTTTCTGTTATACCAATCCAAGTCTAGTACCATAGCAACACCACATCCTGAAGCACCACCTTTTACTAAGGCTGCCTATACACATGCTCCAACACATTCTAATTAGAACACACAAAAGCAGACTCAATTAATCGTGTCTGCTGGAGTGTTCTAATTAGAATGTGCCACTGCATCACATGTATTAACCATCTCACATTTTAAAATGACAGCAAGGGTCCTTTAACTAAAAGTCATTGAATGAGCTTTAGTTAAAGTGCCCCTGTGGCCATTTTGAAACATGGATTGCTGAATACATGGGACACTGGCTGTTTTAATTAGAACAGTTGTCCAGGAGCCCCCGCCTTCACACCAGAGCACATGTATAGACACCCTTAGTTACTAGCAGGGATCCTGGTTTTCTCCAATTTAAAAAATTCCCAATCTATGGTTAAAAAAAGTAACCCCAAATCCACATTTGTCCACGATAAAAACAAACCATTATTATAACTATCTCTCTAGCTAGCTAGCTAGCTATTGATATGTGTATCTATATCTATATAGTAAGATTTCATATACATACATACATACATATATAGTATGTTACTGTATATATAATAATGAAACATTACTATATATATCTAGATCTAGATCTTCACACAGGCCTCATATATAGTAATGTTTCATAGTAATCATAGTAATGTTATGAACAGTACTCTCTCTCTCTCTATATATATATATAAAATACGCACACATATATACACACACACACATGCACACATATACACACACACACACACACTTCTATTTATATATACAGTACTGTTCATAACTTTACTATGAAACCTTTCTATATATGAGGCCTGTGCAAAGCGACTAGATTTGCTTCAGATTTGGCCAATTTGGGGGACACTGATTCAATTCGGTGATTTGAATTACTGTACTGAACTGATTCGGCTGAATCTGATTTGGAGATTCGGCCGCTGCTGAATCGGCAGAAGCTCCAAAGCGGGCAGGCCCCATCCCCTGCCAGCTCTCCCAGCCCTGTCAAAGGCTGCCCTGCCTGGTCCCAGCTCCAAAGATGGAATTTTATTTCAGGACTTGGGTTTTTCCAGTTTATGGTGCTTTGCCATAAGCTGTCAGAGGCACAACCAGGACATAGGCAGTTGGGGTTTGCGCCTAAGGGGTTGTAGCACAGAGGATCAGGAATAGGCAAAGCTGTGGAATCAAGGGGCCAGACTAGAGCTGGGTGGGAGTCAGAAGATCAGGAGGCCCAGGTCTATAAAGGACTGGACATAGGCAGTCACCCTGGACAGAACCACAGGTTAAATAGGGGGTGGGTCGCAGACAGTTGGGAACAGGGGGCAGGACTCCAGGCGTGTCTCAAGCCAGGGGTCAAGCAGGCAGCTACAGCTGTACAGGACCAGGACACTGGCAACTGTCTAGTTGGCTAGGGGCAGAAATTGCACATAACCTGGTATAAGTAATCGGAAACTGGTTCAAATTTGAACACAACAGAAGTTTAGTGCACATAAACCACTTTCAAAATGACCAAAACTGGTTTAAGATAAGCCTGGATGGATGTAGTATCGGACTGAACCTACTTAGTTTAAACCAGTTTATTGAACTTCTGTCCCAAATCCCCTTCAGACTCAAGTTAACCACAGTCTCCCAGCATCCCAGGATGCTTTGCACCTTCCCTGCAAAGCAACGGTCGCAGAGTAGGTAAGCTATCTTAGGCCCAAGCTGCTTGCTTCAGCTGAGCAGGGAAGCGTGGTCTAGCACCCTCCCCTCCCATCCCACCCCCCTGGCTTCTGGCCTAGGCCACCACAGACATGTGCCTGCATTTCTGGATTCAAAAGCAAATCTCTGTTCATTTGCTTATAAGTTCAGTCTTAGACTAACCTGTGACAATTGAATCTATTCAGCCTTGGGCATTTTAACTGTCTGTACTTGTGTACTTTAAGCCACAAGCCAGGAGCTCAGTGGACAGGGGTCTGGAAGCACAAGGGGATAGAAACTGGCAAGGCAGTCTGATATCACAAGGAACTAAGGAGCCACAGGACAGTCTGGGAGCAGGGGCAGGCGGGAAGGCAGGAAGGGCACATGGCACAAAAAATCAGGAACAGGCAGGATCAAGGAAGAGAGTGTCAGGAGCCCAGAGCTAGACAGGAAAGTATCTATCCTAATAATTACCCTGCTGGGTACTAAAAGAGCCACTGCTTGAAAGCAGGCAGCCATGCCCAGCAGGGAACTGGAGGCAGGAGCGGGGAGTTAGTCCACTGGCAACTGGCCACTGGCAACCAGGTTACTCAGGTAACAAAAACCAGCTGGTAGGATTTTGACTAGCTTGGTGCCCTGACTAATAGGCTGATAGGCTAGAATAGCAAGGGAGTTACGAATACCTTAATAATTCTCACCTGCCAACTTTAGTAACTCCTGCAGTTATGACCACAGGCTGTTTGTGCTTGTGGTGCTGCTGGCAGGTTATGTGGGTAGTACCAGCCTTAGATCACTTTTCCTGTGAGGAGATTTTCTGGAAACAGAACCAACCTTGTAGCTTGTTTAAGGTGTAGGGCCATCAAACCAGAGCTACATCAGAATCTAAAACCATACAATCTATCCGTAAAATGCCATCACTCTTGGCTTTCTGAAATGATTATGAGTGGGTCTGAGGTACTACAGTAGCATCAAGTATATCATCAGCATTCAGGTTGCTACTGTGACTCCTCCTAAGGTGACTTAGATATCCATGTAATGCCTGTTTAACCATGACACAGCTGCTGTTGAATGAAAGAATCCCTCCAAGGAATAAAGAGTAGCGTCTGCAAGGCTGCTCTGGCTGACAGTTGCAGAGGTAGCTTTGAATTGGCTGAAACCCTCAGGCTGTTGGCAAAACTATAAACTATGAGCACAGTGACCTAGTAGAATCAGAAACCCTAGAAATTTTGAGGTGAAAAAGAATGTAGGAAGATTTGCCTGTGAATCAGCAACTCTGTAACTTTTGATAGCTAGTCTATATCAAGAAGACAACATTAAGCAGCCAGCTTAGCAAAGAGCACCCACCTACCTTTATCTGTATGCTCACAGAACATTTCAGCATGCAAGTGAAGAATGATGGGTCAAGTCCAGGCCCCATACAAATCAATGAAAATTTGACCATAGACTAGGCAGAGCCAGGATTTTTCTCCATGGTGCTCATACACTATGGCTAGTTTTTGCAAGTACAGTAAAATCTTTGTTATCCGGCATCCCTGGGGTAAGGGGGTTCCCAGTTATGTAAAAATTACAGTTATCTGAAATAACCTGGCAGATAATGTGGAGTAGGGAGGAGGGGGTGGCAGCAGCCACAAGTGGAGCAGCAACAGCGCAGGGTGGTGGACGGCAGTGGCAGTGTGCAAGCTTTCCCCCCAAACCCCGTGGCCAGGTGGCTGGAAATTCTGGTTAACAGATTTTCCAGTTACTTAAATGCCGGATAACAAAGATTTTACTGTACTGAGATTGTACCCTCACAAAATAGGCCATATTTTGAAAATATGCTTATTGCTGTAATTCTGGGTATAAAATGTCTCAAATCCACTTACACCCTCCTCTTGGGTGTGTATAGTAACTACCACTGGAAATGTGCATCAGATATTCAAAGACTTTTACTGCTACACAATTTATTCACTTTCAAATATACCAGCCAATTTGACATTCTATTTCAAACCCGATTAAATTAAATTTTAAAAAGCAATGGAATGTCTGGCAACGATGAAGCCTTTATCCCACAGTTTTGGGGTATTTTTTCTCTCCCCAGCTGGGCAGCAGTGGGCAAGGAGCATGGGGCACCAGCAGCACCCAGGGGACTGTGGGTGAAGAGTGAGGGGCACCAGCAGGAGTGGTGGGGCTGTAGGTAGGGAGTGAGGGGCCTGAACCTGCATCCTGGTGAGCTAAGGGCACAGGGGGAACTTGCTCTGATTTTCCATGAATAAAAACCCAAAATTAAATACCAAAATGTATAGGTTTCTAGAATTTTTTTTATTATAATGATTGAGGCACTGATAGGCTTCCAAATTGCTTTAAAATTATAAATATATCAATAAAACATTGTGTTCAATTGATACCCCCCCCCTCTGTGTGTGTGTGTGTGTGTGTGGATGTGTGTGTGTGTGTGTGTGGAGAGAGAGAGAGAGAGAGAGAGAGAGTGGTATTTCATTTTTAATCATGGATTTGGGGGGTTTAATCAGAGAATTTGCAGTTTTTATCAGAGAATGTGTGATTTTTAAATAGAGAACACCAGGATCCCTGCTTATGCCCAAGTCAGGTGTAAACAAAACAATAAGACAAAAACTCACATAAGGTTAGATATACACGTCACATAAAAGTCCCCTCTTTTTATTGAATATACTATATCTACTGTATAATATCAAGTAAAGTTATTTTCCTGCCATATATCAAGCTTACAAATTTATTTTTGTACAAATTTAATCTCTCTTATTTTAAGAGCCCATTGCTGAGTTTTATACAGGATAATTTTTGTAAATTAAAAAGAGCAGAACTGAACTTTCATTTTGGTTTTGCTACAACATAGATTTTGTCACATAAACTGCTGGACATTATTGTTTTCTAGTTTCACCATTGGTAGACTGTGGTGGTCATTACTGTTACCAACCTTATAGGTATGTTGTGAGTTTAACTAAGAAATATTTCAAAAATGATTTAAAATCTGCAAGGCATTAGAGGCATAACACAGCAGCCAGGTGACTTCTGCCTGCTACCAGCACAATTGCATAACTGTGGGCACAGTCCCAGACCCTGGCTATTCTACCGTAAGGAAAAGGGAAGCACTTGTAGCAGATATTTCTGCAACAGTTCTAGATACAGTGGTAACTGTGAATGGAAAAGTAGAGAAATTAACAGTATAAAAATAAAAAAGTACAGAAATAAATTCAGTTCTTAGGGCAGTTTAGCAAGATAGTTATTTGTATTTATTTATATACAGTTCAAGCTAGCTCATTCTTAAATATGTAAGTAACTGCTGTAAATAATGATAGGAACTAAATGTTTTTGCAATGTCCTGCAAAAATACTATCAAAGGAACAAATCCTCTTGATATAAATGGATACAGCCTGCAGATCCTCATTGTGACCAGGACTTTGGGATCTCCAAAGAAGAGAAAGACCCCCAAATCATGCTTGCTACATTTTACAAGTATTATGAAAGAGCTTAGACAGAACACATACTTGGTTACTTGAAATTTGATATCAAACCAAGGTTAGGCACATCCAATAAAGTTGTTATCTCTTCATTTGCAGCAAGTTTACACCAATTTTCTTCAACAAAAAATAGAACACAGAAACTGCTTTGCTTTTTTCTTTGTATGTTAAGCTTGGGAAACTGTTAATACTGTCCCTTTCAGAATTACTACTGCATCTGTAACTCCTGCAGAAACATCTTCTCCAATTGTCCCCAAAGCCAAACTTAAGATGGACAGGATGAACATTTCTGCATCATTACCTAGAAACTCTGTGACTAGGATTAGAGTAGGAAGTCTAAGTCTAAAGATAATACCCACAGCAACTCTTGTGTGAGTGTGCTTCTTGATTTAAAAAAAATGCCAAGGACCACTCAGAGCAAAATAAAAACCTGATTTTTGCTACTTATTTTGAAGTAGCACTTTTAAAATTGATTCTTACTCTTTAACAGCTGGATACAGCATGCAGCACAACTTGTATTTCAATGCATGGCTCAATAGGATCTCTGTTTTGTCCCCCCCTGGAATATTTATTTTG
>NW_017729032.1:129038511-129041212 GCF_001723915.1 Gavialis gangeticus
ACTTTTAAAATTGATTCTTACTCTTTAACAGCTGGATACAGCATGCAGCACAACTTGTATTTCAATGCATGGCTCAATAGGAGGTCTTCATTCTCCATAATATTAATGAACTGTATGTGAAAATCAAAATAAATATTCCAGGGGGGGACAAAACAGAGATCCTAAAGCATTTCATTAAGCTGCTGTATAAAAACTGAACACACCAAAAATGTACTTGTGTTCAGAAAGCCTACAAATAATGCTAGCATTCTTAAGGAGAATTTATACAGAACAGATACTAAGCACACCTCTAGAAGCAGTACAAAGTGTAGTTGTAGTAGTTGTACAGTAAAATGTAACTCCAGTGCACTGGGGGCCACTGTGCTAGAAGCTCTCTGCTGGCTCAGTCCCGAGTTCTGCCCACAGCTGCTGTTCTCAGGATCTGGGGGGCTCCTGCACCTGGGTCCCACAGCCAGACCCTTGCACCAGGCGTGGCTCTGCCCTGCTTACACTGTACCTGGCGTGCAGGGAGGATGAACCCAAAGCCCCCTGAGTCTAGCATCCTGTCCCAGCCAGGCAGCATCCCCTTGTAGGCAGCCCATCCCCAGGAAGCTGTGCAGGCTGGGCCAGGCCCTACATTGGGTGCCACTGGGCACCCCCACCATGGCCCAAGTCTCTCGAGCCCCGGGGCAGCTCCTGCTTCCTGCCTGGCCCCTGCTATCCTCTGGCTGCTGCCTTCCCAAGGGCCCAGCATGGCTGGCCAGCCTGCCCGCAGTGCATCCGCCACGCCTGCTTCTTCCCTCACCACCAGGCCCTGACACTTGGTGCCCTGGTGCTGCCCTTGCCCCAGCTGGCCCCTCCCTCCCAGCTCTTGGCCTGAGCTTCCCCCGCTCTAGGACTGCCAGGGAAGTCCGACCACCCTAGTCTTGGTGGCTGCTGCTGGGGTGTCAGTGCTTTCCTCTGCCAGATACTGCAGGCCTGAGCCGCAGCCAGTATCGGTGGGAGATGTGGGCTGCAAAGGAGGCACCCTATTTCTCTTTTTCCTTTTTTCTCTCTTCTTTCCTTCTCTTTTTCTTCTCTTCTCTCTCCTTTTGTTTTCTCTCCTTTTTTCTTTTTTCTATTCTCTCTTTCTCATCTCTCTTTTTCTCCCTTCTCTCCCCCTTTTGTCTCTCTTTTTCTCTTTTCTTTTACTTCTTTCTTTTCCCTTCCCCTCTTTTCTTTCTCTTTTCCTTTCTTCTCTCCTTTTTCTTTCTTTCCCTCTCTTTTATTGTTCTCTTTTCTTGTCTCCTCTTTTTTCTCTCTTTTTTCTTTCTTCTTTTTCTTTCTCTTCCTTTCTTTTTCCTCTTCTCTCCTTTTTTCTCCCTTTTTCCTATTTCTTCTTTTTCTCTCCTTTTTCTTTCTCTTTTCCTCTTTTTCTTTTTTCTCTCTTGTCTTTTCTTTCTTTTTTCTTTCTTTCTTTACTTTTCTCTCTCTCTTTTTTTGCTCTCTTCTCTCTATTTTTCTCTCTTTTCTCTTTTTCATTTTACCTCTCTCTTTCTCTCTCATCACAACATGCTTAACAAAAAAGACTACGCAAAAACAAAGGTAATATAGGAAGTTTTATTTATTGTCACCAGGCTTAGAATTTTTAGAAAACCTAGTATTTACTGTTAAAAAACCCACCATTTATGATTATTTATACTGATATGCAATGTGTCCTGCCATGTACCCCCCCCACCCCAATTTTGTTTTTCTGGCACGCTGGGACTCCAGCACCTTACATGGTAGAAATTGTGGGTTTTTGGGCACTCCCAAAAACAAAAAGACAAAAACATTGCCTAGTGGTATGACTTATCATCATTCAGTTTTGATGCTAGCAATGAACACCAACAGTTTGTATTACAAAATATAGTTTTAGAAAGTTGACACAGACCCTACAATACTTTCCTATATTTACTCATGATGTAGTTGCAAGTGCCAGATAACAAAACTCATGAATATATATAAAAAAACTTTAACCAAGTAATATCAGAATGATATTACACAAAATAAAATAAAATAAATGGTTTCCATCCTAAAAGACATCACAGTACATTGCTTTGAGTGCTGATATTAGTTTATATCATATTGTCTTTTGTTATTACTTATTCTTAGGAAAAAAGAAAATCTACTCTTTTCTACTCACAAAGAAACACTAAGTGCAGTATAACTAGTTCATACATGCCTTTGTAGTAACTAATCATCAACAGGGATCCTGGTTTTCTCTGACTGAAAAAAAAAAATCCCCAATTTTTGATTTAAAAAACATAACCCAAAATCCACATTTTTCTGCAGTTTAAATGAAATACTACTAATATATAGCTACTGTTTTTAGCTATCTATCTATTAATGTTGTTTCATTTTAATCACAGAAAAATGTGGATTTTGGGTTCCTTTTTTAATCTGAAAAGTGGAGATTTTTTTAAATCAGAGAAAACCAGGATCCCTGCTAATCAAATACTTTCTCTGCAAGTCACAGTTAGCCACTCATAAAATAATAAAAATCACATCTGCATGAATATGAATGCACACACAGGTGAACACACATACTCTGAACGTAGAACTACTTCCCTTTTATTCAACTATACCTCAACAGTTAATTCAACCTTATGAACCAAGGTTCTAAGTTAAAATAAACTGCTCAAATCGCAGATGGATACTTGGTTAGTGTAAGTAGCCTAGCACATGAAATACCAGATTAGAG
>NW_017729032.1:129046212-129053529 GCF_001723915.1 Gavialis gangeticus
GTGGTTCCTCTGGTTAGTGAATAATGTTTTCCAGATACTGGGATATGGGATCATACTGTATTATCTTTTCCACAGAGCTCAGAGGTAGCCAAAAACAGTTGCAGAAAATGCAGTCCAAATAAGATGTTAAAAAATCAGGCTTCCCCACACAGTTAGCTTAGTTTAGAAATCTCACAAGTTAAAGAAAAAAAGTGTACTGAAATGTCAGCTTGTCAAGTTCTGTCTAGTTCCTTATATTTCCATCTAGTTTTTGAATCTTTAAGCTTCACATTTCCAAGTGTTTTCATGTGAGTCATGAAATCTAGAAACTTTTTTTACAAATTAACTCTTACAAAGTTGTTTGTCACATAGTTAATTCACTGCTCACATAGTTGCTTGACTCCAAGAGTCAGGACAGTAAAATCAAATATTGGGAGCCTTGGGATAAAATATTAAGAGTTGCTAACACTATGTCAGGCTTCACAGTTCCACTGAAGAATTGCACAGGTTCAGAGGCAGAGCGGCCTTTGCCCTGATTCCATCTAGGCAGTCTGCCAGGTGGGCAGGGGGATTGTGAGGAGGGAGGGAAGACAAGGGGGTCATACCTATCAAAATTCCCACAACCAAAACCTGAAGTTCATTCTTTTGCATAAGGAGGAAGAAAGAAATGTAGAGAAAAAAAGGATAGTTGGGAGGCTGTCTTTCCCTTCTAGAGGAGAAGCATCAGCAGCTCCCACTATAACGAATTAGCTCCTTTTTCAATTCAGTTCTGATCTTTCCCTCCCATCTTTCATTGTCTTTCAGCTTCTCAATGTATTCTGACTAAATTGATTTCATTTTCAGCCCTTCTATCCACTGAAGGATTTCATTCTGTTCTTTTACTCAATACCAGCATCTCATATTCACCTCCACCCAAAGATTTTATTCTTGAGTCCCCTGCTATGCTTTGTCCCAGCATTTAATTATCTAGGTTCTTGCCCATGTATTTAGTGTGCTCTATCTTTTGTGTGCATGCATACACCTCAGCATTTAATTATCAACCTTCCCCACGTTTATAATATCTAATTAACTACCCAGCATGCATGCTTCCTCCTGATTGGGTGGTGGTCATGCCTTTGCAGGAAAGAGCAACTGAGCAGAGGGGGATCACTGTGTAGCTACGGGGCTTTCCCTAGACCCCAAGAAGAGCATAGACGCCTTCTTGTATATGGGGAGAAACCACAGAATGGGCTAGCCCTTAGAAAATGGCAATTCTGTTAGTTACTTTGAATAACATTAAAGAATTAGTGCCATTATGTCACTGCTTCTTTGTGGATAATGACTAAGCATTCTAAATCAAAAGGTCCTCAGTTATTGAAATATTGCCTTAAAAAGGCTTTCAGTACCAAATCCACCTCTATAAAAGAAGAGATTTAGAAAAATAAGACCACTTGACCTGCCTTGCTTGGCTTAATGAGCAAAGGGGGTGAAACAGGAATGTTTGGATATGTCACTAACTCGAGATGAAAATCTCACATGGCTATCAGGATGTGAAAAGCTTGGCAAACACATCTGTTGGCCTTGTTTCCTTTTTGGCAATGCATGCAACGCTTGGGCAGCTGACAGTTGACAGCAAACCCCCCATCATGCCACATCAAAGAGCTCCTGCTGCCATCCTCTTACATTTGTCCTACAGGAAATAATATTGACACTGTGGAACAATATTTGTGTTCTCGCCTCTAGATGCAGTATCACCACCATACCAAAAATAAATCTGAAATGCTAATTGTCCTATCTAGGACACGCAGAACAGAGCATCAAATATCAGAACTGCCAGACTGTTGCTCCAGTTTCATGATGGGTGGCAAATAACTCTTTTAAAGTTCTATTTCTTAAAGGAAAAGTTAAATTAATGAGTGTACAGTCCCATCCATGGACTGGAAAGTAATAAGGCTAAATGTCTCATAAAAATACTAATAAGGGGTCTCCCAGGACAAGCCTTGAAGCCAAACTGAAGATAAGGTTAGCTAGAGAAATTAGCCCTTCACAAGTCACTCAGGGCATGCCCACACTTCAGTCCAGATGTATGAGTACAGTTTATGTAGACATATCTGAGCAAGCTTTAAATGAGCTGATTCAGGTACTTATACCAGTGGAGCTGAAACAGCATGGAGTTAAGCTGTAGAGTACTTAAAGGCCTATGCTGAAGCCCATGTTGTCTTGGCTACACTGACTTCAGGAACTAAGCCAACTAAATCAGAGTAAATATATCCTGGTCTTTGGCTTACCAATTTTGCATTTCTGTGTAAGACAAGCAAAGGCTGAAGAAACGCTTGAGGTATTCAGAAAGATGAAAACGGTCACAAGAAGAACAGGGTACGTGTCAACACCAAAGCAGCAGCACGTCCTAGCTGGAATGCCCATGAGCATGTCCTGCCCACCTGTTCTCAACTGCATACTTCAAAACTGGAAATGCAGCAGAAAAGCATTGTGGAGTATCCCTCTGCAGCTGCTCCTGGGACTTTGGTTTGAAAATGGCTGAAATGGGCTTGAGATAGCCTGGTTGAATGTAGTATCAGGCTTAACTGATTTGGGTCAAACCGTTTTATGCAATGTCTTTCCCAGACCCCTTCCTGGTTTAACTTAAACCAGAGTCCCCCAGCATTCCAGATGCTTTGCAGCCCTGGGCAGGGCTCTCTGCTCCACCCCGCCCCTCTGCTTGGCTTCCCCTTGCCCCATCCCACACCACTCCCTGCTCAAGAAGGGATTCCCCCCCATCCCCTCTCCCACAGCACAAACTGTATCCAGCATATGGTATGCTAATTAACACTGAGAGGTGTCTCTGTAAGGCAGACAGGACAAAGGCCGACAGGACAGTGTCTGCTTAGGGCTTTTGGGAGCTAATCAACAGGTCAGCTGGTAATGTTCCTCTGTTCCTTCCTCAGAAAAAGTAGTTTAAGACCCCTCCCTAATCACAGCATCCTGCTGGGGCCTGGTCATGCCCTCCCTGCCCCAGGTTAGTACTGTAAATGAGAGGGGAGGGCTGCTCTAGCACCCCCCACCTTCTAGCCTGAGACACTGCAGGCATGTGCCTACATTACCTCAGTTCACTATTTAGCATGTGTTGAGCTCTACATTTCCATAGATAAACTTTTTCACAACTTTTATGCTATACTGTATTCAAATTAGTGCCTGTAGCATGGATGTACCATGAAAGGGAGACCAGCACTGGAAATGTATAGCTGTAAAGACACTAAGGAAGGTCCTTGCAAAATCAGACAAGACGATGAGGGTATGCTCTAATGTGAGACTCATTCATGTCTGAGAATGTCTACTTAAGCTGGAATCACACCTCTGGACTGTAATGCAGACAAACCCTCAAGAACAGTACTTGACCATGACTGTGGCTTAAGTTGTAACACTGATTATCACAGAATAAGCCTACAAATATGTCTGTGCCCCAAACTGCAGTAAAGTGCAGAGCTTGCTTGAGCTATCTTTAAATCAGTTTGCTTGAACATCAGGTGCAATCTAGCTGCAGCCACATGGACCTCCACAGGAACTAATTTACATTGCTGAGGGGGGGCAGTCGGTAAGCTGTTGAAGAGAAAGGTAAATTAGCCCATGCAGAATTTTGCACTCCTGTGGTTAGACTGCTTTTGGTATCAAAACTAGTTCATTTAAAGCTAGCTCAGGTATCTCTACACTTCACTGCCTTCTGCAGCGTAGGCGTACTGAGTGACTATAAAGGGAAACGAGGAAGCTGACTTCACCTGCATCAAAGGAAAAGCAAACAAACTGAATGAAACGACAGAGAAATGAAGAAGTGTAAGCTTTAAAGTTGATTTTTATCTGTTTAAATAATTTCTAGTGGAGTTTGATATTCGGGACTTTTAGTGCCCATAGTCAGGAATGACAGTTGAGACACTGCAACAAATAGGGGCACTCAGTGAATTACAATGTGTAGCTAGGTACAGACAGTCAGAAAGTCTGAGGCTAAATCGATTCAGTATTTGCAGATTAGTTAAACTGCAAAGATTAAACTGAGAAACAAGGGGACACACATTAACCCTTGGTTCAGGAATGCAGTCACATGCCTGCAGTGGTTCAGGCCAGAATCTGGGAGGTGCTAGAGCACAGCTCTCTGGCACTTCCTTTTCCTGCTGCCCCCAAAGTCTCTGTGATTTGCAGTCCAGGATCACAGAAGCAGGACTCTTCAGGGTTGCTCATCACTTCTTTTTCCTGCTTCCAGGTGCCTCTGGGATTTGTAGTCCACAGTTTGTCAGCAGTAACTTTCAGTAAGTTTAGCAGGGCAGGGTAATTCAGTACTCAGGGGAAGGGAGGTTTAACCCCTTTCCCTGGCCCCAGACCCCAGCTGGGGTTTGCTGGGGGGGGCAATCCCTGCCTCTTTCACCCCTTCTCCCTCCACCCCCCACCCCAACCCTTGTCTACTGGAGCAGACAGCACAGCACAGTGCAGCCAAGCCCAGTGCTGGAAAGCATGCTGTGGGGACCGTGATTTAACTTGAACCAGGAAGGGGTCTGGGACAGAAGTTTCATAACCCAGTTTAACCCAAATCAGTTACATAAGATACTACATTCAACCAGGTGCATCTTAAACCAGTTTCAGCCATTTTGAAACTGGTTTATGTCTACTGAACTTCTGTTCTGTTACAGGTTTAAACCAGTTTTTGATCATTTAAACTAGTGTATGTGTAACTTCTGTCTCTAGCCTACAGGTGCAGATGAGGCTGGTGTTTAATGCTAGCTATTATCACTGGTGACCCCCACCACAAATAGCAGTTGGAGACAAATTGCAATCTGTTGTCAGGAAAGAAGAGCATTTGCTAATGCCAAATGTATTTAATTTGAATGGGATTGAGACATACTAATAAAATATTCAGACTGAAGTAAGCCTTTAAAAAAGTCATGCAATCAACCAGCTTTTACCTGTTAAAACCAAAGCTCTTTTCCCTACATTCCATTAGGTACTCCCTGTGCTGCATGTATCAGCCGCTTTTCTCTCTTTCTTCAATCAGCAGCAATTATGATGTAGCATAAGATTATTATGAAGCTTCACAGTTTTTGGGGTAGCAATGAAAGAGTTTCACAATGAAAGTGATACTAGGTGATATCAGGAACAATACAGCAACTCTTTCACAGGTATAAACCTATTAATTTACTCACTTGTTACCACTCTAATCATTTATTCAGCTGAGCAATACAGTTTAGTTTTTCTTTTCTGATAAAGATGAAGTAAATGAAAGTTTTGGTGCTCTTACTGTTGCAGTGATAGTATCAGTACTGAGAAGAACAGAAGCATCATTGGTGCAATGCTAGCAATTTGTTGAAAAGGAACTGGACCTTAAGCAAACATACATTAGCCCACTCTTCTCTCTAGACTGAGGGAAAGATGATCATAGACACTACTAAGAACAGGATATAGAATCATAAAAACATAGAAAATTAGGGTTGAAAGGGACCTCAGGATGTCATCTAGTCCAACCCCTGCTCAAAGTAGAATCATCCCCAACTGTATTATCCCAGCTAAGGCTTTGCCTACCCAGGTCTCAAAAAGCTTGAAGGATGGAGACTGCACAACCTCTCTCGGTAGCCTGTTCCAGTGCTACCCTCCTCTTGAGAGAGTTTTTTTTTGTAGTATCTAACCTAAACTTTCCTTCCTGAGACCATTCTTCATTTTCTGTTATCTACTCTACTGTGAACAGTTTAACTCCATCCTCTTTGTAACTACCCTTCAGGTAACTGAAGGTTTCTATTAAATGCCCCCTCAGTCTTCTCTTCTCCAGACTAAATAAGCCCAGTTTCCTCAGCCTTTTATCATAAATCATGTTCTCCATCCCTCTAAACATTTTCTATTGGATAAAAAGGAAAGAAGTCTTTCTCATAATACCACAATGTATGTATTGCATACTAGGCTTTCATAATTGTTATTTTTGCTATCCAGGGTCATTCTTAATTTTTCATTAAGGAAAAGTGATAAGTAACATTGTTATATATCTTGGTTTCTTCTGTGCTGTTCATCATTATAATTCATGATCATAAGAAGAAATTTGGTACCTGTGTTGTTTGACCAAGGAATAAAAATTTGGAGGGAGAATGCAACAATGATGAAAGCAAAGCTCATAAAAAGCAAATTGTATTCATAGGTATAGATTTAAGACCAGAGGAACCATTACAGTATCTAATCTGGCTTCCTATATGACAGAAGCTCCCACTGAAAGAGGAAAGAGAAGGGGTATAAAATGGTAGTTTTGCAGCTGTGCAAGTAGTATTTTTGGCACTTACACAAAGGTATGTTGTTATATTACTCATGTAGTATGGACATGTAGGCATCCATGTGGCTACTGAGCTTGTGCAATGAGCTACCTAATAGCCAGGTAGGTGCATGGTTCCATAAATATATACCTGCAGAGGTCACAGTGATGAGAAAGAGGGGCCTCCCATGAGTAATTCCAATAACTGAGTGGTTAGGATGCTTGCCTGTGAAGTTAGAAATCTGGGTTTCAGGACCTCCTTACCTGGAAGTGATTTGAACCTGTATCTTTCTGACTTCCCAACACATAGTTCAGGCCTTCCTCTAGCCCTCCTTTTCAACTTGAGCTACTGCATCTGGCTTTTATTAGTCACTACATATAATGGATGGAGCGCAGAAGGAAGGTTCTGCCCAATTGGGAGTAAGGATCTAGACTAGAAGTCAAAGCATATGCTTTACTAGAGCAGCTTCCATCTCAATGGCTTGCATCCTCTAACTTAGTCTTTTCCTCCTGGCCCCTCATCTCTCTCTCTCTCGAGTGTACTGGGAAAATTGCGTAGATGCAGGTTTAAACCTGAGCACGCTAGAAGGAAGGAATAAGCTACAATCAGACCTAGACAGGTTACAGGGGTGGGCAGATGAGGATAGGATGGGATTCAACACCGACAAGTGCAAGGTGATGCACCTGGGGAGGAAGAACCAGCACCATACCTACAGGCTGGAGAACTCCCTTCTCATCAGTGCAGAGGCAGAAAAGGATCTTGGAGTCATCGTTGATGCCAAGATGAACATGGGCCGGCAGTGTGGGTATGCAGTCAGGAAAGCGAACTGCACCATGTCATGCATCCACAGATGCATCTCAAACAGATCCAAGGAGGTGATACTCCCCCTCTATGCAGCACTGGTAAGGCCGCAGCTGGAGTACTGCGTCCAGTTCTGGGTGCTGCACTTCAAGAGGGATGTGGACAACATGGAGAGGGTCCAGAGGAGGGCCGCTTGCATGATCAGGGGACAGCAGGGCAGGCCCTATGAGGAGAGACTAAGGGACCTGAACCTGTTCAGCCTCCAGAAGAGAAGGCTGAGGGG
>NW_017729032.1:129053554-129055289 GCF_001723915.1 Gavialis gangeticus
TGGGGGAGTCCCTGTTCCCCCGAGCACTACCAGGAGTGACTAGGAATAACGGTCACAAGCTGGCAGAGGGTAGATTTAAGCTAGATATCAGAAGGTGCTACTTCACGGTCAGGGCGGCTAGGATCTGGAACCAACTTCCAAGCGAAGTGGTGCTGGCTCCTACCCTGGGGGTCTTTAAGAGGAGACTAGATGAACACCTTGCTGGGGTTGTTTGACCCCAGTACTCTTTCCTGCCACGGCAGGGGGTCAGACTCGATGATCTGGTCAGGTTCCTTCCGACTCTACTAACTATGAAACACTTTCTGTTCTTGTATTTAAACATCCAAGAATTGCAATAGCCCTTTGTGCCAGGGCGAGTTCATGTTAAGTTGCTTGTCCACTATGACCCATAAATGTTTTTCAGAATCTGCTTTCCAGCATACAATCCCCCACTGTGTAAAGACCTTACCACACATTACACTTAGGATGTGTTAAGTGCACTTAAAATATGAGTGTCCACACATTCAAGCAGCAAACATGTGCTAAGTGCACTCTTATCAAAGAAAAGTTCAAACTTTTCACAGGAGGAGTCTCTCCAGATCATATTAAATATAATGCATTCTGCTATTGTCTGACCACTCCATGGAGATAATGAGCAATTTTCAGTCCCTGGTCTGGGACCCACAATTAACAGGTTGTCAGTCTCAGCTCTGCAACTGCACGGTAGTCTTACACTGGCTTCAGTCCTAGGGCACCAGTGAGATCCAGCAGCAGAGACAGATCACTTTTATGGACTTGGCTTAGCTCCCTGTGCCTCCTGTCAGTGGCTGAGACCCAGCTCACCAGAGCTTCCTATAGGGAAGTGGCGGTGGTGGTGGTGGGGAAATGGTAGCTTACAGAAAGTGACGGTGGGCAGAAGAAGAGTAGCAGTGATGGGTGGGTGCAGTGGGCAGGTGGGGGGGCAGCAGGTGGGAGCACAGCAGCAGCTGTGCAGGAGCATGGGGCCCACACTGGTGGCCCAGGGCCAGCAGGGGCCCAGAGCAGGATGGCAGGAGTGCAGAGCCTGGGCCGGTGGGGCATTAGGTCTGCCTGGCTCCATTATGCAGGGCTCCCTGGGCTTCCATGCAGTTCCCAGGTTCTCCGCCCAAGCCGCATGCCTCCATAGTGCTAGCCAGTGTAGCACTGCCGAGCCTATAAGGGTGCTGCAGGTTTTGCCTCCCAAGGTGGAGAACCTTGCATCCATCAGATCACCCCTGAGCCTGCACTTTTCCAGGCTAAAGAGCCCCATGGCTCTCAGCCTGTCATCATAAGGTCTGCTTTCCTGACCTCTGATCATGCATGTGGCTCTTCTCTGGACTCTCTCAAGCTTCTCCACATCCTTTTTGAATTGTGGAGCCCAAAACTGAACGCAGAACCTACCAGCTGCGGCCTCACCAAGGCCGAGTACAGCGGAGAATGACGTCCCGGGATTTGCTTGAGAAGCATCTATGGATGCAAGCCAGCGTTTTGGTCGCTTTACTAGCCACAGCATCATATTGCAGGCTCATGTTCATCTTGTGGTCAATGATGACCCCCAGGTCTCTTTCTTCCATAGTGCTAGCCAGTGTAGCACTGCCGAGCCTATAAGGGTGCTGCAGGTTTTGCCTCCCAAGGTGGAGAACCTTGCATCCATCAGATCACCCCTGAGCCTGCACTTTTCCAGGCTAAAGAGCCCCATGGCTCTCAGCCTGTCATCATAAGGTCTGCTTTCCTGACC
>NW_017729032.1:129055502-129057121 GCF_001723915.1 Gavialis gangeticus
ACCCTGGGGTGTAGATTGTCAGGGCCGGCTGACTTGAAGGTATCCAGCTTCTCAAGATGTTCCTTCACGAGGTCAGCATTAATGGAGGGCAGGGGATCTCCCTCACCCAGACCTCCCTGTCCCGTGCTGGGCATGGGTGTCCCATGGGACTGATGAAAGACTGACACAAAATACAATAGGTTGGCTTTTTCCTGGGTGTCAGTTGTCAGCTATCCCATCTGGTTCAGCAGGGGTCCAATGTTGCCCTCGCTTTTCCTCTGGCTCCCCACATATCTGAAAAAGGACTTTTTATTGTCCTTGATGCTTGAAGCTTGTTGGAGTTCAGTTGCAGCCTTGGCTTTCCTAGTTTGCTCTCTGCAGGACTGGACCAGTGCAGAATATTCCTCCTTGTGGGTGAATCCCATCCTCCATTCTTTGTAGGCCTTTCTTTTTAGCCTCAGGAGTTCTGCTAAAAGCACCATACCGATCTGTAGTAAATATTCTTTGTTTTTCTAAGTTTTACTTTTTGAAATGTAAAACACTTGATAGGTCATATATTGATAAACTAACAAAGTTTTAAATCACATTATAAACAACATCCAAGAGATAGAACTATACTTGTATATTGTAAGTTATTTAAAACTTGTCTTTCTAAAATAGATACAGGATGAAATGCAAATCCATCCAAGTGTTGAAAAGAATATTTTGTAGCAGTGAATTAATGAAAAAGTAACACAATTCCTGAAACCAAATCAGAGACATGGTAAAATTCATGAATATAAATTTTTGCTCAATGCAGCCACAAATTGTTGTAGTCATTTGTATTTCAAACTGTATTCTGAACTATATAATACTGTATGTAAAGTACAAAACAAAGAAACACTATTAAATGAAAGTTCTAAAATGCAATGTGAATTTCAGAAATGAAAATACGCAGATTATAATTTAACACTGCTCATGTGCATAAGTTTGTTGGTGTTAATAAGCATTTAAAATAATGTAAAATGAAAAAAAAATAGAACAACCCCCCTCCCCCCAAATATAGCATTGGTATAATGGGGTGATAATAACACTGTAACTAGAGGTTGAGGCCAGCCTGCTGCTTAACAGTTGAATTCTCTAAAATTATTATGCCTCATAAGGCCTGGGGTTGGTTCATTGATAATTGCTAATGAGTTTTGCAGGGGGGTTTTAGCAGATAATTAGTCATCTTGCTTCAAAATTGTACGATTCTTATAACATACAATATATGGGCAGTGCTAAATGACAAACTATGGTTCCACTTTTCTGCAAAATGCCATTGCCCACTCTTGGAATATTTTTAGCTACTGTCCAATACCTATTGACTCTGCTGGAACAATATTTCTGAAAGCTTATTCAGGATAAAGTTTAGATCTAAAATCTATTTTAAATGAAGCTGACAAATCTATAACAAGTAATTTGCATACGTGCAGGGGTCCCGCAGCAAAGCAGGCTGTCCATACGCAGCCTGACTTGAGAATGAACAGGTAGCTCAAGACCACATGCAGTGGACATTGAGCATGAGTTCTGTGCATTTGAGTTCTGCTACTGGGTCTTGCTGGAAGTTTTTGTTCTGAGAGGATAGGTTACAAGGATGGGCGGAGGAGAACAGGATGGGG
>NW_017729032.1:129057132-129060127 GCF_001723915.1 Gavialis gangeticus
TCTGACCCTAGAAACTATGAAACTATGAAACTATGATATCCAGATATACCTCCCAACTTTTCTTTACTTAAATATGTTTACTTTTGCAATATTTCTAGATAAAAGGAAGCTAAAAAAATAAGAAGAAATGCCAATGGAATAAATGTGATCAAAGAAAAGCAAGTTTCCACAATACTGGGTGTCAACAAATACTTTAGGGGAAAAAATGTTGACCTAATGATGCTAACAGTTACCACATAGAAACAAACTCAGCTAAATTTGCTCATCAGCCTGTTGATGATTTCCTGTTTCATAAGGCATAATTGAACCTTTATAACAATGAAAATAAAATTTTAAAAACTCCTCTAGCTCAGATGCAGAGGGCATCCCAGGTTGTGGTGAATATGGCCGGTCCAGCTGCCCCTAGGTGCAGATGTGCCATGGGACTGGGCGGCAGGGCGGGGGCCGCCCAGTAGCCAGACTTGGCTCCTCTTGGCTGCCCCCAGGAAAAGCTGCATGGCCTGCTATCACTCTTTGGCTCCTTCCTCGCTGCCCATGCTCCCTGGGCCCATCCACCCTGCACCTACTCCCAGGGGTGCTGGATGGAGTGGGCGGTTAGGAACTCTATGGAGACTGGGCCAAGACCCCTGCAGGCAAGACATGCTCAGCTGGACAGATGGGATGAGGCCACAAGAAGTGGCACTCAGGAGCAGGATGAGCAGGTGGAGCCAGGGCTGGGGCTGGAATTGGGATTGCAGGGCAGTGACAGTGTGGTGCCAGGGCCTGGGGCAGAGCTGCGATCCACTTCCTGCATGTCCTTGCGACAGGTGCTAATTCCACATTTAGCCAAGTATAAAACCCCCTGGACACAGTGGCTACTGATGTGCTAATTATGGTAATCTCGATTTCTATGTGCATTACAAGCCAAAAACTCTATTGGTAGGTTGGCTCCTATTTTAATAGTTCCATCTACAGTGCAGAAAGCATTTGGGGAATTCTCTAAGATTCTTCCCCTCTTCAACTCTGAACCTTTGCATGTTTAGAAAGCTATGCAATCTGTTACATGAGTACGTTGGTATAGAGAGATTTAGAACAGGCAAGAGCCTATCTCAACAAATCTGCAGATCCTATATCAGCAATAAAAGTATGAAGTCCAATGTTACTGTACAGTGAAGTCTGTAATTTACCCTTAGGATTTCATATATTTCTCTGCTTGAGCTTCACTCCTGAAGTTTATGAAGTAATAACAGTCCTTTCAGTAAAATTACAGCCTTGCAGAGTTCTGCAATACATACTGCTTTCTTCTCTATAATACAGGGTATATAAGGTAATATACCACTGCTCTATATTTGTAACACAAACAGTACTGATAGCTACATAGCATATAAATGTTTACATATTACAGTAGCTAAAACTAAGATGAAGCATGAAAATGAAATTTGCCAGAGGGATATTATTCCCATTGAGATATGAACATCCCATTCCCAAAATAAACTTTGAGTCCTCACCTTTTTGAAGACTCAGGAGCAATATTTAACTCCCTCTACCTGTGCCTGTTTTTTTTCCCTAACACATTACCACTGTTTCTGTCTTCTTCCGTTTCCTAGCAGGTAGATCTGACAAGTCAGTGAATTCAGTTGTATGCATTTTATACCCCTTCCTGCTTATATACCATCAGCACTGACAAAGGAAAAAAAATATTGCACTGCGTCTACCCAGGAAGAGGCAAGGCCCAGTTGCCTATAGGCCTAAAAGATCCATTCAGTAGTATCCCCATTTTTTTTTCTTCCATCCCTTTTGCTTCGTTACAGATGTAACAAAGCTTGATTTCTTTATTCTTTCTTCTATTTTCTTTTATAAGCTACATTCTTAACAGCAATGAGCTGAAGTGATTTAAGAATGAAGAAACAAGTTACCCATGTTCTCACTCTTACCATGGGCAAGCCTCTTTTTTCCCACAACTTAAGAGCCTCATTTTTCGTCTTCGGGAAATAAAGTCCTTGAAATCCCCATTTCCTGCTCAGTTTGCTGAGTGATAAAAGTTCAACAAGATCCTTCATAAGAAGCATGTCTTAAAATATTTTGCTTTTGTAACTATGAGCCTAGGAAACTGTAAAACTGTGAATGAACCAAATGTGAGGATCCTACTGCTGCACTCCAACACAAACAGGAGGCGAGAGAGAGAAGGAAAGGAGATGAATTTGTTTTCATAGCAAACAGCTGTCTCCTTTAACAGAAGAAATGAGAAAGAAAACAGTGCATGAAGAGGCCAAAAGCTGCATTAATTACAGTATTTTTAGATGTTACAAGCACAATTTTGATAAACACTCTAAACTGTGAAAAAATGATAGTGTCAATGCAATTAAGTCTTTTTCTTGCTGCTGCATCATCAATAGTTATGCCTGCTGAGCAGATTGTGAGCTGTGCATGCAGTTACCCTTTGATTAATGATTCAAGGCAATCAGTAGGGACTGCATACACACCTGGGGGAGGCCACAGGCGGCAGTACAGTGTCATCATTTAATTTCTTCTCTTGACCTACATTAGAGACTGAAGATACATAAAATATTAAGGGCCAAGCTCTAGCTTGGTTAAGCACAAGCTACTTCCATTGAAAGGCATTTATACATCCATAGCCAAGGACAGAATTTCATACTAAGAAGACTATGGATCTTAATATATCTTACTACAAATGGGAAAGTCAGCATCCTGAAGTTGCTGATAATCAGGGATCCTGGTTTTCTCTGATAGAAAAATCCCCAAATGTTGGATTAAAAAAATAACCCCAAATCCACATTTTTCTGTGATTAAAATAAAACGCCACTAATATACAGATATATAGAGAAATCTATCTATCTATCTATCTATCTGTGTGTGTGTGTGTGTGTGTGTGTGTGTGTGTATGGTTTTTCAATTTGATCATGGAAAAATGTGGATTTTGGGTTACTCCTTTTAATCTGAAAAATAGGGATTTTTTTTTTTAAATCAGAGAAAACGAGGATCTCTGCTGATAATG
>NW_017729032.1:129060164-129071578 GCF_001723915.1 Gavialis gangeticus
TGTGTGTGTGTGTGTGTGTGTGTGTGTGTGTGTATGGTTTTTCAATTTGATCATGGAAAAATGTGGATTTTGGGTTACTCCTTTTAATCTGAAAAATAGGGATTTTTTTTTTTAAATCAGAGAAAACGAGGATCTCTGCTGATAATGGCCAGGGTCTCGTGAAGGACATCCTAACTAGGCTAATCTAACCTTCTGATTAAGGAAGGTCATACTTTCTAAGATTGTCAATTGATTTAGCCAGAATGAATGGCACAAGATTAGTAGGAAGTTTCATCCCTAACAAGGTGGAGTATGCTGCCTGTAATTTGCTCTTACCTTCTGCAGACCTCAGAATGAGGGACTGAGTTCTGGACCAAACTCTGATCCTGTTATGCTATGTCAGGCTGCTAGTCATTAGCTCAGACCTGAAACTTAACTGGACAGTATCTTACTGAAAATAACGGATCCCATTAACTGGCCAAATCAGTCTATAATTTAGGAGTGAACTTCCTTGATTCCTCACTGGCTCTAGTCCCAGAGCCACATTCCCAAGCAGTGTCTTGTACCATCTCCAGTTGGCTCAGAGACTCCATTCCATGATGGTAAGCACTGACCTGGCTGCCACAATTCACATCCTTCTCACTTCTCAGCTACAGAAATCCAATATACATCAGCATGTAGCCTTCAATGCTTAGGAAATGCAATGTGGTATAAAATGCAGCAGCACATGAATTCAGCAGCACTAGCTACCATAAGCACATCAAGCCTGCCCTCTTCTCTCTAAACTGGCTTCCCATACAGAGGTGGACCCAGGATTGCAGAGATTGGGGTGCAGCCACATCCCCTTTGGCGGTGTCATGCACGTACAGCAAAGAGAGCTCGCTGCATATGTGCCACAGAGCTGAAGGTATGTGGCTGGTAGTGACTACTCATGCCACCCTCAATACGGTCCTGGATGCCAGTGAGCTTTCTAAGCTCCTGTTGGAACAGAGATGGATCCAGAGGGGTGCCATGGAGTGGCCTCACCCTGCTTTAGCTGCGTGCCATGCCAATGTGTGCTTTGAGTTCTGAGCTCACCAGCCGGTTAGCATGAAGTCCAGTTGGAGCCCCTGCTTTCACATAGCTCTAGAGCCCAAGGGGTGAGCACCATTAGCCCTCTTTTTTCTCCTCTACCACTGAATTCAGCAACAGGGTAAAGAGTGGCATCGGCACTCAGCTACTGCTTCCACACAGCTCCAGAGCCCAGGGGCTAAGCATTACTACTGCTTGTCCATTCTTCTTCTCTGCTGCTCCCTGCAGTAGGGGGGAAGGGAAGAAGGGGAAGAATGAACAGCAGCAGAGCTCACCCCTGGGGCATGGAGCTGTACAAAAACAGGGATTCCAGTCAGATCCCATCCTGGCCAGCTGGTAAGCTCAGAGCTCATGACCAGTGCAGAATTCCCAGAAGGCCCCCCTTCCCCCACAGAACCACCCCAGGTCCCGTACAATGCCCAATCAAGTTCAAGATCCCAGCCCTCAAGGCTTTCCTTGTCTAAGCCAAAAAAATCAATTAAAGTTCTGCAATGAAGACCACGGTCAACAATTCTTACCCTCTGGCACAATGGAAGTTTCTGTAGTAAAGGTCACCCATGCGGGAGCCAAAGCTTTCTCTGGCCTTGTCTACACTGCAGTGGCAACAGTTCACAACAGGGCTTAAACTCATTCCAGGCTCATTCTGCTCCCCCACCCCTGCCTTCCTCCCCACTTTGGCTACAGGCAGATTTCAAGCCAAGAAATTCTCAAGATTTCAGTCTCTGACATACCTGAGAACAGTCACTAGGGATTCGTCTGGAGCTGCCTCACTGGCAAACGTGTAGCACATTGGTGGATATGGGTGACTGGGGCATATTCCGGCCCCTCTGGCTAGAGCCCTGTCTACCTGCAGGAGGGGAGACAAGCTCTCAGGGGCAAACTGACTGTGTGGAATGAACTCCTCTATGCACATTATTTTTATCTGGCCTTCTCTGATATAAACACCTAGCAACACTTGTGCATTATATTATAAAATGTTCCCAAACAAAACATTCCACGACAGACACTTCTCCTTTTGGGACAGGATGAAAGAACGAATTTGGCACATGTTAACAATAATGTTAATGTGCTAGAGTGACTAGCACAGAATAAAAAACTATATGGAACACAGTAGACCAAAGTTAACCCAGTATAAAGCAGGGATGGACAAAACAGAAAACAGAGGCCAGCATCTAAACTTCTAGCGTGCGAAGTTGACCAATGGGACAAGGTTAACATGTTAGCTGAGGCATTATGCTAAAACTTCCAGAAGGGGATGGTGTGCCCGTGCTGGGGCATTACAGGCTCACAGTGGTGACAGTCATTCAAGGGTTGGTATGGAGGGGCATGTGTAGATGAAACTGGGGCCCTAAATTGAAGCAATGGGTTTTTAGAAATGCTGCTTCAATTTAGGGAGAAGTAAACCCCTGTGTCATGTACCCTCTTGTCTTACCTGCCTCTCTGGTGTCAGGGAGGGAAGGGCGAGCTGCCAGCGGGTGGAGCAGTCCATGGGCTGGGGGGAGATGGGGCTGGTGCTTCCCTCCACAGCAGCAGCGCCCCCCCCACCCAAGGAAGCACACGCCCACAGGCACCCGGCTCGGGCAGTCCCAGGGGGCACCGCAGCCGCAGAGGGAAGACTGGGTCCCTGCACAGCTCATGCAGTCAGGCAGACTCCAGGGAAAAAAAAAATCAGGCTTGCCACTTTTTTTTTCTTCAGTGGAGCCTGCCTTCCCGGGCTGCTGCCAGGCTGTCTGCACGGACCGCCCGCAGAGCCCCTGAGCTGCACGGAGCCCAGTGGCTCATTCCACGGCTGTAGAGCAGCAAACTAAAACTCCTCAGAGGTGTTTTAGTTTGCTGCACCCCAGAGTCATTTAAGGAGCATCATGCCGCTGAATATGCTACAGCGGCTGGAATTAATGCACAATATACCGCTGACGCATGCAAACACCCACACCATTAAAGTGGTGCAAAAACATTTAACCCACTTTAAAGTGTCGTACACACATGCCCCTCGTTTCATCTACACATGTCCAAGAAGGCTAAAGAGTTTCTAATACCCTTTCAAAAAGACCTGCTTCAAAAGCTGACAGTGAGTAGCCAATATGAAGAATAAACTAGGTAAAACAATCTAAGAACACATGAAAGGCAGGAAATACACAACTTACACAGCCTGCAGGCCCAAGCCATAAAGCAGGAACCTTGGACTGGGTAAAGAATTTTCTCCAATAAAATCCTACCCTTAGAAGTTCCTTTTAAACTTCTCACCCAAGTTATGTGGGGAGAGATGGTTCAGACTGGCATTCAGGATTTCCAGCAGGGATACCATAGCTCCATTAAATATTTCCTTCAATTAGAAAATGTTTTTCTCCATAGGAATAAACAAAGGGAGATTAATCTGGTGGTTTAGGCAGTCACCAAGAATAACTGTTCCTATATTTTCTATTTAATAAAGGAAAACAAGGAACTAAATGTAGGTTACAAGTCAGGCTAGAAGGACCTAATAAATAAAACTCTCTCTGTCTTCCATATACTTGGAGGCAGCCCATCAGCTAATGCAAACTGTTAAAGTTCATTTACTTCTATATCCACCCCTAGATCTCTCTGCAGGAATGAAGTGTAGGACTCCTTGTGCCATAACAATCTTCTCAGATTTATCACTTTAAAAACTGTAATATTTAATTGCTTGTTATGATAATTCTAATTATATCTAGAACAATATAAATATTTGTAAAAGAGACTTTCACCTTAAAATAATAATTTATTTTAGCAGGGTGGTCTTTCCCTCTACAAAGGGGGAGCCAGCCCCTGCATCTGTAAGGTGGCTTCTCATCAGGGAGTGGCTCACTGGCATCTTAAAAACGCCAGAGAAAAGAGCAGTGTGGGGAGAAAACTGTGAAGGAACAGTTGTGTGCTTGAGGCAGGCTGTGGACTAAACAGCAGGTTACATGGAAGGGCCAGACTGTTGTGCAGAGGCCAAAGCCACAGGAAACCTCTACCAGTGCCTGGGACAGGGCAACAAGGTTTTGTTTGCCTGCTTTGTTTGTTTAATGACTCTGTTGAATTGGTGTGGACTGGCTAAGGAGTTTCTTAGGGAATGAAAGCCTGCCTGGAGAATCCCACAGGCAAGGCAACCTGGGAAGGGAGTAAACTGGTCCTGTGCCTAATGTAACTCTCCTGCCTAGTGTGCTGGTAGAGTGGCAAAGTGCTCTGCCTGACCCCAACCCCAATGCATGGGGTTTGAACATTGTTCAAACTTTCTGAAAGCAACTGTTTCAAGCAAACCAAGCCCCCCTGCAAGCCCTTTCCATAAAGACCCATGGGTCTTCATTTATGTCTTTCATATCCCAGTTGGCTTGCCACTGGGTTCAATGGAAAAAACACCCAGAGGGCTTCTTAATTTCAAGGCTATACTGGGAATCATAATCTCTCTCTTGGACTACTCCAGGTGCAGTACAACTGCAACAGTGATCTGTTTGCTTGGGGCAAAGCCATAATTCAGCCTTAAACAAAAAAGTCTGTTAAATTACTTCCTGGACCATGTAGAATATGTAAACATCCACATCAATGAGTCATCCAGCACAGTGATGCTACACCTACTTGAAATTATATATCCATGTTTCATCTGAAAGAAGCACTTGCTAACAACATCTGATGCAGAGATACTGAGCTCTGTAACATGCACTCTGTTAGAAGCATAGAAATCATTTTAGGGTTCAGTCTCAAGCTCATTGAAGTCAGCCATTGCCTTTCCATTGACTTTACTGGGCTTTAGATTAGACCCTCAATAACTTAAACATTTTAATGGCGGAACACAGGGCTGCAAAAGATTTGGTATGTAAAGTTCAGCTATATATCTCCTGCTAATAGGAAAAAGACAAAGGTAAATCTGAAACCTCAGCCAAGCTGTTCTTATCACAAGCAGATAAGAGTTAATTTCTTTCTTTTCCCTTCTTTTACACAGGGAAGCTGGTTTCTTAATGTTACATATTAACTTCTATCATTTTGCTGCTTGCCCTGCATAATATGTTAGAGCCCACAAGTTCAACTGAACTATTTAGGCATTTTAATTTTGGGATGCTTATTTTGCTAGATTATTTGAAGCGTTGGCCTTAAAATCCAGAACACATATTTTAACTTGTCCATAGGGTAGTGTCCATAGGGTAGGGGCC
Source organism: Gavialis gangeticus (assembly GCF_001723915.1). Lineage (NCBI taxonomy): Eukaryota > Metazoa > Chordata > Crocodylia > Gavialidae > Gavialis > Gavialis gangeticus. The sequence goes on from NW_017729032.1 coordinate 129,065,363, forward strand.
TGAGAGGCAGCCAGGCAGCCTGCAGCTGCCTGCAATGCCAGTTAGGCAGAGTTTCCTGACTGGGAGTAGGGCCCAGCTGTGCTCTGAGCTGAGCTCTGAACTGCAAAGTGGTGGCAGTTTGCTGCCAGCAGCCAGGGTGAATACCATGTGGCTGGGCTGCTGCTCAGAGCAACATTTTGGAGATAAGGGCTGGGGCTATGGGGAAGGAGGAGGCCCTATGGTCCCAGGCATGACTGGAAACTGCACCCTGCTGGGGACAGGTGGCCTAGTGGCCAGTCTGTGATGGGACAGTCTCCCAGAAATGCCAGGCCAGTTACCACCCCGGTGAAAGGTGAGTATGGAGTGCCTTCTAACTCCAGCCCCACATCCTGGTGGGTGAGATCAAGCAGGGGAAGCCCAGACTCACTGAGAGTACTCAGGTAGGCCCCAGGTCAGTGAAGGGACCTGTGGCAGTGCCCCGACTCTTGGTGGAGGTCTGAGATGGTATATAGGAGCCAGCGTGAAGGTCCAGGGGGGTGAGGCCCTCAGCCTTGGGGAACTATTAAGGAATCTCCTGGGGCCAGGGATAAGGGGATAACCCAGGGAAGGCTTGAGGACAGGGCTTGGAGCTCTGATCCCAGAGGCGGGCTTGGAGGCCCGAGGTGTTCAGGGCTGAAGCCCCAAAAGTGTGAGGTCGGAGCCCCAAGACTGTGTGTGGGATTGGAGCCCAGTATGTGTGGAGACTGGGGCCCAGTGTGTGTGTGTGTAAAGAGAGAGGGTGATGGCACTGGGACCGTGAGCTGTAGTGGGGAATGAGAGTCCTGTATGAGACTCCAGAGCTTGGGTCCCAGTGCTAGCTAGCTGGAGGAAACATCTGCAAGGCACGGGATATGATAAGGGAAGTTTGGAGTCGTATACATAGGCCTTTGTCATCAGGGCAGATTAACGGGCAGCCTCCTGCCTGAGTAACATTATTAACATCAAAGCGTGGCAGGTGAGGAGGTGGGTGACTAGCCCTAAGACAAGTGGGCGGGCCAATGTTGTGATTGGCCCCTGGACATCCACTTGTTACAGGCAGGCAGGCTGGATCTTCTCCACCTGAGTTTTTGTTTTAGCCTTTGTTTTTGTCTTGGGTTTCTTTTCTTTTGTTTTTTTCTTGTATATACATCAGTTAGCAGTGTAATGCAGTCCAATCCATCAGTCATTGGAGTTGCATCCATTTATGCCATCTGAGAATCTGGTTTATAATCTTTTCTTTCAACATTTTTTAAATTAAGTGTTTCTTCTTAGGAAAGTTTTTTGTGATATCCAAAGGATCTGTCTACATGAGATGCTTTACTGCACAGTAGACTAATCTACTAAACAGTGGGAGATTCTACGTGAAATGCTATGTCACTGTAATGCTGAGCTACGTCGCTGTAGCTCATTGCTACAGCAATGTAGCATTGGCAGGCATGGATCGTGACGTTGACATGACTGCACAGTAGCAATGAGCTACTGCACAGTAGCATGGGGAAAAACCTGTGAAGTATTGCGACTGCACAATAATGCTTAAGTAAGTGCTAAATGACTGTGCAGTAACAACAGTGCAGTCTGGCACATGTGTAGATGTGCCCAGTAAATCAATACCATCTAGATGGGCACATATTTACTGCACAGTAAATTAGTCTACAGCTAAATACAGGTAGTAAACACTCATGCAGGTGGCTGACCAGGAGCAAATTTGCTCCCGGTCAGCCTAGGCAGCAGGGGGTCACAGGGGACAGGGAGCTCTCTGTCCCTGGTTCTGGTGCTGCTCAGCTCCTTGGCTTCCCTCCAGGAGCTGGGAGCTGATCAGCACCAGGCTAGGGATCTCTCTTCCTCCTGTCCCAGCTCCCAGAGGCAGAGCTGGCAGCTCTGGAGGCTGAGTGGGACCTGGAAACCCAGCCTCTGCCTGTTCCTTGAAGCAGCTCTGCGTGGTGTGGAGCTGACTGTTCTGGATAATAGGCCGGGTCTAGGAATCCAACCCTCACCTGTCCTCCAGAGCAGCTCTGCCCAGCATGGAACTGGCTGCTCCGAGAAGTGGGTGGGGGGTGGTCATCCAGCCCTCACCTGTCCCCTGGAACAGCTCTGAGCTGTGCAGAGCTAGCTGCTCCAGAAAGCTGCTCTGGGGGACAGGCAAGGGCTGTATTCCTAGTTCCTACCCACTTCCCAGAGCAGTCAGCTCCACCCTGGTCAGAGCTGCTCTGGGGGACAGACAAGGGCAGGATTCTCAGCCCCTGCCCACTCTCCAGAGCAGCCAGCTCCATGCCACAAATCACTGCTCCAAGGGACAGACAAGGGCTAGATTTCCAGCCCCCATCCGCTTCCTGAAGCAGCCAGCTCTGTCTAAGCAGGGCAGCTGCTTGTGAACTTCATGCCCCCCTGCCGGAAATGAGCCTCAGTGGCAGCTGTCCCATACCTGGGACAGCTCACAGCAACCCCCTGCTGGGGAAGCCCGGCCTGGCAGAGAGTTTCCTGACAGCTGTGTCCCCTGATAGGCATGGGGCCAAGAGAGCTCTGCCCACTGCAGGGGCAGGTCTCTCTTGGCCCTGTGCACATCAGGTCCCCTCCCAAAGTGCACGGGCCAGAAGACAGCTGTTGCTGCAGCTAGCAGAGCTCTCCTGGCCCTATGCCCACTGGGACTGGCCCCAAGCCCCTTGCCATCCCCCAGACAAGCACTGGGGGGAGCCTAAAGCTCCCCCTGGCTGCTGCAGGGGAGCAGACCAGAGTGGAAGCAAACCTGCTCCCAAGAGGGAGCATGTGTAGATGTGCTCCTGGGAAGGCTTACTGTGCAGTAAGCCTACTGCAAATTAATAGCACATGTAGATGGTCCCAAAGAAAAACAATTCCATGGGGGTTTTTTTGTTTGGTAATTCCTTTATGTCTGCCAAGACAACTAGAGCACACTAAGCACTGTACAACATGCCCTTCGACATGAACATCAGTAGGGCCGAACACAGGCATGGGCAAAACGGGCAGTCACCTGGGGCCAAGAGAGAAAGGGGGTTTGAAAACGGTAATTTTTATTATTATTATTATTATTATTGTCATTATCTCTGTTGAAGGGGGGGCCAGATACTAAAAGTTCGCCTGGGGCCGCCAGGAGTCCAGGTACAGTGCTGAGCATCAGAAAACAAAAAGCGACCATATAAAAAGTAGCAGCAAGAAATCACTCCCCCTCTAAACCAATGGCATGGAGTATCTCTTCTCTAGATGATTTTCATAGCTGGGACCACAGGCGACTGGTAGGAGATACATGGGGGGCACGTGCCCCCTCTCATGGGGCCAGTGCCCCCCCTGACAGTTGACACTGATGTTGTTGGTAGGGCTGGTGCCCCCCCTGACAGGGCTGCTGCCATCGATAGCTTCTGAGGGTGCACCCCCAGATTCAGGAGGCACCAGTCACTCATGCCTGTCACCTTTTGAAGGGATACAATTTTTTTTTTGCCTCAAGCTCCTCATTCATGAAAACATCACTATTAGGAAATGCAGTTAAAAGCTAAGCATGTGCTTCATGGGACCCAACTGTGTGCTAAAACTGAAACAGGTATGCATGTTTTTCCCTGAGTTGGCACTTGATCATGAGTATGTATGCCCCACCAGAGATACAATGGCAAAACAGGTCCATCTAGATTTCTAAAGAATCTGATCTGTATTATTTGAGAAACTTTTACAGTTTTACATGGCATAACACAGGACACGATGGTACCTTAGGGTATGTACAGTTATTACATTTAGATTGACATAACAGGGTTAAATTGATATAAATGTCCAATCATACAGGCACACAGAGGGATATAGTAGGTCAAAAAATGGCATTCTCAATCTAAGTTAGTGCACCTGAGAAGATGCACTAACTTAGATTGAGATTGGGTTGACCCAATCTGAGAAAGGGTTAACTTGATCTCTCAACAGCCTGCATATGTTTGCACCACAGCCCCCAGGTCTAAGGAAGCCTAGTCACTCATTTGTGCTATCCCTGCCCCCCCTCCACTTCCCCCCCCAACCCTGACTGGCTATTTTTAGTCCCCCAACTCCCATAATCCACCAACCCCCATCACATGAACCTGCTACCTCACCCCACTGAACCTGCTTGCTCCTCCTCCCACCCACTTAATTACTTATACCGGTTTCCCCATGCAGAGCCTGGGAGTGGCAAATGGCTGCACAAGCCACTCCCAGTCTACATTTGGGTGGCTTAAAGTAAGCTGCTTAGGAATAGACTGGGTGCAGCAAATTACTATATATGCCCTCAGAGCCTAACTCATTCAGAGTGGCATAAACTTTCATTGGCAACAGCTATGCTGTGCATCTAATGAAGTAGGCTATCACCTATGAAACCTTGTGCCTCTCTGAAAAAATTAGTCTCTGAGGTTTTACCTTGCCCTGCCTTCAACCAAACTTCAAACTAACACTGTCTAACTACCAGTTGTTCATGGTAAAATGGTGACAGAAATGTATTAAGCATCAGGCTGGATAACCTCCTATTAAATTAGTATAACCATTTTAACTTATCCACCTCTCTAGTTTTATTTGTCAAATTTCACATTAGGAATTGGTGAATGATTTCACATCAAATGAGACCAAATTTCACCCAATTTGCTTGTATCTTGGGGGGGATGGAGTATTGCAAAGGAAAGATTAATTCATGATGGGAGACAAAAGACAACAAAGGAAAGTTAGTTTTGAGCATTTGGAATAGAAACCTGAAAAAAATAAACACCATGTATGGGTAGCAGATCAGAGCAGATACTGTCATCCAGTGAGCTAATCCAAACATCATTGTATATTGACCTTTTAGATTCTAGTTTTTCAGGCCTAAATATATATTATGGAAAGAGATAATTGGCTAGAGAGCAGCGTCTTTCTGAGAAGAAGTAGTGTTATACCAAGCTGACAGACTGAACCAAATGACATCTCCATATGACAGTCTTCCAGGAAACCTTTGGCACTCCTCTCCAGGTCCTTGTCACACAAACCATAGTCAGCCTGCAGAGTGTGCATGTTCCCCATTCTAATGTAACAATACATGTTTTACATAAGAGAAGTTTTAAATAAGTTAGATTTTCTTTAATCTGTAATGCCTGTAAACAATTCCTTTTGTTTCAACTAAGCAAATTTATCTAACTGCACATTTATGTATGCAGTGGTTATAACTTTGCTGTCTATGTAAATTGAGGTCCTTGACTGAAAATCAGAATAACTCCCAGATGCACTTGCACAGAGCCAAACTCTGATTCTAAAAAGGGACATAAAACAAAGGTAAATATGACCACCTATGAAATCTATGGTCGAAGGCATGAACATTACAGTTTGTCATCTAGAGCAGCACTATACCAGAACCAACAATTTCTAAGGTATAAGGTTACCATTACATTATCTGGCCCACAGAATGATCTACTGACTTCATCCAGCAGCCAAAAGAATGCAACAAGAATTTATGTTTGAAAAGTGCTAAAATATTCGGCAATAATTCTAACAAATCGTATGATTAGGGGCTTACAGGACAAGCCATGTGAGGAGAGACAAAGGGACCTGGACCTCTTTAGCCTCCTCAAGAGATGGCTGAGAGGTGATCTTGTGGCCGCCTACAAATTCATTAGGGGGACGCAGCAAGGGATCAGAGATGCTCTGTTCACCAAGGTGCCTCTTTGGGTAAAAAGGAACAATGGTCACAGACTGACAGAGAGCAGATTTAGGCTAGATATCAGGAAAAATTTCTTCATGGTAAGGTTTGCCAAAATTTGGACTGGCCTTCCAAGGGAGGTGGTGCTTACCCCTACCTTGGGGGTCTTTAAGAGAAGGCTGGATAGGCATCTGGCTGGGGTCATCTGACCCCAGCACTCTTTCCTGCCTAGGCAGAGGGTCGGACTCGATGATTTGTTGAGGTCCCTTCCAATCCTAGCATTTATGAATCTATGAATCTGTACTTGAGTTAAAGCAGTACTTATCTCCAGAGAAGGAGCCAATTCTATAAAATGGGATTGGAAGGGAACTGCCGTGTCATCTAGTCTAGTCCCCTGTTGTTGCAAACAAGCACATGATCTAATCCCATTCATAATTTGATTATGATACATGTTAAGACTATCCAGGGTAACAATTCTCACATCCAGGGTGTCGTGGCACCCTAGAGTGCTGCAAGAACCATTAAGGCTACCCCGCCATCCAGCCTCTTTGTAATGCTCTCTTTCTCCCATCCAGTGCCCTGCAACCACC
>NW_017729032.1:129076578-129119588 GCF_001723915.1 Gavialis gangeticus
TAGTCCCCTGTTGTTGCAAACAAGCACATGATCTAATCCCATTCATAATTTGATTATGATACATGTTAAGACTATCCAGGGTAACAATTCTCACATCCAGGGTGTCGTGGCACCCTAGAGTGCTGCAAGAACCATTAAGGCTACCCCGCCATCCAGCCTCTTTGTAATGCTCTCTTTCTCCCATCCAGTGCCCTGCAACCACCCTTCTAGGGACTTCTACCACTGCTGCCCTCCTATGCTCTCCCCTGCCTCCACCAGCTCTGGTGGCAGCCTGCTCCCCATGTTTCCAGCAGCATGCTCTGCCACAGGTACACAGGCAGGCAGACAGATGAGTGGATATAGGGCTGGAGCCATGGTTTGCAACCCAGATCATTCCCTTCACTCTTCAAATTCTCCTGGGACCAGAAAGAGGGGCCAGAGGGGTGGTCACTGGCATGTGTGACACTACAGGAGCATTGGTGGTGGCTGGCCTTTCCCCCTCTGGTATAGGCTTGAGGTGAGGGGCAGACAGGCCAAGGATGAGGAAGGCAGGCAGTGGGAAGAGCAGAGTTAGGTCCTTCCCTTACTGCCCCCTTGGGTCTTAACCTTCTCAGGCAGCCTCAAGGCAGCACTCCATTGGATTCTAGCTCAGTTATTCTCAACTAGAGTGCTGCAAAATTCAGAAAATTATGGAAGGGCACCTTGAAGCTAAAATGATTGAGAATCATTTATCTAGAGTGTTTGATCCCAACTCTTCTTTAAGAGAACATATTCCATAATCTCACTTCTCAGATATCTAGCAACATTCTTCTCATTTATAACCTAATTTTTTTCTTGATCAGTTTTCTCCCTTTAGTCAGCATTGTCATCATTATCTTCTTCTCATTCTCCTTCCATGTTCCTTTGTAGCAAGCCTAGAGTCTTTTGGAAAGTTTAGCACCCTTCCCCTCCCTCTGTCCCTCCAAATGGTGTGCCTTGCCTTCTGGCACCCTAGTATACTATCCCACCTCATCTGCCACATCTGGATGTTATAAAAGATAGATTTGGGAGACTTTTCTTAGGTAACCAAAGTAACCTCTTGTGCCTATGGAGGTTTCTCTCATCTTCAGATTCCATATCTTCATTGGTGATCATTTGGACTCTTTCCCTTGTCAGGGTCAAACATCAGCCAGGTCACTCTGAACTCTTTTTTTAACAGAACTCCCAAATGCTGCTATTGTTAGGTTTGGAAGTAGATGCTTTCTAATATTCTCAGCCAGCGGGACAAGGATCTGCTAAGAAGTCTAAGTGATATCACTACAGGCAAAGTGAAATAAAACAAACCAAAGCCACCCACTTTCAACCAGCATCATTTTCTCCTCTGTGCCCTGACCTTTTGAAGCAACAACATAACAATTACTTTAAATGAGGTGTGTAAAATGACAAGCACTAGCTAGTTGTCCAAGTACTTCTCCTTAGGGAAGCCACTTTTTGAAAGAAATGAAACTATTTTCTATGCTTTCCAAATGATCAAATATCTTTGCTGCATATCTTCAAGCAATACACTGTATTTTGCTTTCCACTACTATAGCCATGAAAGGATGGCAGGAAGAGTAGCCTAGGTTTCAGACACTGATTTTAGAGTTGTCTGCTATATAAAATCCCTTTTTTTTATTAAAACAGCGATCAATTTGAGAGATGGAAACTTACCAATATAGCTGGAATTAAGAATATGTCATGAATAGTATATCCTACAGCATGCCTGTAATGTCCATATAAAGCAAAGAGAAGAAAACTATATCTCTTATTTTTCTGCTTCATAAATCACTTTAAAAGGGCACAGTCAAACCTGAGAATCAAACCTGAAATTAGGAATTTGCCAAGGCTCAATACTTGGATCTGGATTCACTATCACAAGGGTTGTCAACCAGGGGTATGCATACCCCCAGGGGTACTTAGAAAGGTCTTTGGGGGTGCGTGGGCAGATGGACAGGGATGGAGAGCACCCTGGGGTGCAGTGGAGGTTTTTCCCTTGGCACGTTCACCTCTTACTTGGGGGAGGGGAGAGGCACCAGCCCCACACAGCACACCACAGTGCCTCCCCGCCCTGCATCCCATCTCACTATCCTGATTGGCCACCAAGCCACCGCGAGGGTCTCAATGGCAGGGAGGAAAGTGTGTTTCTATGCCTGCTTGCAGGAGCAGGGCCAGAGAGGCAAGGGATCGGGGGGGAGGGAGGGGGCGAGCAGGGATGGGAGGATTGCCCTGCCCTGCTTTCCCACAGCTGGTTGCATGTGCGGCTCTGCGGGCTGCTGACTGGTGGTGGTGTCATGAGGCAGAAGGTGGTGGCAGCTGCAGCAGCTGCATGCAAGCAGCCCTCCCCCGTTCTGCGTCCAGCCACCACGTGTGAGGCCCTCCCCACGCCCTGCTCCACATCTGGCCACTGCCACCAGAAGGGGTATACCTGCTGAAAAGGTTGAAAACCCCTCACTATCAGACTGCCATAGTATCTCCTACACCTAAAAAAAATCCCAGTTGAATAGTGATCAAGTTGAGTGACATATATTGGCTCTTGTAGCAGTAAGTAGCATAATGCCACCTACCAGGCAGAGTATTGGCCAAACAGTTAGGAGAACTGGGTTTTATTTCCTGCTCTGGCATTAATTCATTCACTTCCTGGATTAGCTACATTCAGTCCAGGCCTAATTTCTACCTAAAATTAGAAAAACTGTGTGAAGTTACATAAACTAGCTTACACTGAAAGGATAAAAGAACAGCAGAGAGAGTGGTAGAGCAGAACCTTTAGAATAGCACTACAGAGTTCCCTTAGAAAACAAAGAAATATATTGCCTGTGAGATTTGCAGTGCTTATAATCTCCTAAATAGCTGAAATTTAGAATCTTTTCCTTTGAAAACTAAACCAATAAAAGAATTACTTATAATCATATGCTACCACTAATGAGTATGTATTCTTTATTTCATTCAAACCCTGAATTCCTAGTAATACTTTTGGCAGTTATAGTCGAGGAACAGAAATAAGAATGGTAAAGGTAGAAGTCATGCTAATGTAACAACATACACTCAACATAAAAGTAAGAATGTAGTTAGGAAAATGAATACCATTACATTAGAAGGAACTGCAGAATTAAGTTAAACCCACAACAAATTCACAGTTCAGGTTTGAAACTATCCATGTGGAAAATCTAGTTTCCAACCCCCTTCATTTTTTGCTTTGTAGTTAATTGACGAGAGATTGATTTTGGTGCATAAAGGCCAGATTCTATTCCATCTGTTAGGCACACAAGTGAACTTAAGCGTCTGAGGGCGCATCTACATGAGACACTTAACTTTGCACTAGCATAGTTTACTGCAAAGTAAGTGTGTGCGTCTACATTTGCACATGCTTACTTCACAGTAAACCTTCCCTAATTCCGAGTAAATTTGCTACCTGAAAATGCAAGTAGCAAATGTACTCAGTATTAGTACCAGTACCATAGCGTTCATGTAAACGCCTGACTGGAAGCAAAATCTGCTCCCGGCTAGTTGTCTACTAAGAGGCGGGAGATTGCTCCTTGCCCCTGGGAGCTGTATGCTGCCGGGGTGAATTCCCACAGAAGCCCAGGTGGAGCCTATGTCCCCCTCCCCAGCAGTAGGGAGCTCCAAGCCCCCTGCTCCAGGATTGTGATTAGGGAGTGGGGGCTGGGAGAACCTTATCTCCCAGCTCCCACTCTTCCATCACAATCGAGAAGCAGGGAGCTGGGAGACCCTTATCTTCCAGTGGCAGCTCTATGACTGCAGGGCCAGCGCTGGGAGCTCCTTGCTAGCAGGGGCTGGGGAGCTTGCTCCCCACCAAGCTCTAAGTGCAAAGCTGGGGGAGGAACAAGGTCCCCAGCCTGTTTTTCCCACAGCTCTGCACTTACAGAAGTGGGTGGGGAACAAGCTCCCCATTGCCCAAACTGTGTGCCCAGGTGAGGACAATGTCGCCTTGCCCTGACAGCAGGGAGCTTCCAGCCGCCACTCCCTGATCACAGAGTAGCTTGTTCCCAGCCCCCAATCTGCAGTTGTGGAGCAGGAGCTGGGAACAGGCTGGGAACAAGTTCCTCAAACCCCCCGGATAGGGACAGTTCCCTGCCCAGCCTAGGGTTGGCTGGGACCTGCTCCTGACAGGGACAGTTCCCAGCCAGCCCCAGAATGGGCGAGGAAGCACGGGTAGCCTGGAGGTGGCTGGGGACTATCCCATATTGGGCAGGTCCGAGCCAGCTCCAGACTGCACATGCAGACTTCCCTGCACAGACTGAGCCTGCCTGGAACTGTCCTGGGCAGGAGCAAGTCCCAGCCCCATGCCCCAATTGGGGGTTCAAGGCACAGGGCTTGGAAAAAGCTGCAGAGGTGGGGTAGGTCCCAGCCCCCTGCCCCAGTGGGGCAGCTAGCAGCAAGCTAGTTCAAGCTGTCCCACCAGCAGCTGCCTCATCAGCAGATCAAGGCAGGGGGTTAGGACCTGCCCCTCTCCTGGAATTGTTTCCAAGCCCCTTGTCCCCATTCGGGGAGCCAGGGCCAGGAGCTTCATGCTGCTAGGGGAGGGGGACATTGTCTTTGCCCCAGAAGCAAGCAGACCCCCAGGGCCAAAAGACAGCTAGCACCTAGGGCGAGCCTGGAGCTGCAGGGGCCAGGGAGGAAATCTTCTCCCTAATCCTCACATGTGTAGACACCTACCCACAAATTCTTACTATGCAGTATTTTACTGCAGAGTAAATCTAGGTTGGAATGCACGTGTAGATGTGCCCTGAATGCACCAGCTTGCTCGAGTCCCAAAAATTCTGTTAATACAGAAGGTGGGAGGTTCTTCCATCTTTTCACTGTTTTTTTGCAAGTTGACCTTAAGAATAAGATGGCATCAAGTTAAAAAAGTAAATTAATTAATGGATTTTCAGGGTTAGGACAGGCTGAAACAGAATCGTACTTAGGCATTTAAGTCCCCTTAGACACCTAATAGGTGGAACAGAATCTGGACCTAAGTTTTTCTGAGATCTTTAAGCAATGGTTTACATCTTGGGCAGCCACTATACTTGTACAGCTTGGAAATGGCAAACCAGAAATATGGGCCACTGGGTACATGTTTGTTAATGTGGTATAGTTACTGCACATTAAGTTTAGTACTAAATCAATGCACAGTAGCTCGTATTACTGCACAGTAGTGCCGGCACATGGGTTTTCAGTGATGCTTACTGCACAATAGCCTAATATTACTGCACAGTAGCATATTAACACATTTTTTGCCTGGCATGCTACTGCACAGTGTCATTAGGATACTGAGCAGTTAGTCTCTTGGGTAAACATGTCCACTGAGCATCATTTGACAATTGAATTAGTCTTCATGAAATTCAGGTCTGTACAGAGTGCCACTAGCTGGTTTATAAAATCAAGGGCCTACTTCTTGATAGAAGAGCTTGGAAATCAATATTAAGGACTGAACAGGACTTCAGCTGACAGTGCACAAAGCTAGCCAAAAACGGGGCAGTGTGGAGGAGAATTTTTACATTATCTAAGGTGCCTCAACAATCACAGCAGCCTCAGGACTGACTTGACTTGATTTCTTAATAGCACATTGCTGGCTGGGGACCTACCTGAGGAGTGGGGAATAACTACTTTTACTATTCAATTTGTCTAATTAGAAATTTGTAAAGTAGGTTTTTTCTGTAAACTGTATATCTCAGGATCTGCTTGGAGTGGCTCAATAATCAAATGCTCCTTAGTCATACCTGAGATATAAGAACCAAATAAACAGCCCACATTTTCTTTTCAAATCAGGATGCTCCTACTATTTTCCCTATGGAGTCTTTATCACAAATCTCACTTCCATTTTCTCCTGAAAGTTGTTTCCCAAGTACCTTTATGTCATGACTGGAGCTAATTTAATCAACCTTTCAGTGTGATTTAGCAATGTTTACATTACACTTTCATGCAGAGTTCAAGAGCTAGATGCCTTAATAAAGGAGCACAATGACCTAATATTCAGGTATGGAATCTACCACTGAATGCATATGAGATTTTTATTTTATTTATAAATGTTTATATCATAGTGAAAAGCTATGAAGTACATTTTTCTTAGTGTGTAAATCACTGGGTACACTGACCATCAAGATGTGCATTCACAATTCACACAGTGATATCAAATCACTGTAACAAATCACAGTAACAGATTTTCCTAGTACTGTAATTAACTGAACTATTTTAATTCAAAATAGTCAAAGGAGGCCTTTAACTCACATTGTGTACTAATGCATTGCAGATTCTTAATTTAAAAGTAATTCTAAAAAGAAAAGGCAATGCATGTTTAACACATTGTAAATTAATTTCATTGGGGATTTCACACATTTGTTAGGATTGTAGCATGTACCTTCTTATTATAGAGTATAACAGTAAAATATTTAATGGGATTCCTTCATTGAAAATATTGCAAATTTTTAAGGACATAATTTGCTGATTTCAGTAGAAATGATAAGTGCTTCTCTTCCCATTGTAATCAAAGGCAAAGCTCCTTCTTGCTCAGTGGTGCAGGATCAGGCTCTGCATTTTTATGACTCATTGGAAAACAATGCACAATGAAAACATTGATCTTACTTTAGCATAGGTATTGCAAATTTACAGTTATAGCACTTTCGGGTAGTTAAGCCAAGGCAAGCAGTAATAGCTACTAGAATATAATTTGGGCAATTGGTGAACCATGGTATATGACAGTTTGCAAAACCATTGATCCTTGTTTGCTTTCCTTGGATTATTTGTGTATATATTTCAGTGAGGATGAAAAAAAATTACAACGTGTTTCTGGAGTCAGCAAGAAGAAGGTATCTTTTATAATTAAAAAACAGCTCATGCAGAAAGTAACTACCATGATCAGTTGTGCCAGTTTGGGTAATCTATTGCCATATACACAAGCAAATAGGCACTAGAAGCACTCAACTTATTCACTAAATTTATACTGCACATAATTCACTCAATATACAATGCCTTTCATCTGCTCATTCTACCTTCTAAAAGGATCTTTACTTGTATTTAATTATTCAAAATTTAAGTTATGGGGATACAGCAGATAGCACAGCAATTGCAAGACTGGTTTCAGTTGGCTCCATGGGAGGTTGTGTCAGACAACACTTTAGATCAAAGGTATAGGTACCTGGTACGTAGTGCAACAGCCCTTAGGGACAACAGCTAAAACTAGGTAATTTCTAATAGAAATCTAGATGTAGAAATAAACTTGGCCCTTTGTATATTGGACAAAAGCAATCATCCATATAACAATCTTTCATTTACATGATAGTATGTACATGTAGGTATTAAGATAGAAAAAAGTTATCAACCATATAGGCTAGGGACAGACATTCAAAAAGCCTGAGCCTGAATTGATTCAGTCTTTGCAGGTTAGTCTAACCTGCCTAGGCTGAATCAATTTGTAACCCCAAAGACATCCCCTCTGGACTGAAGAAATACAGGCATATGCCTGCAGTGGCTCAGGCTAGAAGCTGGGGAGCAGTAGAGTAGCCCTCCCTTCCCTTTCACAGTCCTGAGCTGCAGGGCGGGGGGCATGGCCAGGCCTTGGCAGGACACTCTGACAAGGGAGGCCCCTCCCCCCCATCCCTCGCTGGTCAGTGGGGGAGCCAGCAGGGATTTACACAGCATTAGTTACACAGCAAGGAGTTACACAGCATTTATCAGCCCATCAGCAAAACAAAAGGTTCTCTCATTATTTCAAGCTCTTAAACATTTTTTTCCAAGGAAGGAATGAAGGAACATTATCAGCTACCTGTTGATTAGCTCCCAAAAGCCCTAAACTGGTACTGTCCTACCTGCCTTTGTCCCATCTCCCACAGCATAGACCATAGCCGGCATATGGTATGCTAGCTAATGCTGAGAGGTGTTTGTGTAAGGCAGAAGGGAGCAGGGAATCCCTGCTTGAACAGGGAATGTAGGGGGGAGTGAACAGGAGGAAGCCAGGCAGACACCCTGTAACTGCAGTCTCTGCTGGAGCTGCAGCCAGGGAGCAGAGAAGTGGGGCCAGCCCTGCTGGGCTGGAGCAGAAAGCAGCTCCACCCAGCATTGCAAAGCATCTGGGATTCACAGTGAATGAATTTGAGGCAGAACTCACAGAAAAACATATCAAGGGATAAAAGTTAAGAATAGTTTGCCTATGTTTAACATATTTTATATCTTGACAGTTTAGAGAATTCATGTATATGCTTCCATGAAATTAAAAGTTTGGGAACACAAAATTAATTCCTGTTGCTGAAATAAAGTATAACCCATAAAATAGCATTAGACTGTTATTATTAGAACAGCCACAGGCAGTAGCAGGTACTTATTGCTTTTATGTGGTACAGTACTATTTATATGAGAGCAACATATATAACGTATTAGGCATTACAGAATTATACATGATGGCATAGCCCCTACTCTAAACAGCATACAAACCAACAGCTTGGGCCTTCACTGACTTCTCCTTCCATAACCAGGGCCTTCTATGCCCACGCAGAATCTAAGAACAGAAACAAGACCTTGTAATGATCCCGTCACCTGCACTTCTAAAGTGTATGGAAAGATCCTGGTTTAAAATGAAAGAGACCAAAGATAATGGGTGGGAGTGGCAGATACAAGACTGGGACTTTTATTTAATTAGTAATAACTATCCTCAGTCCCCTCTCTGCCTTTCTGGTTAATTTCTGGGGAATGTTCCCTAGAGTGTATTGTCATGAGGGTTGATGTTAGGATATCTTCAAAGAAAGACTTCCTCTTTTGGAAGCTATTTCTTCAACCAAACTACTCCATCCAAAGTCTGTCAGCTTCCAGTACACTTTTCCTTAATGGGCTATTTTACAATATTGTCTATAACCCAGTTATTGTATGAGGGATTTTTACAAATATTTTATTTTGAATTTGTAGTTCCTCTCAATTATGAAGGTAGCTGGAGACTAGCTATCAGGAGTGTCCTTAAAGGAAAAAAACAGATGTACCATATCACAACTATTTCCCTTTATAAATAGAACTTGTGGTATTCCCTATATTGGAATGGAAATTACCATTACTAGAAATATGTATTGTGGTCCAGTTTTAATGGCACCTACAATACTTTTCTTCCTCCCTGAACACTCCCATTTGCTGCTGTCTTCATATTTTCTGATCAGAAGGTTCATTGAGTCACAGTTTCTGTGCCTGCCTAAGCTTCACCCACTCATTATCAGCAATGAATCATGATCCTCTAGCTGCTCTCTCAACCCCCAGACAGAGCTTCCAAACAAAGGGAAAACAGCCCACAAACCAGCCCTTATTTTCAACCACTCGTGGTTTCAACTACAATGTCAGTAGATTCTTCTTCTTACCTCAGAGGAAACTACTTGTTTGTTTCTCTGTTCCTTTTCCCGGACTTATCAGCTTTCATCATGCATCCTATTTTTCTAATTTAGGGTTATTTATAGGGTCCATTAAAGCCTTCATTCTCTTCGGGAAGCTATTGCTCAGCTCTGCAACAATTATTTCTTTCAAATAAAGGCAAAAAAACAATACAAACCAAAGCTAATTCCATTTCAGAATTCACAGAGAGAAAGAGCAACAAAAAGAGCTGTCAATAGGAACACACTATTAATGAAGGCAAATGTGGGGGGAATTATAACATTTCTTAGAAGAAGAATCTCTGCCTGTTTTCAGTATTCTGCACCAAAATACAGGACATGTGCTTTTAGGATAAAAACTAAAACACATTTTGTGTATCAAAATAATGAAAAATGAACTTTTCTTTACTAGTAGTATCATTCACAGGCCATCTACATTGTCACACTGATCCAAAATATCAAGGGACTACAGAATATTAGACATATCCTTACTCAGGGAAAAAAGTCTATTGGTAGAGATTTAAGTTAATTAGTCTTTCTAAAAAATGTGCCTAAAAATATTACATGCTATCAGTATACACATACTAGAATATACCATTCTATTATATTAGAGGACCTGCAAAACAGATCTGACACTGATACCTGGAAATGTAAACAAGTCTTTTCCTATTTTATGGTATCTTGCTGTGCCAGTAAAATAGCAATCCACTGAAGGCATCTAGGTCTATACTAGCTGTTTGCATAGGAATACATAAGAGTTATGAATTCAGCCTATCAGTAGATGCTATAGTCAAAAATGTGACATGTGAATGATGCATCAGTATCCAACTAGGAGATCCAGGAGGCACAACATCCTCAGAAATGTGCAACAAACAAAGCCAATGAACCAGGCCTTGGATGCCAATATTGAAAACCATAACAGCATTAAGCATGGCATTTATGTTAGTGGTAGATAATTCATAACAGTAGTCACATCTACACATGCACTTAAATGTGGAGTTGACTAATTAGCTGTGGAGTAAAGTGTCACTGTCTATATGTGCAAAGCTATTAGGCCACAGTAAACTAATTAACGCCGCCATAAGATAGTACTTGCAGGGACAGTACTATCTTACAGTGGGGCAATTAACTGTAGTTAAAAGCATGTGTAGATGCTGACTACAGGCACAGATTGTACCTGGTCAGCTTAGTCAACAGTGGCCCAGACTTCTGGCTGCTGCCTAGCAACACAGCTCTGTACTTTCAGTACCCTTGTGCCCCAGCCAGCCCCGACACCACCACCTGAAACCCAGGACTACCTGCCGTGTCTCCAGCCCCGGCATAAATTGCTGCACTCTGGCTCAAATTGCTGCTGTCCCAGGTACACATGTAGACACTGCATCCAGGAGTAGTTTACTCTGGCTCAAACTGCTCTGGAGTTTATTGCTTCAAATTAATTGCATGCATAGATACACCCACTATGTGATTATTCACGTCTGCATTTTACAAAGATGTGTCTGCTAGGTACCACAGATAGAGGTATATTTTGGTTGCAATACACCAGTGGTTTTCAAACTTCCTAAAGTCATGGAACCTTTTCTTATCACTTCTGCCATTGAACCCCTAATCCTGGCTCCACAGTCCAGGTAAAGTGATGTGGAACCAGGCAACCCAGCCCAGTCATGCCTCCCAGCCTGCTCCACCATCACCTCCAAACTCTTTGCAGAAGCCCTGAAAAGCAATTACAGAACCCCAGGGTGCCACAGAACACAGTTTGAAAATCACTGCAATACACCTTCACATTTTTCGAGAAATATAATGCCATCTCTCAAATGCTAAATATCAATGTCTTCCACTGTCATCACTGCAAATAACTTGACTCCTTGATTGATGGACAAAGTTCTCTCAGAACTCTCTGGAGACAGATACACTTTTAGCAGTCCCTTATGAAATGGATTCACTATCTATTCAGTTTCACCAAGATTTTAAAAGGAAGACAGATATTCTACTGACAATTCAAGAAAGTGATTCATACTAGCATGCTGTTTATTGTAACTGAAGTTCCAGAACTTGTCAGTCAAACTTCACTACTGATAAGTATAAATAATAAAAATTGAGCTTCTATAGCTATTTGTAATTATTTTATATATTTTTTTCTATGTGTAGACACCCTCCCCCAAAAGCACATCTGCATTTCCCTCTTTTTGGGTCTAAGTCTTTCTGTTTTCAGAGCTTGGTATAAAAAACACCTTTTAATGATGCACTGTAAAATGCAATGGCATAAATTATAAAGAGGAGAAATGAAAATAGTAGTAGAAAAAATCAGACTTAAGAAACAAAATCTTAAGATGGCAAGAGCAGGGTCTAACTCAGTACTTATCACCCAAATCTTGCCAATAGTTATGCATTAGCTTAACTTAAAAGTTAAGTCTATAAGCAGTCCCACTAAGATATTCATATATTTAAAACTCAGTCTATACATAATTATTTGCAGGATGAAGTCCTATATCCTCTGCTTTGATATTATGGTGATTTGTGTCCTATAAATATTCAAAATAAAATATTTTCATTTTCCTTGCTGTAATAATCATCCATGAGGTCTAACCTAACTGTGAGTGTACTTATGGGAACGTGGATAAAGAGTCATCAAATGTCACCATCATCTACAACAACAAATCTTAATAGAAAAAGTAGGTGCATGGGGGAGGCAGAAAGACTGAATTTGTTAAACAAAGAGCTCTTCTAATACCAGGGATGATGTTAGAATCATGACTGGTAAAGAAAAGAAGAATGTGAATTAAAAATGAAGGGCTAAAATTGATGTGTTGGAAATTAGGCCTAGTAGATCAACAAAGTAAGGCAAAAAGGACAATACTGGCGATCACTCTTTATTAGGGTCCTCAAAAAAAAAGAGCTTTTACAGGAGTGAGTAGAAATCAAAGTAGTTGAGATGGGTATTAAAAGAGCTCATGCATAACTTTGGCAGCATTTGGGTGATAAGTAGTTGAGACAGGTAAACTGAAAAAATCAAGCTTCATCACTGTGTCTCCTGGGACCATGATTGTTGTATTCTCCCCATGTGTAGTAGCAAGAAACAAAATGACTCAAACCACTGATGTAGGGCAGAGTACCACAAGACTGGCCAGCACAGAATATATCATGAATGTGAAGTAAAACCATAACTCAATTACCAAAAAAGTAGGTTCAACAACAAAAAAGTTTAATTTTAGATTTACATAAGTCAGGTATCCAGGTTGTAGCCATATTGGTCTAGAGGAAAAACCAATCAGGACTCGTGGTAGAGGTGATATCTTTTATTATTATTGAAATGAAATCTTCATAATTTTACAAGGAGGAAGCAAGTTTGACCACCTGAAACATGAGATCCTGCTCCTGCCTTTGTTCCAGGTCATTTGCATCATCACAGAGCCTCATCTGTCATCACACAGCCCAGAGACACCTTACCACATAAGAAATGCCTACCCAGAAGAGCATTCCATCTATTTACACCTCTGTGAAATATGAAATACCATAACCAGAAGGAAATATGATTACATCCTGCTTACCACCGAACAACTTTGAAGTAAACAGACTATTCCAACTTTCCTCTAAGCCTATTCTGTATATAAAATGAACTGTCCCAAACAGGAGATTTTACCACACCTTCAACTCTTCTATGAAATATGAACTTTCATTTCTACCCAAGAGAGCTTTTACAATCATTTTTCCTATGCCTGTTGAAGGATGTTTATGCCTGAAAGCTTGCAATTAAAGACTTTTTTTGCAAAAATCTAGTTGATCTAATTAAAGATATCACCTCTACCACGAGTCCTGATTGAAGACTTCCATAAGCACATTCAAAAAGCATATTCAGACATCTTACAACAATGTCCACCATGACATTAATGGGCATTGGTTGTCCTCATTCTAAATTGTCTTGACCAAACTAGCTCTGAGCGACCTATGGAACATCAGCACTTCCACTGACTTAAGTGAAATCTTGAACAACTCTTCAAATGTGAACCCAGGACTATTATAACATCCCCTTTCCATGCTGTTTTGATACTGTATCATATTTCCTCCATTTTCTATCTTTCTATATTGACCCTTGATTTAGTAAGAGTCTGACTTGGACATCCAAGACTGTTTCTTTTGTAATACAACACAACACTGGTGTAAACCTAGGAACAGTAAGGCAACTTACCTTAATCGTGCCATAAACTGTAATATGCTACAGTCACCCCAATCTATGGCACATTAACAAAACAAACCAACTACAAAGATACTATACTTTGAAGTGGAAGGACTTTATAGCTAGTTTGAATTATGCTTTAAATTAAATACGTCAGAGCCAGAGTGGCCCCGTGAGGCATCCCTGGGTCCTTAAAAACCCAAGGCATGGGAACCTGAGATGGGGAGAAGCTCTCCAATCTCAGGTCCCTATGCTCCAGGCTTTTAAAAACCATGCTTGCAGCCCATCTGTGATTGAAATGCCTGAGGTGCCAGAAACTGGGCATAGGAAGAACTTCTCTGGAGAGGTTCTCCTCATCCTGGCGCCTCAGGCTTTTACACAAGGCTCCCCCCATCCAGCATCCCACAGGCAGACCAGCATCCCATAGGCTTCCCCCTCTCTGTCACTTTAACCCTGCACCCTGAGCAATTTCCTGCAGGAGCTCCTGGGAGCATGGGTCTGCAAGTGCCAGGTGGGTGGACACCGTGGACTTCTCCTGCTCTACAGCTATGCCTCAGGTAGCCAGGGGTGGTTCTGTGTTGGTTTAAAGCTGCTGGTGTGTGCAGGGACCCTGGGATCAGGATCCTGGGCTTGACACATGCTGTAGCAAGCAGAGTCAGGGACCTTCCTTGATGCCAGGATCCCTGTTTCCAGCAGGCACATGACTGGAATCTGATCCCAAAAATCACACAGCCTCCTATTTACATGTGGCATGGCAAGATGTGT
The DNA here is from genome assembly GCF_001723915.1 of Gavialis gangeticus. Classification (NCBI taxonomy): domain Eukaryota; kingdom Metazoa; phylum Chordata; order Crocodylia; family Gavialidae; genus Gavialis; species Gavialis gangeticus. The sequence goes on from NW_017729032.1 coordinate 129,090,853, forward strand.
GATTGTTTGGGTCACAGACCAGATCCCATTGCATCATTATATGAATGTCTGCCAGAGGCCTTGAGCATCTCCCACTCAGCACGGCAACTGCTCTGAATGCCACTCCTAAGCGCTGAAGTCTCCCTGCGTATTGTATTGGGAATTTAGGTACCTAACCTAGGTCTGTGAATTTAACATCAGGAGCTGGACCACTAAAAATCAAGCATGGTGTCACTGAACATCATGATGTCTAAGTTCCTTTGTTTATGTGGTCCCTAGCAAAAAAGAAAAACTGAACAAGGACCAGCTAAGGTAATTTTAACGCCATTTTAAACATGCTATATACTACGTATAGTGTAGCATATGCTACAAAATTGACTGTAACGTTCAGGAAAGAACAGCAAAGGGAAAACAAGTGTTCTTTATTGATCATTTATGGGGACTAGATACTTTGATATAAATGCCCAAACGAGTAGCTTGCTGGGTTAAACAAGATAGTTGCAAGTTATCAGTACATGGAAGTATGAGATGAGATATCACCAAGTGCTGCAAATACCTGGTCTTGCAGAGTGAGATTAGTTCATCTCAAAGTCTTCAGGTTGATGGTGCTTAGCATGAATTTAAAAGAAAAAAGAAAATTGTCCTGTATAAGGAAATGCTTTCATATAGTCACGTTGTAAGCTATAATTCTTCAGTAAATATATTCATAACCAGTTATTATATATCCTTGCAGAGAATTAGATAATAATTTTGATTGACCAGAACTTCTTGTAAATATAAGTACTTCTCAAATAACTACATTAAAAGTCAATCAGTCAAAAGAAAAATACCAAACCTAAGTCTGCCTTTGCAATCTTAATTCAGCCTCTTTGTTCTTGTATTATGACACATACTTTGGTTCTAAAATCAAAGGATTCTTCTCTTTTGATGTGGATAGAACTCTCTTAGGGTGCTGACACATGACATTTTGTCACATGATCAGCCCCCTGAAGCATTCCATACTGTGCCCTTACAGAACTGCATGGCTGCAGAGTGCTTTAAAAGGGCCCAATCCCAGGACAATCCCGGGCCCATTACATGAGGGTTTAGATGAAGGCATTCCAAAGTGGAGCACTTTCATTAACTTGTGTCAGCGCACACAAGTTAATGAAGGTGGTGGGGGGAGGCTCCAATCCACCCAGCCCACCTTCCAGTGCAAATCAGGCTCTCTCTTCTCCCTTCCCCCGCCCCATTCTGAAGACAGTGCTGGAGCTGTGTGTGTGTGTGTGCGGGGTGTGTGTGTTGGGGGGGGGGGGGCTAGAAGAAAGAAGCTGCAGATTCACAGCCACTCCAAACTGCAGCTCAATCCCCCAGTCCTGGGACCAAACAGCAAATGTCTATTAGGTCTGGGGGATTGCTGTAACTCATGGCAATTCCTGCAAAGCACTATGAGTTACAGTGGGAAGCTGCATAACTCTCAGTGCCCTTACAGAACTGTTACATATTACAATTTACATATCTGTGTAATTTACACAACTGTGGCTCTCCACCCTCCAGTGCTTGCCAAGCTCTGCCAGGGTTTCTGTTAGGCTGGGGCTGTAGAGTTCTAGATGACATATTATCCATGGGGGGTGGGGGGAAAGGGCTGGGAGCAGTACATCCTGGGATATTGAAAAACTGCAATTGTTGATATTGGCCCCGTGGATCAGATTGATGTTGCTTGATTTTAAGTAGCTTGATGCAAAACAAGCTGCTTAAAACCAGCTGGAGATAATCCTTGGCCAGAGGTGTAACTTTAAGATATTCAGAGGTCACTTTGCTCATCTTTTCCTGCCTTACCATGTGTACACTCTTGTTGTAAGAGTATTTAACAGGTGGAAAAGGCAATGACCAACAACACCCTTAAAAACCGTTCCTCACTCTAGCTGATGCCTATGGGCTCAGAAGTGTTCTTTCTGGTTCCAGTGATAGAGATGAAAACTTGCATCATCAGCTGCAGCCCTCCCTGGTAATAATTTTAGTACTAATTTTAGTTTACATACTAATCCTGATTCCAGGAAATTATTAACATTTTAAGCTTGTGAAACTTAATAGACCTTTAACATGTGGAGGGTATGGTGTTCTTCAAGGTCCAACAGTTTAACTGGCTAACTCCTTAAGCTGAAAAACTTTGTCATATCCAAGTTTCTACCACATGTGATGCAATTAAAAAAAACAAGATTATTTTGTAGGTAAGTATAACAGAGTAGTTTTTAACCTCTTTAGACTTAAGGCACCCCTTGAAAAATTCTAACTCTTAGATATAAACCTTTTTATTTTTTTACTATGAAAAAAATACAGAGAAGTTTTTCTGTTGCAAAGAACTCAGAATGACACTACAGATTCCTAATGGAAGGAAAGAGGAGAATCTCTCTGTACACTAGCTAATGCTGCTGCAGTAGCAGTATGGGCTCCCTTAGGCTGCCTTTCTGATGCCCCCTCTAAATCAGTACTCATGACTAACATCCCACTCACATACTTTTAGTTATGCTACTACTAAATTCAACTCTATCAGAAGCAAAATAAGCCAGATGGAGAGTGCCTCGTAGAAGGGAGATAGCTCTGTGTTCTGGCCCCTACTTCTGCCTCCAGTGGTTTCTTTAATCTTTGGATAAAATAGATGGATGTCAGTGGGATGTTGGGGGTAAAGGCCAGAACATGGGGTTCCTTCTCTTCCAGAACAGTTCCCATCTCACTGAGACACACTCCCTCTGGCTTGCTCTTTCTCTACATAGTTTTCTGTTTTGACTGCCTAGTAGCCTTCTTCAAGAAGGGGAGCAGAGGTTGCCTAGCCCATAGCCTCATGGCTAGGGCACTTTGCTGGAATATGAGGTTTCAAACCTTCTCTAACAGATATAGGTCTAGGACTTGGGTTTCTGTTTCTTTACCCTCCTCTTCCTCTTTCCCCCCTCAGTGACTCACTTTAATCAGCAGAGTGCTACTTACCTGACCAACCAAACACACTTTTCTCTAAGAATTGGTTTTATGCTGCACTGTTCAAACTGTGTTTTGGATAACTGTGTGAACATTAAAATGAGTTACAACACTATACTCAGGGGAAAAATAGAAATATAAAAGTATATAGTGGATCTTTCCATTTGAATTGCACTCCACCTAGAACTAAGTATGTTTTTTGGTTTTTCTAAGCACTATGATCCCTTTTTCTGGTACTAGTCCTAACACTTTTAAAGGAAAGAGAGGCCTTCAGGCCTAACAGGCTTGATTTTTCACTTCTTTACATTATTTGCATTTAAATTTTTAAAAACTCTTGCTTTAAAAGCATTTTTCTGAGACTATTTTACCAGAATCCAAGAAAGATTTCACAATGTTCAAGTATGGGTTGACATTTTATGAACGTTTTAAAATAATATTCCTGCTTTATTTCTGAGGGGTTTTTCAGGTACCAAAAATGTACAATCACACGCAGCTGTATTAGCTTCTAGGTAGGAAACTCAGTTGATATTTCATTTTAGTCTGTTAAAGATTTTTTTTTAACCCACAGGTATACACAGTAGTATCCCATATGTTTTCATTATTTTAAAAGAGAAAATTCATATCCCTGGACTGGCCACATTTGATTTCATGGCAAGAATTTTAGAAAAATGTTAAAGTTAATGATTGAGAAGCAGTGGTGATTTTGCTTAGAAAAAATACAGACATGATAGGTTAAAAGTAGGATACCCAACCTTTCCATAAAAATTAAGGACATGCAAAAATGTCATATAATATGGATCAGTATGGATCAACAATATGGCTCAATATTAAAACATTAAAATGACCTATTTTGACATACTTATGAAACTATGGGGGAAGAAAATGAAGGATGCAGGTGCTAGAAGTCTAGAATCCTCTGGGGGAAAAGTTAAGCTTACTTTATCTACTCAGCAGTATATTCATCAGGGGCATCTTTGACACATACTCCATTAAGTCCATTCTACTTTGCGTTGAGTAAGCAGGACAAAAGGGACAGATTGTGCCTGTAGTGGGCCAACAGAAAATTATCCTTGGGGAGTGGAACTCCTGGCTGATATAAATAACTTCTGCACATCCTCCCTGCCTTTTATCTTGATGCATACTAGAGACCTGGTGAGACAACAACATTAAGGCAGTAGTATGAATTTCAGCCACTAGTGTAACCTAACTACTGGATTTGGGGCAAGTTCTGAACTTGTGCTGTGCCGCACTTGCACACGGATGAACTAACAGCCCTGTGGTTTTGTGTAGCTAATATATACTATTTACCTTTCCTTTCATTCCTTCTGGAGTTCTTTTTAGAGATGTTACATATGGGCTAATCATAACCATTAACCAAGAACATTACTCTGGGTATGAATAAATCACTCTAATGCAAAGAGGAAAAAGAGGCTTTTATGCAGCAAATGTTGTATAACAATAAATGCTACTGGAAATCATTTGATAAAACTGCTTAGCAGTATTCAAACTCAAAATGTGGATTTGGGTCTCAATTCTGAAAAATACTACTGTTCAGACACAGCTTTACACAAGGAGATGGTCTTTTTAAAATAAGTTGCACAGATCAAGCAGCCAAAATAGTAACTTCTCTTCCTCAAAACAAAGTTCATTTTTTGGGTGGATACTGTTTGAAAAACTTTTCTCTCTCTTTTTTTTAACTAGGACTGCAGCTATAATTGCTGAAGTCTGAAACAGCATGGAAGCTGTCCTTGATGACAAACAGTCTTTTACTCAGTTTGAAATAAGAAAAGCTTTAATTGGCCAAAGAAAACTGTTCGCAAATTAATTGAGCACAGTAAAAAAAAATCCTCTAATCTTTAATATACACAATCAGCTGATCACTTAAATACGAGTAATTTTCAGCTGCCTGTTAGTTCTAGTGAACTTAAACTGCTCACCAGCATAAGTTACTTATGTATGACTGTAGGATCAAGAGTGCATGAGCCTAAAACAATTGAAAAGTTATTTTACTCCAGTAATGATAAGTCACTGCCAAGCACTCACTGGATAACAATAATACTTGCTGCCTGCTACATCAAAGATTCTGGCAGGTGTTATGTTTGTAGCACTGCAAAGTTTGTAGCACAGAAAATTATAGAGTACTGTGGGACTTTTTAGAACTAATCCTTTATTTGGCACAGAAGCTTGACCCAGTGGTGAGCTTTTTGGTTATATTTTTCACCTTTAATAAAACAGATGGACTAATACAGTACTGTATGGCTATTTGCCATCATTCTCATGAGCAGAGGTGGCTGGTTGGTAAAAGATGGCTATTCTATGCTGAAAGGAGGGTGATTACTGCAATTGCTTCGTATCATGCTGTTGAAACCTGGTTTCTCAAAAAAACACCAGGAACATGAAACTTTAATGGTGTTCATGCTTTACTAGCTCCAGCCACCGCAGCCACCACCACTAGAGCACCACCTGTTGCCAATGCTGAAGCAGCCGCAGGGCCCCTTCACAGCTTGCTTTGGAGGTGGGGAAGCAGAATGGAGGATTGTGGGTGTGCTGGGGGCTATGGAGATGTGATGTGCACTACCACAAAACTCCACACTACAGAGATGGTTGTCTTTTAAAGAGGAACTTTATTTGTGGCAGGTCGACCTTTTTTGTTGCTACAAAGTATGTGAACATGTGGCTGCTCTGCTTGCTGCTCATCTCTGTAAATTCATATCCAAAGCAGGACAAAAATAAGGTCTGCCATAGACCAAAGAGTTCCAAGGTGAGCAACAATACAGCAACTAACATTTTAAAAGAAAAGCTAATAATTACTGGGAACTTCTCCTTTCAGTACTATATTGCCACATTTACTTGGATACCACTCACACCTTTCCTCCCAAAATCAGCCCTCCAAAATGTGGATCTTAAGCAGGAATGCTGATTTTTTTCTTCACTGTAATTATAGAAGGGTATAATAGAACAAGCAGACACTGGGCATGTCTACATGAAATGCTATGTCACCGTAGCAATGTGCTACAGCAATGTAGCTGGTTGCTATGGCTACATAGCATCAGCGGGCACTAACCGTGATGCCAATGCTACTGTGAAGTAACAACAAGTTACTGCACAGTAGCTCATTGTTACTGCTCAGTAGGATTGGAAACGACCCATGCATTGCCCAGACTGCACAGTAATGGCGGTTACTGCACAGTACTAAATGACTGCACAATAACAACTGTGCAGTCAGGCGCACATGTAGACATGCCCACTGTGACTCATGACACCCAAGATGGCTTCTACTTCTCCCTGGGGCTGCAAACACCAGTGGTTGACTCCAGTGTCAATACTCTACTGCTGGTCAGGCAGTAGTGTCTTGGCTGAAGAACCACTGAGCTGGCTGAAGGTGAGTGTGCTATTCATGCACTCTGTGTTGTGTTGATGAGGCTTGTGGTATGAAAGAGTCTTGCTACTGCCCTGCCAAGGGTCTGGAGCCTAGCTTTGTTGCTGCTTTGCCACACCAGGGAGTTCTGCTGCTTCATCCAGACTGTCTGCTGGGACAGCACACTCCCTGGACACATTACATTTACAGGAGGACTTTATGTTACACAGCTGGCCAGGACTTTGGAAAAATCTTTCAAAAACAAGGTGCATGTTTTGTGTATTTTTTGGAGACATGCAAGAAAATATGGATATGTTCTATTGTTCAGTTAGGTGCATTTGAACATGAGCATGAGGTAAGCAGAGCAGGTACTTCTCCAGAGGCATTAAAATACCCCAGCCAAAGAAAGGACATCATGTATAAAGATGAAAAAGAAACTGCTGTCTGATGGGTTTTTTTCTCTTCAGCAGACTTAAGACTTGCCACTTTTACAAAGATTGGGAAGAAAAACAGCTATCTCATGATAAAGTGTTTTAGGAAGTGATCACAGGATGTTTTTGGATGCCAGAAATATCCAGTAATATGGCTTAGTTTTGTTGTTTTGCTCCACTTTCTGACAGCAAAAAGCTATTAGTTTAGTTAAATTCTTCATTTGTAGACAACTTATGGCAGGTTTCAGAAGTTACAGCCTTAATTTTAACTAGTTGCCATAGAGGATGATGATGATGCACATGATGATGATTTAGGCTGTGAAATTGCAGGCTGAGAAAGAGGTCCAGCCTCCTCTCCAGTCCCTGTAGCAGCACACATGGAGATGGAGAAAAATTCTCTCAGCACCAGCACTGTGTTGGCCCAGCTTGCTTCCCACCCTTCAACCCCTAACTGCAGAGTATGGTTGCAATGGGGAAATACAACAGAGCAGAGCATAACTGGCCAGCACCATGCCTGGCTGACAGTAGCACATGTTGCAGTCGTTGGAGGTCACGGTTACTGTGGGAGATGTCACCTCCTTTTTTTGCTGTGGACATGCATGTTGAGCAGCCAAAAATACCAATTTTTGGCAGTAAAAAAGGGGTGTGATATCTTCCTGCCACGCCCTGCAGCAGTGAACCGCTGACCATGGCTCACTGCTACACGCAGCTCTTCTTACTGCCAATGCTAGAGCTATTGCAGACAAGGTTTAGGTTGCTCCCATTGATCCCAAGCAGCAGGGGCACTGCTGCCTGCCAGTCACATGGGGATTGGGACTGGACTGGGCTGCTCCTGTTAGGGGCAATTTGCTCTTGACAGGAGCACACATGTAGATATGCTCCCTGGAGCAGTTTAATGAGCCTGAATTTTCAGGTGCATTACCTGCACGTGTAGATGTGCCCAGTAAGGTCTGTTTTCTCACTGTTTCCAGTTGTTCAACCTGGTTTCTCATATAAGGTAGCATCAACCAGTCCAAGGATACTAACAGATGTACCTTTGACTTTCCTTGTCCTTATAATTACAAAAAGCAGGAGAGTCAGAAATGTTCAGATACTATCCTGAACTGGGCATTTTCACATCAGTTTAAACAGGTTGAGCTTCAAATATCATTTGCAAGCTTTTTTGTTGTTGTTATGGCGTGTTAGTCTAAGCAGGGCTGTTTCCCACAAGATACTGTTCTTCACATTGAAAAGCAACTTTATAACTGTAAAGGGCAAAAAACAAGGTCACACTGGCAGCAACAAAGGCTTCACAGAGCACTTCTTTCACTGCTAGTAACCTAGTACCTCTCACTCAGCCAAAGCTTTCTGCTTCCATTTAAAGCAATTAAGAACTAGGGGCGTAGGACAGGGACAGCAGAAGTAGTAGGTTGCTTTTTCAAAATCTATTGGCTGGTATTCATGGCAGCAAAACCTTAGCCTCCCTTCTGCTTCAAGTAGCAGATGGCTGGAATCAGTGATGCCAGCTCAGCCAATCTTCAGTGGCTGCAGCAGTGTCATGAGGCACAGCCAGGGCACCAGCCCCAGGTACCCACTTAGAAGGAATTCAGGAACAGCAACCCCTCTAGCTGGCCTGGTTCCTGCCGCCTCCCCTATTGCTGCTGCCATACATGAGCATCAACCCAGGCTGTTATTTTTCTGATTGGTCTCCTTCACATGACTGGACTGCAGTCATATTTGTATACATACTAAACATACAAAGTGCAATAGTAGCATATGTGTTAAAACAAACTACAGTGCTAGCAGCATAGTTTAAGATATGATGTGTAAGCATGTACCTCAAGAAAGGATATGGTCCTATGTTTACAGAATTTTGTTATGCTTCAAATTTTTGTACTTTGCAATGTTTGCAGCAAAATGTTCTCCTCTAACAGCAGCCATCTGGCAAGGTTTGCTTATCAAATCCTCTGGCATGCCTCATGGGAGATTTTTCAACAAATCTAAAGCAAAACAAATAAAAGGACCAAGGGCCTAATTTGGAATATATTTAATTTCTAAAAAGAAAATGAGGTTATCACAGGGGAGAGTTCAAAGTGTTGTTTTAAAATTTACTTTTATTTTGATAGCATGCACAACAGGCTTCCACACAGAAAATCAAAATGTCTCAAAGATGTTATAAGAACAAATTTAAAAATTAGAAACACTTTCAGAAAACAGATCGAACCACATAGAAAATTCCTCTCTTGTAGCTGGATGAACCAAAAATAAGTGGTTCAGAATATTATAGGGGCAAATTCCACAAACTTGACACATGAGCTTAAGTCTCTGAAGACCCCCAAGGTAGGAGAAAGTACCACCTCACTTGGGAGCCCATTCCAGAGCCTGGCAGCCTTGACTGTAAAGTAATGTCTCCTGATGTCCAGCCTGAACCTTCTCTCTAACAATTTGTGGCCATTATTCCTAGTAACCCCAGGTGGTGCCCAGGGGAACAGAGCTTCCCCCAGTTCCCACTGGTCCCCCCTGGTGAGTTTGTAAACAGCCACCACATCCCCTCTCAGCCTTCATAGGATCTGTCAGTATCCATATGATTAACAATTATGTGGTTGAATTAGGGCTTTAGGGTTGGGCTGCTAGTTGCAATTTATGCTGTTTCACAGATCTTATATTTGTTTGTGAAAATTAGTTGCAAATTTTTTCTTCTTATTTATGTAAACATAGGCCAGGTACAGACGTTACACTTATTGTGCCGTAGGCACACAGAAAGCGCTCTACAACCTTAAATAAACAAATGGACAGGGCACCTAGCGTTCTCTAAAAATGGCAGATCCCACTCTAAGGTAACCCTGGATGGATGTGGTATCAAACTTCAGCGCTGTACATTCAAGCGCCATAACGAGTCCAGCTCACAGACACAAAGTCCCAGAAATCTCCCATGCATTCAATAGCCCATAAAGAAGCAGGGAGTGTTTCTCTGTTCTCATGTCTTAAAACCAATTTCTAATAATTCTGGTAAACTGAGTAATGGTTTAGAACTGTGTGCACTTAATGAAATCTGGTTCAAGCAGTCTTTACAGAGGTTGACGTATGCTGCTGGGAGTCCCACAGATACATATGTAAGGCAGCTAGGCCCAGGAGCTCTGGTTTTGTCAAGCTCCCACGTTGTTTGTCTTATGAGTTATCATTTTTCAGCTGTTGCTTTTTCTGGCTATATGAATAGTTATAGCCAATAGTTTTGCTAGCCTTACTGTTGTGTTTCTTTCTTGGAGCCACTCAGCAATCACACAGAAACCCTGTGGGACACAGCGTCTATGATGTTCCCCTTAGGAAACCCCACATACTCTTCAATGGGAGGAAAGAAAAACTAACATGAGGTTAAAGGACAAGGAAATTCTAGGTCCAAGGTGAATGCAGTATTTTGAGTAGGTTCAGGTGAAACCTGACACATGAATTCTGAATATAAAGGTAAACATATATTTGAAATATGCAGGATAACTTTTGTTTAGAAAATATTTTTTTCCCTTCTCATCCCACCATTACTCTTCTTAAAAATAGCCATTTATTTTTTAACTGAGGGCACTGGACATTCCCCTGGATTTATCTAAGCAGCCAGGAAACCATACTACAATTTCAAATCTCAGACAAACTGATATTCTAAAGAATCTCTCTCCCTAACAAAAAATTAAAAAGGAACATTTCAGCAAGCACCCCACCTAATACCATAATAAAATACAATTTTCCTGCCATGTATCAATCATTTCCCTCCCATTTTTCCACTTCAACAGCTCCTAAACCCTCCATGTCATAATTCCTTTAAAATTATTTTCCATTTCTTTTTTTTCAGTGTCACTTCCCTCCACCCCACCTACTCCTGTGTATATTTAGCTACTTGTAGCCTTCAATTGTATACAATGTATAGATAAACTATTGGGTTATCATCAGATTACTGACATACCAGTATGAATCTGAAGAGGTGTTTTTGAAGGGAAGCAGCTGAAGGAATATGAATGTCATTATTTTATCATCTTAGACTGATATCTTTTGGGGATTTTTAAATATTTGTGCATAGTACCAAAGTGTTCCTTAAATCATTGGTGCTACATTTGATCCATGTATGATAGTGGTAGTTGTTCTGTTGTTTATCCTACATCCCAGGATACAAAAGGCTGACCTACCTCACCAGCAATCGTCGTGAAAAGCCTTGGCTGCTGAGTCCAAGTCACTGGCCTAAACTATGTCTCTAGAACACCACAGTACATAGTAAATGGGGCCAGGAAGCACTCCAGTCCAGAAGCAATCCATTAAATGTGTTCAGTGTTCTTCAATAATAATTCATAGTTAAAATTATAATGTCTTTTCTTTACTATTTATAAATAAGTAAAAATGTCCATGTACATATTTATCTTGGGCATTTTAGGAGAAGGCTTGTAGCTGCAGACTTTATTTTGAAGCTGTTACATTAAGGATTTATTACTTCAGTATTGGTGTATTGAAAGGTTCTGTGTGTCAGCAAGCTAACAATTTAATTTAATATGCTTATATTTTAATTCATGTTTAATCCTAGAATACTGAAGATGGGACGGGGGGACATCTAAATACATAAATACTTCTGGTTTGGGTTAAACCTTCCTGTAATGTACTTTAATATAAATACCATTTGTATGGCCAGTCTTAATTGAATCTGACTCCTCTGTTACAATCTTTGAAGTATGTTACATGTGTCTTCAGTTTAAGAAAAAATAATATTAGATGGAAAGGAGAAATCACTGTTGAGTTGCTATTCTGACAGAGGAAGGATGTAAAGAGAAGAATTATAGCAGAAATAATCTGGCACTTCCTTGAGGTAGGCTGGGAAATGGGCTCAGAAAGGAAGTAGGGCAAGAATAGGTAACTTTTGACATCTAAAGAGTGCAGACATTCAAAAAAGCAAAATAGCAGGCTCCTCACAGGGATAGGCTCAAGGTCCAGAAATCAAAGTTTCATGAATTAAGAGGGCCTTTTAAGCCTTTTGCTCCTTTGTGCAAAGTAGAGAATGCCATCAACTCCCATCAAGGAGAGTGGCAGTAGTGGGCTCGCAGCACTTCACAGTGGGTGCCTCTACACATTCATGAGTAAGCCAGAGTTACTGCACATTAAGTTTAGTACTTGGTTAATCAAGTACTAAATAATTGTGCAATAACCTGTGCTACCACACAGTAGTGCACAGGTTTTTAGTGACACTTACTTGGCAGTAGCTTAATACTGTAGTGTATTAGCACAGTTTTCTCCCAGCACACTACTGCCCATAGTTATTAGGCTACTGTGCAGTTAGCATCTTGTGTAGATGCACCCAGTATGCCTCAGTATCTTCAAGAGAAGGGAAGCAATTTTGGTTTGAACAGAATATGTCTGGTGCTCTATAGAAAAACATGAGAAGACAGTAGAAACAGGAATTTCAAAACCACAGCAAGTATAGTATGTAATGTAACCTATGAATGTAAAGCAACACTGAGAACTTAGAGAGCAAGGTGATTAAGAGAGTCCCCAAACCATAATGTATGTGACTTACTTTAAACACTTGAGTAATTTCTGAGGCTAATTTCTAGCAGGTTAGTGAAAGGGGAGGCCTGTCTATCAGGCCTGCCCTGATAGACAGGCCTGGAGTGGAGCACCGCCAGGAGTGACCAGGAATAATGGTCACAAGTTGGCAGAGGGTAGGTTTAGGTTGGACATCAGGAGGCGATATTTCACAGTCAGGGCGGCTAGGGTCTGGAACCAACTTCCAAGAGAGGTGGTGCAGGCTCCTACCCTGGGGGGTTTTAAGAGGAGGTTAGATGAACACCTTGCTGGGGTTGTTTGACCCCAGTACTCTTTCCTGCCATGGCAGGGAGTCAGACTAGATGATCTGCTCAGGTCCCTTCCGACCCTAGAAACTATGAAACTAGAAACTATGAAACTATAGTCAGTTTCCTTAATCTTTATTAATTTCTACTCCAGCTGAAGACAGGTAAGTGACTAGTGAGTGTTTCTCTGGTCCCTTAGACAGGAAACTTCTGTTTTTTCTGCCATGATTCTTCAAGCTTCAGTTACACAGTACAGCATAAGGCAGAGAGAAACACTTAGAAACCAACCACACATAATCTTGCAAATTTTACCTGCTCAGTTTTTTCAGGTAATACACTTGTGGAACGTTTCACATCTACTTTGTGTTGTGGAAAATGACTATAAATGGTACAAAGCAAATATGAAGCAGGCCTTTGCAGATCATGAGGAGTTCAAGAAAGCACTGTGCTTAAGGGAAGTGCAGTTCCTTCATACAGCATTCCTTGGAGTACTATGGCCATTCCTTGGAGTACTATGGCCCTGGTGAAGCCCTTACCCCAATTTAGTGCCATGAGGTTCAATCAGACCCTTTAAATTAAGCTATAAGAAAATGAATCCAACTACAGTGTACACTACTGATAGAAATGACACAAACAGTAGAAGGTCTGTACTTATGAACTGGGCTTTTGTTCTTCCCTGGACACAAGACCAGTAAGTAATGCGTGGCCACTGGATTGTTGCTTTAGGTTATGAACCTGAACTGAATGTAAAAAATGTAATACCATTGTACTGTCAAATGCATTGGAACTGTAAAGTAACTCATTTACCACTATATCAACTATACTACTATATCACCAAGAAGGAAACATCTAAACAAAAATCAGAGATTTTAGTTGCAAAAAAAATTTTTTAAACTCCATAAAAACTAAAGTACAAGACCAACGTTTAATATTTCAGGCTCTAATTCATTATTATGGTAGCACTCTGCAACAGGTATGCACAAAGCAGCCACAAGACAGATATGTCTCTTAGCACTCACCCCTCCAAGAGGCACTTCTGAGCTGTCTGCACTAGTTCTGTACTACCCCTAAGATGGCCCTGGGTGTAGACATTCCAGGTCATGAGCACAGCAAGAGCATCTTCAATGGAAGGGAGAAGTGAAGATTATGTAGGATGGAGTGGCTGATGCAATCTAGCACTCCAGCAATTTAGTATTCTTGCAATGACCCATGTAGGTTATTGAAGAAGCAGTGTCACTTAAAGAGTGTACTTGTGCCACCAAACTGGTCTGGAAGCAGACTACCTTCCTCATTTTCCCTTCATACAGGCTTGTTCTTCTAACCTTCCCACTTGGGTTGTTTGCTGCCTTATCTAACTCAAAAACTCCAGACCTTCCAGGGTATCAAGCTTCAAGGCAACACAATGACCTAAAGAGTCCTCCAACATAGTATCAAGGTAGGCCAGGTCCTTCCTTCATAAAAATCTTTGATTTCAGAAGTCTTAAATCCAATCTTCCCTATCCCCAGCTGTTTTCTCCTTACTCTTTACAGAGCACTGATACTCAGCTCTGCTGTTCTATCTAGCTATTCACAAGCTTCTACCTTATCTCCACCCCAGGAGATCTGAGTTAGTCATAGGACCTACCTATTACAATCGTGGTAATTTTTTTCCACCTAGAGAGAAAATGGCTTTCTTTCCCTTAAGAGAGGCTAGCCCTCTGACAGGGCTTTATCCATTATTGGGGCTTTAGTGGCTGCCACAACCCATCAATATGACAGGCGCAAGCACAAGGTAAATCTACAAAGCATTTATGATATTTTATAAAGAAATCAAAAGCTTATTTATTATAATTTCTTTCCAAAGGTGTTTTACTGCTTTGATGAAGCTTGTCAGCATGTAAAAACTTGATCACTAAATACACGCCTAAAAGCTATATAACAAATTAAAACTCTAATTTAGATGCATCCTGAAGTATTCAGTTCTAAGAAGTATTAAGAAGTCAGGGTTTCCTTATTAAAAGTTTTGGCACATACAAGAAAATAAGCCAGTTCTAGGATTTCTGCACCTTTTGTGCCACTGATGCACATGTATACCTCATTAGGCACTACAAAAAATCATTAATGGGAAGCCAAGCCTTCCTAGAACCTTCAGATGACAACATATGTAGCCACAGACTAGATTAATGATTCCTTCCTATGTAAGTGCATGGTAATTCAGAATACCAGTTACCTGAACACCTTTGCTACAGTAACTGACTTAGGACATTGCCATGCTTTCCCCACCTCTAAACTGCAAGTGATTACCATTTTCCTGGGATACCTACATCCATTTTCCAAAAATTAGACCTTAGAAAATAAGGAAGTTTAAAGAAATGCAAATGGTTCTGAATAAATATACCAGATTCTCATTCACCAGCAAGAACACCAGAAGCATAGTTACTATGCCCTTAATAAAAACAAACTTTTTTTTCAATTAAGTCTGTTTTAGAAAAATGTTTTAAATGACAGGAAAAATGAAAGGATAAGCAAAGACAGTTATGTGTCCCTGATTGTCTCCTGTTTAATATAAAAGTAATTAAAGTGCCACATACTCTTTAATGAGGATGAGACTGGACTATTTCACAACACAATACATTCTTAGCAGGTAGGAAAAACTTTAAACTAAACTATCTCAAACTCACCCCAATTAAATATTTATGCCACATCAACTCATCAAGTATTTTATATTATTCTCTATATATAGCTGTTAATTTTTTTCCACATAGTTCTCATTGGTATAGCATCATTCTTTGGTTACCCAAGTCAAAGTTGAGTTTTTAAGCATGACTACCATTTGTTAAATATATAAAATATAAAATATGTGAGCAGGTGCCTTGCTCAAACTACTCTAAGGGCCTCTCTAGATGGGCAAGTAAAGGCAAAATAGGATTTGATGCATGATACCTGCAATCATGCTTCCTGCCATGCCACACATGCATAGCAGGAAGCTTGATTGTAGGATTGTGAACTGGATCCCATCATGATCCTGGGCTCCCCCTGCAGTGGAAAGGAGGAACTCATGTGGCTGGAAGCCTCCTCAGCAAATGTGATCTTCTAGCCACAGGAGTGCACAGGGTATATCTGCTGCAGTCTCCCAGCTGCAGGGGTGCATGCACAGAGCACTTCCACAGCTGGGAACCCTGTCAGCTGATGGGACTCCCAGCAATGGGAGCTGAGAGCCAGCTGAGTGCTTTCAGGCTCAGGGGTGCACATGGGCACCCACCACCACCAGGTGCATGCACACCCCCACAACCCAAACCAGCTTATGGGGCTTCCAGCCACAGGGGCCCCTAACCACATATTCACATAATGGTGTGATAGGAAGCAGCTACAAAGTTATTACACATATGTTATGCAAAAACTTTGTAGCTTATTCCTCTTTTTATCATACTATATTAATTGATTGAACATCTAGCTGGGGGACCATTTAAGGCATGATTAACTGATTAACCACACCTTAAGTGAAACATGTACATAGGGCCTAAAAGTAAAAACAAAAGTACTCAGTTATTTTTCTCACTAAGTCCAGGAAATATTAGTCAAACACTTTATTTAATTCAACAGTCTCAAAATTAAGAAACTCATGCAAAGAAACAGTATCTCAGGAAGCATAACTTATTTCTAACAATGACTTCCAAATACATTCTTTTCCCCCACATGTATTTTAACACTACATTGATTTTTAAAAGTTTGTGTACACTGCATATTCCATCTGATTACAGTGCTACCTCATGTATAAAATAATTTGAAGAAAGTTTTTACAGGCCGGTTTGGCAATTATTTTTTATACAAGCAGCTTAGTGCATCATTGCCCTATGCATCTGATCAAAAGGTTAGCTACGTAAAATATACCAGTAGGTAAAATGCCTTTATATGAAATTAATCAAGTGAAAAATTATGATGTTGGATTAGGAAATCACCTATGATAAAAGAGCACTTGAAAAGTTAATGTTGGACACAAATATCAAATTAGTAGTTAATAATTAGAAGTGATATGCTTGGGGGTGGAAAGAAAAATGTCAAAGAAATAAGTGGGATATACTTTCACTTCAGTTTAAAACAGTAAATTAGGTACACAGTAGGTTAAACCATCAGTTTCCAACAGTACTGCAGAGAAGAGCTATTCCATGGTACTATTATTCTATCATTCTTTATGCCTACTCCTCGCCAAAGGATCTTGAATTGTATTTCTCCACATCCTATAACACCCATGTGCTTGCAAGAAAAAAGGACAGTATTTTCAGATTATTATTGCCAGCTGTCAGCTTCCTCTATATATTGTTGCAACTGCCACTTTTTAAATTATTAAACACCTTGGAAGAAATATTGACAAAGCTTGAGATTTTATAAGACAAAACACTAAAGCAATCCCGCTAAGCAAGCAATTCATTATAACAGTCTGCACTCACATAGCCTGCTTTGCAATTTAAAGATCAGTATACACTTAATGAAGTCAAATATCAGGGGAATCATGGTATTACCCTTTACAAATAGCATAAATATTAACAATTATTTTACTTTCTGCCCATTAATAAGCAGTAGCTGCTAATAGCTTCAATTAGAATAATGATTAATTTTATAGTATTTTTCCTACAAATCCAAAGTTTAATAATCAATAATAATACCACAGTGTTTTTCACTGTGTTTCTCATCCAAGGATATTAAAAAAAATTGTAAGCTTAAATTAAGCCTACAACATCCCACTGAAATAGGTATTATTATGCTTATAACTTCCCTACATGGACTTTTAGTGTGTATTAAGAGAGCGGTACTCATGCCCTACGTGTGCATACAAGTGTTACATTTAGATCAACGTAACCAAGGCTAGTTCGAGCTAAATGCCTGGTTGTACAGGTGTTCACAGGACTTAAACTGCCCAAAAAATAGCATACCGCATCTAAGTTAGTTCACTTCAGGTAGTGAAATAACTTATATAAAAGGTTAACCCAATCTAGTGAACACCTACACGTGTTTGAAGGACAGTCTCAGGGCTGGGAAAGCCCAGCCACTAGCCCCTGCCCTGAGGCTGTGCTGTTTCTTCCTCCCACCTCCAACACTGACCAGGCTATTTTTAACCCCTAACTATTCCCCTCCAACTTCCCCAGACTGAGCAATCACCAGCCTGACCTGCTAGCCCCACCACGGTCCCACCAGCCCCTCCCCACCCACTTATTCTCCAGGCACTCTGGTTTTTTCTAATTTAAAAAGATCCCCAATTTTTGGTTTAAAAAAGGTAACCCCAAATAATACAGATAGATAGATAGATAGATAGATAGATAGATAGATAGTGGTGTTTCATTTAAATCACGGGAAAATGTGGATTTAGGGTTACTTTTTTTAACCAAAAATTGGGGATATTTTTAAATCAGAGAAAATCAGGATCGCTGCTTAACCCAGGCTGTCCACACTGCTCTTGTCAGCAGCAAACACCTTCTTAGAGCAAGCCACTTAAACCTAAACCAGGTGTCAGTACATGCTTTCATGTATTCTATCTTACTTTGCAGTAATTTGCCCACAACCAGGTGATGTTGTATAGATCTGAATGGAAGTCTCTTAAATAAAAGAAGAATGGCCAGGCTCTGCATTTTGTAATCATTGTTTTGCGTGGCTATCTATCTGTCTATCTATACAAGTGCATACATTTAATCTGGCAAAGCGATAAAGCAAAGTACAGATGGAAAAGGAGAGGCTTCTATGTGCTGGCAGGGAGACTAACAGAAACTGTCCAGTGGAGGTTTTGAGTCTTATAAAAACAAGGCAAAAAAAAAGAAACAAACCAGGTAAGTGAGGGAATTAAATCCCATAGCAGTGGGAGGGCTGCTGAATTGCTTGGGAGTAGGATCAAAAATAAAACAGATGTATGCGTCTTATTTCATACTGAGATTTTGCACTTAAACCTATAACACCTTCAGTAACTGTGATCCTTTTCCTGCACTCTACCACTTTTAACCCTGCCTTCAAGAGTATCAGGGGGACATGCAAAGGACTTAGTTTGCCTAGGGATTTTTTCTAATAGAAAGTACAGCATAGTAACACAACAGTTTGTACGCTTTCTGTGAAAACCACTCCACCAGGTTTGCTGTCTTGCCCAGGCATAACTTGCAAACACGATGGCACAAATCCAGGAATTACTTCAGCAAATGAATACATTTACAAAATTAATTTCACATTTTTTCATTCTCCTGGATGCTTAAAAGCACTTTTCTTAAGATGCTGACAAGTGCCCATTCCATCTATGGATATATTAACTGATCTTGGGCCAGCTAATTATGACTCCTTTCCCCAAACGTTTCCTCTACTGCACAACTATAAGCCTTTCAGTTACCCCCTATTCATTTGAGAGATCAGGGTGTTCTCAACCTGAAGTGTAACTAGCAGTGGATGACTGGAGTACCAGCTTTGGGGCTCCAGAGGTGAATTCAGATTTTGGAAGGGCACAAGAATAGCCACTACCACTACCACTAGTGGCCCGACAACTGTAGCTGCTGCTGCCACCATCAAGCACACAAACAGCTTGTTTTAAACCTCTGTTCTGAGCTTAGATTCAAACCCAGTACTTCAAAGCTGGGTGTTAACTCTTTTCTGTTAATTATCAAAATATTAACATTTGGAACTGGACTTCATAGGGGAAAATAATGTGTACTGAAAAAAATGACTAAAAACAGTTCATACTTCCTGCAGCTACTCTTCTTAACTGCAGTGTTTAATGGGCTTTGGCAGCATTCTGAATTAAGGGGCTGGCAAGTTAAAAGTTTATGTGAAACTAGCCATACTCAGTATGTCTGAAAAACAGGTGCAAAATTCTGTTAACATTCCACCTTTTATTCTTTAATAAGTGTTTACAAGAGAGGATTCAGTTAAGCATAAAGATTAAAAAAGACATCATGTCAAATAACCACAAAGGCTCCAAAGTTTTATTTTTTAATCCTATATCGTATTAAAACATGTCATTTTTTTGCTTTTTGCATTCTTAAAAAAAAATTTCTTAACCTACATACAAATTATATTAAGCAAATTATGCAGCCAAGCTTATAGCCTCCTGCTCAGGCAAAACTTTCATTGTGACTAATGTCTTTTCTTTTTCTTTTTTTTTGACATTGTAGAAACCAAAAACATTTTCAAAATTATATTTGTTAAGAAAGCAGTGTACGTTATATAATTATTTAATGTTATACTTTTTTCTTGTATCTTTTCCTTCTTATGATATATTGTCACTTTCAGAAGATGTTACGATCCAATTTAAGCACTCCATATTAGATTACAGGTATTGCAGAATAAAGGTAGTCTTCTTTTAAGACACTGTACTAGGAGTTTCAATTTAGAACATTTGCAGCCTTTCTTGAAAAGGCTTTGTAAATTTTGTGTTTCAGGTCCCCATCTATAACAGAGGAATAATACTACCTCTGCACCTCTCGGGGTATGCAGTTCACATGAAAACCGGGTGATCCAGGAGGAGCAGGCAGCGGAGGCAGCCATAGGTCCTGGGTGTTGAGAAGCCTGTAAACTCAACTGTGCATTCGATGCCAAGTTCATAACTCTCTGAGGAGGTGAACATCGCTGCTGCTCACCTGCCTTTTCCCCTGCTATACAAATAGGTGGTGGGTAAGTGGATGCTAGGGTGAGTGGAGGTGGCATTCAACCCCTGGGCTGCAAGACTGTGCCAAAAGTTGTGATTCTGGAAGAAACTGCACTGACAAGCCAGTAAGCTCCAAGAGATCACTGGACATGTACCACACAGCCAAAGGGGGTTGGAAACACACCCTCCTAAACCACTCCCTGCCTGCAGATATACCTGAAGTAACTTTTAACAATAATTATCCAATGTTCTATTCAGGTTTTGCAGCCTGTACTGAGCTCCATGCTTCCATGGCGACACAGCTGGCAGTATTTGCGTTAGTTGGTTTAAAGCTAATTCTATTTGCAATCACATGTTTAAACTGCAGTGTAACTGTATCCTTAGGGTTTTTCCAGGATATGTTCATTAATGCGTGTATGGCAGATATACAATGGTGATGACTGCTCTAGAAGAAGCTACACATAAATGAACCTACAGCATGCACTTCACTGTCTAACTCTTTTACAATCTCAGTAAAACTAGAGTGAAAATAAGTCCAGTCTAAAATCTTTTGGATTTCAGAGGTTTAGGCTTTGAAAATATTGTGCAAAATCTTCTAAGTAAACTGGGGTTTAGTCTTCATAAAAGAATAATTAGTAGGAGATGAACTCCATAAACAAAGCTTTTTTAAAAGGACTTATACATTAAAACCTGTTTTTTTTCAGACAACAGAATGCCCACCTTAGAATATATTCATACTAGTGCATGCATAAGGATAATATGAAAGGGGATTTCTTTTATCTACACCCCACATTTTTTGTTTGTGCAGGTTTAAGTGTTCTTGAAGCTGACAGACTAATAGAAAAGCCAGAGGAAAGCAATGTGAAAACAAACTCTCGACCTGTACAATCATTGTGCTCCAAGGCAGTGTAAAGGTGCTGAAGGGTTTGCTCAGAGCTTGCAAGCTCAATCGGGGTGTTTGCACTCTTGGGGCAAGGATCTGCAAAAGGCTGTGCACAGTGAATGCATGCACTGATTGGACAGCTGTAAATCCAGGGTAGGAAGCCCGAGAAAACAGCTGAGGAGAGGGTAGCTGAAACTGTGCTGAAAAGGGCTACAACCCGGACAATTGTTTCCGGGAGGAATACTAGCAGAAGAATTGTGGCTGACTGAGTTGCTACTGAAGTCAGAGGATCCACCAGCTACTGAGTACAGCTGTGCAAAGCTTTGGCCACTGATTCTATTCAGCGGAGATTTGGCCCAGTTTGGTAGCTGAATCTCTGAATCTGAATTGAATCAGGAGACCCTTTAATCTCTCCGAATTGAATTGGAACCTCCAAATCAATTTGTAGAGATTTGGAAAGATTAGGAGATTCAGATGTAGAGACAGCTTTAACTGTTTTTACTACATACCTCTAGGTAGCAGTGGCTCATGATCACTGTGATGCTGGGCACATGGAGCTGCAATGCTGGAGCACATGGGGGGCTCCCCATTGTGCTCGGCAGCAGACCGAGAAGTGGACCAGAAACACTTCTAGTCCACTTCCAAGGAGCGCGCGGGGGGGAGGGGGTCCCGCTCCCCTCCCAGCTCAGTGACTGGTGCCTCCTGGGCCTGGGGGGGTTCCCCTTGGGTTCCCCCTGTGGCCGATCGCCGAGCTGGGGAGGGACACAGGGGGGCACCTCAGCACACTCCCCGGCAGACCCGGATGTGGACCAGAAATACTTCCGGTCCACTTCTGAGTTCACCGCTGAGCATGCGAAGAGCACCCCCACACTCCTGTGGGATGCTCCATCCACCCCAGCATCACAGTGATCACGAGACGTGCCTGCTACCTCAAGGTATGTAGAAAAAACTTTTAAAGCTTTGTCTATGTCCGAATCACTGATTCTCCAAATCAGAATCAAATCTTCAGATTCAGCCAAATTGAATCAGGGACTGTGATCCAAATCAAAGAATCGAATCACTGTCCCTGATTTGGGCTGAATCCTAATCGAATAGGGCCTGCTTCATACACCTCTACTACTGAATACCCAGCAAGATTGCCTGGTATCCTTTACCAAAGGAGCAGGGGTTGTGCAAACGGGTTCCCCTCCCCACTCTTAAGATGCCTGGGTGCAGGGGGTCACTAGGAGGGAATCAGGGACAGAGGCTGCTAGAGGAGGTTTTCTGAGAGAGTTAAAGAAAGTAGCAGGGAACTGTGGCTGTGTGGGAGCTCCAGCAGAGAGCTCAATAAAGTGCCAAACACAAGAGAGCTGCCTTGGGAAGTGTCTGGGGAATGGTGTAATTGATTGCAGGTGCCCAGGAAAGACTGGAAAAAGGAAGAAACCCTGGTCTCTGGAGCAGCCACACCTGAGGTCCTGACAAGCACCCCTATCTTCTGTCCAGATGACAGCACTGCCACACCTCCGAGGCAGAGAGAGCGCTGCTCCATGGATATTCAACTGCAGCCACTCTACAGTTCATTACTTTGCTGTGGGCAGTGATCCTATGGGATCTGACTGATTAAGTGCATATACCTGTTACAAGTTGCCTGAGTGTTAAAGTTGTTAACAAA
The DNA here is from genome assembly GCF_001723915.1 of Gavialis gangeticus. Classification (NCBI taxonomy): domain Eukaryota; kingdom Metazoa; phylum Chordata; order Crocodylia; family Gavialidae; genus Gavialis; species Gavialis gangeticus. The sequence continues at coordinate 129,113,499 of NW_017729032.1, forward strand.
ATTGCTTTTTGCTATATAATAAGTATTTGCTCTATCTGCTGGTATAGATTATTATTGAGCTCATTGAAAATAGATTGTTTGTTATTTATGGGAAGTTGAATTTGTCACTCTCAGTTATAATTGTATATTATAAATCATTGTAAATATTTATTTGGTGTGTGGTCTGGTGTGGGAAGGCCCATGGGAGAGCATTCCACTGAATGGTGGCTCCCAGCCTGCAGATGGAGTGGGGGTAGACCAAGACCTATTGGTATCCCAGGACCCCAAAAATTTGGACATGGCTGCAGGTAGCACTGCCACCAGGGTTATACCAGGTTTTCCCTTGAATGGAAATATTCTTTTGGGGTTGTTTTAGCCTATTATAATGATACATTATCTTTCAGGAACTCAGGTCAATATTAACATGGGTGGCTACAAATTATGAAAATGGATGCAAGGTTCACAAATACTTATTGATTTGTTTTTGGTTTCTTCACCCCCAAAATAAGGAGGAAGTTTGTCTCAAGAGTCAAGTATCCAGGAGGAAGTGCTAGAAGATTCATACAAACCTAATTCTATTTCATTTTGAGAATGTATCCTGTTTTGAGAACTGGTCTTATTTAGAGAAGCACATTAACATGGAGGAGATTTTTTGGTTTTAATTACTTGGAATAAATAATTGCTTCGTGGCAAAAGAGCATAATCCTAAATGTTCATACCAGCCCCAAAAACAAAATTATTGCTGGTCTTGCCTTCTTCAACACAAAGTTCATTTTCACAGGCAACATTTAAATTTAAGTAAGTCCTCAAATTTTAAGGATGACACCAAGCTGGATGAAGCTGCAGACACTCTAAAAGGCAAGGCTAGGATCCTGAATGACATGGATGGATTGGAAAAATGGTCCACAATCAGACATGATTTACAAGTCCTGCACTTCAGATGGAATAATTACTTGCATAAATACAGGGAATGACTGTCAAGGCTGCAGTAGTGCACAGGACCAGGAGACTACAGCAGGCCACAAATGAATATAAGCCAGAGGTCAGCAACCCCCAGCATGCATACCATTAGTGGCATGTAAAGACATTTTTCTCAGTACGCCAGGAGGCACGCAAAGAAATTATTTTATTTTATTTTCTTAAGTTGCTGCTCTGGGCTCTCCTGTGCAGCCACAAGTCCCAGCCCTGCAGCAGGCACCAGGGTGGAGCCAGAAGAACGCAGGCAGGGAGGCTGTCTCTGTTCTACTGCCCCCGTCCCTTGCTCCCAGGCTGCATCCTCCAGCCTGGCTGGCCCCTGGAGGGAGTTGCCCAGGCAGGGAGACACCCTGTCCCACCCAGGGCAGCACTGAGGTGCCAAGTGCTGGGGCCAGGCAGTCGGGACAGGGTCTGAGTGGCAAGTGGATGCGCCACAGGCAAGCCAGCCCGGTCTGGCCCTTTGGAAGGCGGGGTCTGGGTGGGAAGTGGGGGCTGCCTCGGGCTCTGTGGGCTCAAGCTGTGGTGGGTGGGCTGGCAGGGGTGCCCAGTGGCACCCGTGGTGGGGCCTGGCCCGGCCTGCACAGCTCCGTAGGAATGGGCCACAACCATCCTGTGCACATGAGGATGCTGCCTTCCTGGGGCAGGATGCTGGGCTCAGGGGGTCTCTGGGATCAGCCGCCCTGCATGCTGGGCACAGTACCAGCAGGGCGGAGCCATCCCTGGTGCAGGGGCCTAGCCGTGGGAGCCCCCTGGACCCTGGGAACAGCCACTGCAGCTGCCTAAGCTTGCCCGGGTCCCAGCTTTGCCCACCCACAGCTCCCCTCAAGGAGCCATGGACAGGCAGGCCCTGTACAGAGCTCCTGTACTGCAGGCTCCTGGCTGGCTCAGCCCTGAGCACCAGCTGCAGCAGCTGTTCCCAGAACACAGAGAACAACCTACGGCTGCATCTCCCACTTGCAATGCACTTGGCTGGCACAGAGACCAAGCAGGGAGCTCCCTGAGCCTGGCATCCTGCCCCAGCCAGGCAGTGTCCCTTCATGGGCAGGGTGGCTGCACCCCATTCCAGCGGAGCTGAGCAGGCCCGCTGGGCCCCACCTCCAGTGCTGCTGGGCCCCCCACTATGGCTCGAGTCTGTGGAGGCCTGGGGCAGCCCCTGCTCCCCGCCTGACCCCAGCTCTCCTCAAGCTGCAGCCTTCCCAAGGGCATGGCCAGGCCAGCCTGCCCGCGGTGACTCCCCTGGTGCCTGCTGCTCCCTGCTCCTCTCTCCCTCTCTTCCCCCTCATCACAACATGCTGAACAAGAAAAAAAAATCACAAGTACAAGGCAGTACATGAAGTTTTATTTATTGTCATCAGGTTTTGAATTTTTAGAAAGCCTGGTATTTACTGTAAAAAAACAAACAAAAACAAAAGCAACATTAATGATTATTAATTGTATTAAATATGCAGTGCATCCTGTCATGTACCCACACCGCCCCAGTTTTGTTTCTGTGGCATGCTGGTACTCTGGCACCTTACAAGGTAGACATTGTGGTTGTTTCGGCACTCCAGCCAAAAAACGTTGCCTACCCCTAATATAATCAATCAGTGTGCTCTTGTTGCAAACCCCCACTCCCCAAATACTGAGCTATTTTAACAGGAGTGTCACTTGCAAATCAAAGGAAGTGGTTCTCCCCTGTGTTCAGTACTGGTCAGGCCATATCTATCTAAACTGTGTCCAGTTTTGGGCCCACTACTGCAAGAATTATGTGGACAGATTGGAAAGATTTCAGTAAAGAGAGACAAAAATGATTAGGAACAAGGGGAGGTGAGAGGTGAAGGGGGGAGAGCTCTGTCTAATACCGCCCGGCTTCTAGGCTGAGCCACTGCAGGTATATGGCTGCATTTCTGGAACCAAAAGTGAACGTCTATTCACTTGCAAATTGGTTCAATCTATGCAGGTTAGATGAATCTGCAAAGATTGAACCAATTCAGGCTTGGGCTTCTTGAATGTCAGTACCTAGCTCATGAATACAGAAATTCAATTAATCTCCCAATAAAGCAAAAAGAAACAAAAGCAATGATTTCAGTGGAAGTAGAATTGAGCCCAGAAGTCCAGAAGCATAACCGAGGTAATTTGGTTGCTGGTTAGTGAATTTATTTTTTTGTATGAACAGTGGAGGAGCACATAAATGGAATACTATTCTACCCTGGAGAGCACACAAACACCAACAGACTCCCCCTATTGCCTGAAGAAGGGTGTGTGCCCGAAAGCTTGTAAACAACAAATTTTCCAACTATTCAGTTGGTCTAATAAAAGATATCACAGCTACCCAACAGAACCTTGTCTCGGTCTGTCCTATGACACAATCACTTATGTAAAACTAATTTGGATTAGCTGTATTTCTCAATATCTTAGGGTGTTTTCAGCATGAATTCAGTAATTTATGTAATATTGCATTAAGCAGCTTGTTTGATAAGTTAAAGTAGAGGTTCTGTTTGTTTATGTCATGTGGTAGACCCATGGCATTCAGAATTTAAAGAACTGAAATTGAGCCTCCTCTCTGAGAAGAAAAATTTTCATGGTACTAAAGGAGTTTTTTGGGACTTTTTAAAATTTATGACAATCTTAGAACCTCACCTTTGTGCATGCTGTGATGATATTCAGTAGAAAGCAATGCTTCACATACCTATTACGACACTTATCCAGAAGACTCGATTAATCAAATCTGCTCTGGGACACTAGAATTCTAGTGCATCGAAGCATCCTCCCTGCTCACATATAGGCACTCCAGTAGATTATTTTACTAGACTAACCTAAAGGTCATTAACAGACTCAGCTGAAGTACATGGCTGGGGCAGATCCAAATATTCTTAAATTCTGAGGAAGTTCAGATTCAGGTCTTGGGCCAGTTTTCTTGTTGAAATGACACTACTCAAATATTTTTATTTATATTTTAGAAGTCCCTCTCCTAAAGCCCAAGTGCCTCTGCCCTAAATTAAAAACACAAGTGCATAATATTTAAAAATAACTAGAAAAAAGAAGGGTTGAACAGACTCGTGACAATTGATACACAACAACTTTACATTTTTATTTTTTCCTATTCCTGCTCCTGGATATATAATCCCTTATAGTACCTTAAAATGGCATAAGATGTCTTCAAGTAATGGCTGAAATAGTAGAAGGCCAATTGTATATCTTTGTTCTTAATGATAGAACTAACTTAGCACATCTCCAATTTACAGACTCCAAGACATCAAGATGTGCAGAGTAAGTGGACATGAAAAGCTAGTTAATGCAAATTTCAAATATACCTCATAATGAGTGTGCCCCTCTTCTTCTTTGTGTGTCATGAAAAAATGAAATGACTCTCTGAAATGTAGCTGTTTTAAGAGTACTTCTCTGCTATCTAATGAAAAGCTCTTCTGAAAGCAAATTAATGGCCCTCTGGATGCCTTTATATAACACTCCTTTTCTGAATTAGGCAAGGTTGCCATTGCATGCAAATAATAGCTATCTGTTGACCTCAGCATTTGTTTTTATTACCCTATTTATCTGTCTTGGGTTTTATAGTCCAGTATGGCGCTACATTTAATGCTGGCTGGAGGAAACCTTCCAACTTATCTGCCTAATCTGTGCTAACTACAGTTTGCTTTGGTACAGCACATTCCAAAAAGCAATTACATCATAGAGTCAAAATTCAAGTTAAATTAGCAAGCTTGAATTAACAGGTTTGACATTTGGGTGAAGGAAATACATTACAAATAAGGACAGAAATGTATAATGTGTCCTGTCATAACAGATCACTACTCAGGGCACAATCAACACCTTTGAACAATTCAGATCAAAAGATCAACAATTAGCTTAATTTAGCCTTGTGTCTGTATAGTCTGCAAATATGACAATAAAAATTAAAGTCATCATACTTTAATATATTTTTAACCATTAAATAATAAATTGCTTCTTCCTTCTATAAAAAGAGCTGTAGAAAGAAAAGATTGCGTGCTAAATACTGCAAAAAGAGTTAGGCATCTTTATTTATTTTAACATTTATTATTCCTGGCATTATTCCTGTTTTTCAAGATTTTTTCAGCATGTCAGAAAAAAATAAAAAGAGAGAGAGAGAGAGAGAAAAACTAAAAGTATTAAAAATAACTGACAGTTCCTAGAAGAAGAGTGTTCCTATGACTTTTGGATTCCGTTTTTTGGGGTTACTAGCATCATAATAGGTATGTGAAGCATTGCTTTCTACTGAATGTTATCACAATATGCTCAAAGGTGAAGTTCTAATATTGTCATGAATTTAAAAAAAACCCAAAAAATCCTTTAGTTCCAAGAAACCTGTCCTTCTGAAACAGGAGAATCAATTACAGTTCTTTAAATTCTGAATGCCATGGGTCTACCACATGACATAAACAAACAAAACCCCCACTTTAACTTAACAAAAAAGCTGTTTAATGCAATCCTGCATGAAATACTGAATTCATGCTGAAAACACCCTAAGATCCTGAGAAATACAGCTAATCCAAATTAGATTTACATAAATGATTGCACCATGGGACAGAGGCAGACAAGGTTCATTTGGATAGATGCGATATCTTCTATGGGCACGTCCACACATACAAGCATGTGCGCTTGCAACAGCTCAAATAGAAGCGGTGCAAATTTTAGCTGGAGCTTTTTGTGTCAGCGTACGTGCTCGAACTTTGTTGTGGAGCAAATTGTGCCATTTGGGGCAAAATAACCCTTCCTGGCTCCTTCCAGATCTGCAGCCAGAGGGAGCTAGAGCCTGGGGCCAGTACCTTTTGCTGTCCCCAGCAGTATAAAAAGCTGCCTTGTTCTGGCCCCAGCAGTACAAAAACCTGCCCTGGCCAGCAGCTCAGGGTTACTTGACCTCAGGAGCTTCTGGGGTCCAGGCAATTGGCATCTGAGGACTAGTGCTCCTTGTCTCAGCTAGACTGCTGAGGAAGCATCCCAAATTCACTTTTTAAAATACCCCAAAATCCACATTCTTCCACAATTAGAACAAAACAGAGAGAGAAAGGAGGATTCATCAGATGGACAAGGTTTTATTGTTATATTTACAATGTTAAAGAAATTTGGAAGCCTATCACTGTCTCTAGCATCATAATAAAGTAATTCCTAAATATCTATATG
>NW_017729032.1:129119874-129120430 GCF_001723915.1 Gavialis gangeticus
GATGTGGGGTTTGCAGGAGGGGGTGGGAAGGGGGTGGGGGGATGTGGGTGGGTGCGGAGGGATGTGGGGGGATGTGAGACACTGTGTGGGTGGGTGTGAGGGGACTGTAGGTGTGGGAGCTGCTTAGGAGGGGTGGGTCCCCTTCATGAACACCGCATGCCCCTAGCAGCTGGCAGGGCACGGCAGTGCTGGCGGTAGTGGGAGCGTGGTGGCAGTGGTAAGAGGGGAGCTCCCGCAGATGCCGCTGGCACTGTTGGCAGCGGGGGGAGAGGTGGTGAGTGGCAAGCACCCACAGACACCACCAGCAGTGACAGCAGTGACCAACAGCTATTGCAGACACCCACAGACAGCACTGGGAAGGCGGCAAGCAGTAACCGCCTACAGGCACCACCTACAGTTTTGGCGGCACATTTTTTGAGGGGGTGCACTGCCATGCTCAGGGGGTGCACATACACCCCCTATGCATTGCCAATGGTCCTCTGCCCCCCACAGGGCAGAGCCCCCTGCCTCCACAGCACATGGACTACCCTGCCTGCAGGGTCCCAGGCCCCCCCCA
>NW_017729032.1:129120675-129122105 GCF_001723915.1 Gavialis gangeticus
CCCGCACTCCCCATTCATTCGCCCCATCCACCGTTTGTTCCCCCTGCCCCCTGTTCATTCCCACTGCCCTGTTTGTTCCCCCTGCTCCCCATTTATTCCCCTCTCCCTGTTCATTCCCCCCACCCTCTGTTCATTCCCCCAGCTCCCCGCTTGCTCCCCCAGCCCCCCACACTCACCGGCAGTAGAAGAGAATGAGCAGGAGGCTGGAGAGAGCAGGGGAAGTCTCCAGCTTATCTCCAGGGGCATGTCTCCAGCCTACTGCTCATCTCTAGTGCCCTGTTCCTTCCCCGGATTGTCTCCAGCCTTGGGAGGGAGTAGAAGGCTGAGACTGCCCCTGGAGACATGCCCCTGCTCCTTCCTTTGCTTGTATCCAGCCTTGGGAGGCTGGAGACAGCAGGGGAACAAGCAGGAGGCTGGAGACGGCCCTGGAGGCATTCCCCTGCTGTTCCCAACCCTCCTGAGGCTGGAGATAATCAGGGGAAGAAGCAGGAGGCTGGAGATTTTGAGGTTGGTGCACCCTCACTCAACTGACACCAAGGCAGAAAGCAGGGCAGTTCAAACAATGCTGCCTTTTATACAGTTTTTCCATCCTACCCTCAGGGAAGGATGACAGTCACTGACCAGCTACACAGTCAATAATGAGAGCAGTCCTTCCTCCCTCTTCCCCCTCCCTTTCCTTACTTTAGTTTCTGTTTCCCTGCAGGCAAGCCCAGCTTGAGCTTCTAAATTCAAAACATTTCCAAAATTGTGAAATGTTTCGACTTGCCTTGTTTTGTTTCAAGGCTGTTTTGAAGCTCTCTATTTCATTTCAATTTGGCTGTTTTGGACTCAAAACGAAACGAAACCACCAGTGAAATTTTGCACAGCCCTAAAACTAAGAATAAATACAGGAAAGGACAATCTAAAAATACTTTTCAGAGTAAATCTTAATTTTAATACAAGCCTTATAAATTAAAACTTCTAGGTATATTCTTTGTGTGTGTATATTTTTAATTTGATGTCATTGGTGTCTATGTTTCTTAATTCTCTTTCTTTATTCTCTTATTTCTCTTATTATTTATGATTTTAATTCTCTTTATTATTTTCTTTATTCTCCATTGATAAAAAATATGCTCCAATTAAGCAACGAATATGCATTCTTAACATGAAGCATGTGCTCAAGTCCCTCCTTGCATTCACTGCACGAGGACTAGACACTTGCAGTCCCTGTACTTCCATGAACACTAGCACTACTAATCCATGCAAGAAAATACTTTAACTACTCCTGGCTCCAACTACTCCTGGATCAATGGGGAACCACTGCCCAGCTAACATACATGTTTTGGGCCTCTACAACTTAAAAAATGTGGACAAATGGGAGAGTCCAGTGGTCCAGTGGAGGACAATGAAAGGGGGCTGGGGAACATGACTTATGAGAAGAGGCTGAGGGA
>NW_017729032.1:129122116-129126829 GCF_001723915.1 Gavialis gangeticus
AGGGAACTGGGTTTATTTAGTCAGGAGAAGAGAAGACTGAGGGGGAATTTAATAACAGCCTTCAACTGGTGGTTGATAAACCTAGAGTGTTCTCAGTACTGGCAGAAAGCAGAAGAAGGAGCAATGGTCTTAAGTCACAGCAAGGGAAGTTTAGGTTAAATATTACAAAAAACTTTGGGCATTTATACACATCACGTTTTTTGCCTTTCTTGCACTCCAACAGTGTGACTGTTTGCACAAGCAGGTTTTCTGGAAGCTTTAAAAGTCTTTCTGATGCATTAAAGTAAAACTCCCTGGAGGTAGTTTAGTTTGGCCAGCCCTGAATTAAAGTGTCGCGTCCATGGATTCATTATGTGCAAATACAAAGGCACTCGAAGATGTGTAATGAGCCCTTTGTCCAGAAGATGGCACTGCAAACTTTTTGTAGTTTACCCCGTTGTCCACTGGATGCTAGATGTTGCTTTGAATTGCAGCTGCCCCATTTTGATAAATGGGTGTAATGTGTTTCCCCCGAACACTAAGTATAGCATGGCATATGCAGATGCAGCGGTTCATCCACCCAGCCCATCTCCTATCGCTCATGCTCCAGCCATGCCCTAGCCAGGGTGACAAAGGCGCTGTCACCTCAAAAGGAGGGTAGTAAAGCATTGGAAAGAGACTACCTAGAGAGGCTGTGGAAATGCCATCCTTAGAGATTTTTAAAACCTGGATAGACAAAGCCTTGGGTAGGATGAGAAAGTTGGGGATGGTCTTCTTTGAGCAGAGGGTTAGACTAGATGTCCCTTCCAACCTTCATTTTCTATAATTCTATGTATAGGAGCAATATATTACCCTATTCTGGGTTCTCCTGTGAGTATACTATATGTACAGGTAAGTATATATTATACTTATGTACTATGTATGTATATGTACATGTCTGTATAAGTCTGAATGGTGGTTTTTGGCACTTACATCTCCTTTAAAGTTTTCAAGCCGAAGTCAGGCAGAGTCTGGCCCTAAAGTGGTGGCTCTCAACTTTTTTAGACTCAAGGCACCCTCCACGACTTTTGTAAATTAAGTAACACCCCCTTTCAAAAACTAATTGATTTATTGGCATGCTTACCTCCTCAAAGAGGGGCTAGGGAGTAGAAGGACCAGCTGGCAAGGAAGAGCCTGTGCTGCAATAGTGCAGAAAGGAGGACAGGCTGGAAGGGAAGAGCCTGCACTTAATCTCTCTAAGATTAATCTCATTCACCTCCTCTGTCCTAGGGGCACCCTACAAAGGCTGTCACAGTACCCCAGGTGCTATGTCACTCTGGTTAAGAATAACTGCCCTAAGGGATAGGATTTTATAAATTATTCAGCAGAGCTAAAATTTGTTTTTTTTTTAACATTTACTTCCATTGGATCAAGATTTGGCTAATGCTGAACACTTTAGAAAAATGTTCTATTTTATGCTATGATCTAGATCCTAGATACTGGCATGATCAGGGCCTAACATTTAAACCCTACAACGTAATGATCAGACACATGAATTATTGCCATTTCCAGCGGCACCTATAGTGTGCTAGACAGTATAAAAACCTAAGTAAAAAGTGATTCCTACCATGTGACACTTACAATATCTTTAAAAAATAGTTATTTTTTCCTGTTGAGAAAAGTTTCTGTTTGTCCAGCCCATGTATCAGGCCTTACTGGTTGCACACTAATAGGGAATAGGTGAGATTGGCAAGGATCATTGGCTTTTATTGCCTTTGTCTGCTGCATAGGACATGGATGTCTTTCTAGGCTTATACGTGCATATTTTAATCTGTTATCCTTCCAACCTTGCAATGGCAAGAAAGTAGAGCTGCCCTGTTCTCTGTTTTTTTATCTGTTATTTTGTATATTTTTTTAAGTGACTTGTGGTTGTGGGCCATGAGACAAATCAGGGAAGATGTTCCTGTGAAGCCACTTGAAAGCATGGTTACTTGAACAAAGAAATTTGGCCTCTACAGGCCATTCTACTCCTATGCCTCTATGTACAAACTGGATAATCCACCTCATTTTAGAGTGCATGATGGGCATTAATATTTATCAGAGAAGTTCCATTCATTCACAGGAACAGTATAAAAGAGAGCAAAGACAAACAATTTAGATCTGGTTCAAAGTCCAGCTGCAGACTACCTCAAAAAAGTCAAGAAGCTGGGTTGTGGTTTGGGGTCAGACATGAATATCACATTTTTAGTAGGACAAAATAGATATTTTTCACTTTTCATATTTTCCATTTTCCCCATCAGTCTTCCTCCATATATAACAACCTAGCCATGAAATATAACCTGTATAAAAAGCTAAAATGACATGTGAACTTGCACATTCAACCAGGCTAATCCCACCATCTAGCAGCAACAGCATTGAAGGAACTGGTATTCCAGAGGCTACACAAAATAAAAACTCAAGAGAATTTAGCCAAGAGTGACCAAGCAGCAGGTAATAAAATTCAAGCAGAGACAAAAGATGAAACCTCACACAAAGTGCTTGAAACAAATAACTGAAGGCAAATTGAGGACTAGCACAAGGAAGAAAATACTGACTGGCTGTCAGAAAACTGGCAATTGGATCCTTCAGTGATATATACTGTTATTTTTTGTTTTAAACAGTGCTTGTTCCAAAGGAGTACCACTTTTATTTTCAAAAAAACTGTATCTAAAATAATAAAAAGAGAACTTCAACTGGAGAAAAAGGTCAAGAGCATGCTGTAAGACTGATGACCCCTCATAAGGAGTGGTTTGTCCTTGGCTCCTCCATGAGAACATTTGATAGTTATTTTTTAATTTATTGTATCTAGATATCATTAGAAACCTTTCAATTTTGGCAGTTTTAGCAAATCAATTAAGTTCCTTGTTTTGATCAGGGAACTAACTACAAAAATATCAAGACAGCATAAAATTATAACCAGGAAGAGCAAAACATAAGCCATTTCACATCTGTGTACTATGTATTTTATTGATGTAGGTGATTTTTTGTATGCTAATGGAATTTGAAGTGGCCTGATGCCTCAGTGGCCTGAGGTCCGCAGGGACTATACCTACAAAGAACCTATGGGACCACCTAGTACACTGTGGGAACGCATACTAGTATCAGTGGAGATGCTGTGGCAGTTAGGCTCGAACAGCCTATATGGAGTAGTTCTGTTGCCACTTTTAAGGGGGAATTTTCCCACTGCTCTTAGCCCTGTGATTTTTCTTAGATCCTAATACAGTCCCAAGGCAGGGGCACTGGGATGATGATTTGTTCCTGATTATAATGTATAGTGTGTATGTCTATACAAGATGCTCAATGCGCAGTAGCCTAATAACATTGCACAGTAGTTTGCCAGGAAAAACCTGTGCTACTATGCTACTGCGCAGTAGTATTAGGCTACTGAGCAGTAAGCATCACAAAAAAACATGCACTGGTGCTATTGTGCAGTCGTGCGAGTTACTACGCATTTAGTTAGTACTTCATTAAGCAGGTATTAAATTAAATGCGCAGTAACTACTGCGCATTAAAGAATGTGTAGATGTGCCCAGTATAAAGCAATTTTCAGTAAAAGAATCTCAAAATATTTTACAAATATAAATAAATCTCCAATCTCTGTGATTCTGGGAAATATGCCCACTTCATAGAGAGCTTCAACGAGGTATAGGGGAATTAAGCTGGTTATGTGGGACCATAAATCAGTGGCAAAGTTGTGAATAAAACCTACTATTTCTGAACAGCATTCCCAGGCTTTAACCATGTGTTCACTCTCCAGGTGTCTGAAGCACAAATCAAAGATTTTGTTTAAACATACAAATTATTTTTGCCCAGCCAAATACATTTTTCTTAGTAAATCTAAAGTTTTCATGACAAGCAATCATATGTCCATTAAGTGAAAAATGTCCATTAAGTGTAGTGGAAGGCATTACCCAAAGTATAATTTTATTTTGACTAATGCACTTTAATAGTATGGAGTCTGACAAACAAAACTGTTGCCCTTCAAGCAATAAAACTGCATGGAAAATTGCAATGACATTGTTAATTTTATGAACAAGTAGAGTTATATGTTAATAAAAATTAGCTCATTGCATGCAGGATCAAATTGCCAAAACTGCTTCTCTAAGTACTAACAGCACCAACAAGTGCTCTGACATTTATTCCTACACAGTGATTAGTGTCCAAAATGCACCTATCCACACAGAAACTTAAGCGTGATTTACAGACACATGCAAAAACAAATCTGGCAAACTAAAAAAGTAGATTTCAGGGAGCTGGTCCTTGCCCCACTGACAGTATAACATGGCATATCTGCACTACGGGCATTCAGTGGAACATGAATCAGTACAAACTGCCGTGCTGTCATTAGAGGAGGGTATTTTTGCACAACCCTCCCACAAAGGTGATACCTGAGGCTGCTGCCCTGGTTACCCCCTCTCAGTTATGATGCTACTGAAAGGCAGTGGGGAACATATGACTAATTTTGTAAAAGCATGCCCTATAAACATGCTCTGAGCTTTTAGTTTTCAACTCCATATTATTACAGCATAATGGAAAATAGAGACAACTGCCAATTGGCCACTGCTAACATGGACCAGTGATAGAAATCAGCTTAATTGCTCTTCCTTGGTGAAACAACAGTCAAGCAGCTTCTGTCAGCCCAATATTTTTTTTCTCAATTTTTTCTTCAAGGCTCAGGACAGACATTACACATAAACCAGTTTAAGTGACCAGAAA
>NW_017729032.1:129126844-129127102 GCF_001723915.1 Gavialis gangeticus
AACAAAACAGATGTTCAGTGCACATAAACCAGTTTAAAAATGAATGAAACCGGTTTCAGGTGAACCTGGTTGAATGTAAGACCTAACTGATTTGGGTCAAACCGGTTTTTGTAATGTCTGTCTTAGACCCCTTTCTGGTTTAAGATAAACCAGCCACCCCCAGCATCCCAGCATGCTGTCTAGGTGGGGCGGAGCTCTCTGCTCCACAGCAGGGCTGGCTCCTCCCCTCTGCTCCCTGGCTGCAGCTCTGGCAGAGAC
>NW_017729032.1:129127267-129151282 GCF_001723915.1 Gavialis gangeticus
CTGCTCCCCTCCTCCCCCTCACCACTCCCTGATAAGCAGGAATTCCCCTCTCCCCTCTGCCTTGCTGAGGAGGTGTGTGTGTATTAGCTGGCAGACCACACACTGGCTACAGTCCCTGCTGAATCAACAGGTAGAATCAACATTAATGTCCCTCTGTTGTTTTCTTAATGGGGTGAAAAACATTGAGTTAGGGTGTGATAAACACCATTATCAATTCCATCCTGGGCTAACCAGAGTGTCCTGCCAGGGTCTGGCCATGCCCCCCACCCCCAGTGGTGTACCGATGTGGGGGTGGGGAGAGCCATGCCCCTGGGTGCCAGCTGGGCCATCCGAGGTACTCAGCCCCCAGCAATACTTCAGCTTCACCATCAGGGGACCCTCTCCCCACTGCCCACTCAGCAATTGGCTGCAGATGGGGGGGCGCAAATGCAGGTATTGGCCCCCAGGTGGCAAAGACTCACGGGACACTACTGCCCCCCCGCCAGCTCAGTGCTGTGGAAGGGATGGGAAGGATGCTCTAGCGCCCCTGAGCTTCTAGCCTGAGCCACTGAAGGCATGTGCCTACATGTCTGGGATGTCTATGCAGTTACAGATTGGTTCAGCCTACCCAGGTTTGACTAACCTGCAAAAATTGAATAAATTCAGGCTCAGGCTTTTTCAACATCTGTCCCTACCCCAAAACTTATTTAAAGGGAGATTTTCCAAGGTCAGTGTTAAAAACATTCTGACTTGTGCTCTGAGTTCATTTCAACACAGAAGAATTTCTCTATTATTTTTCTTTAACCAAAAAGTAAGTGAAAGCTAAGAGACAGCATTTTCCAAGAGGTGCCTTGAGCCCATCAAGAGGTGTCTAAAGTCTAAAAAGAGAACCACGGCTCTAAAATCTTCCCCTTAGGATGATTATTATTTGGCCTATCGTAAATTTAACAGTCTGATTTTTAAATGCCTTCAAAGCATAGAAATCTCTGATTGTATTTAAGGGTTAAGTAAAGTGTCAGCACTGTATATTTAAGTGACAATGAAACCACTCAGAAATCAGTTATGACTGGATTTCTTCAGGCAAACACCCAGATGGTCAGTGACTGATTTAACCTGACTGCTGCTTTGCTTGTCCTTAGAGATAGGAATTGTTACTCTAGAAAAGTGTCACTTAAAGGAGAGTTTATAGCTAGTTCTGGCACTGAGCCTATGTACTCCCCAGCATACAAATCATTAGTCATATACAGAGATTTAAAAAATCTCAAGAGTCTGCACAAATGTGCACAGTGTGCCATCACAGAAGTTTGTCACATATCTATGTGAAGAAGAGGTATTATTCACAGTGACTCCCTTTTTTAATATCAAGGCAAGGGTATTGTGTGTAAAGATGAGTAGTCATTATTTGTCATTCTTTTGCTTCAAAAGTTTCTGTTATTCAACTAAGGAATGATATCATGTATGTCTAGTTGACAACTGTATACCAAGAGTAGTGAAAAGGTGCGGCTTAATGAACAGCTCCTAGGTTGACACTTGTTCCCACCATTCACCTGAAGTCTGCTTTCATGCAGAAAACAAAAGCTAATTTTGTCAGATAATTTATTCACAGTGAATAAGCTGATATTCTGCGATTCACAGTGTCCCACCCCAAATGTTGTTGATTCTAAAATTTGGCTTTCTCTTTTTCAAAAATCTCTGTCTTGCATGATAGTTTGCGGTATTAAACCTAGTTACCAGCAATGATTATATATCAAAATAGAAAGAAAAAAAAAAGGAAGGGATAACATATCTTCTAAATGAAATGAAGATTCCAGTCAGTATCCTATAGCAGCCCAATTCTCTCACAGTTAACATTGGCTTCAATTGCAACACATTTTTTAATCTTTCATCTACTGAAAAAAATTAAAGAAAAACCAGTCTAGCACAGTTCCAAGCAGAGCTATAGGTAGCCTTTATAAACTATTGATATTTGATTGGATGTCAGATTTCTTTCAGCCTTTGCCCTCTTCCAGTAAATGTAAGGAAAAAAATATTATTGTATCACACACAGAGTCATGATCTGCAATTCCACTGGGAATTTGTTACTACACTCCACACCTTCCTTCAAAGAATGCAGTGATTAGTTAGATGTTATTTACACTTAAAATTGAAGCATTGACATTTACCAGTTAGGTATTACAGAGAATCTCATGTGCATGCCTGACGCTATAAATAGTGGATACTGTTCTGGATCATGTTAATCAATCTGAGGTTGACACATTGTGCTGGTGGGATAAGAGGCTGGAACCTTCTCTTTTCGAAAAGGTAGGATGAAGTTTACATGCATGTGTAGGAGGAGAGAAGGAAATTAATCTGTTGTTATCTTCTTCTATCATCTGGATACAATCATGAAAAATGTAGGGTTGATAGGGATCCCTCCCAAGATCCTCTAGTTCAGGGCCATCCAACTTCTAAGCCCTGGGTGTTTCGGAAGTGGGGACTGAACACAATGCACCCCACACCAGTCAAGTCAGAGGCCACCAAGCCATTCAAACACTCTTCCCCTGCTGCGTGGCATGCCCTTGCAGACCCCCTTCCTTCACTGCTACTCTAGGAGTCCTACCCCATGCTGTGCCACACAAGCACACAAGCATGATTCTCCCTCCTTGCTGCAACACGCATCCTTGCAGACAAGCCCTGCACTATGTACGTGAGATTCCCCATGCACTGCCCCATTCTCCTTTTCCTCCCAAATACAGCCCTGTACTCACCCTCAGCTCCCTGCACTGTGCATTACACTGACCTGCTCCTTTGGGGTGGAGGCAGAAAGCAGCAGCCAGAAGAGAGAGAGGAAGCACAGAGACTCCAGCTGCTATTGCATCCAGAGTGATGGGAGGAGTGACAGATGGACAGAGACCCAGGAGCCACAACTTAACCCTTTGTGGGCTGCCAGGTGGACAGCCCTGTTCTAGTCTAACTGAAGCAAAATATTTAAATATACATACATACATATGTATGTATATATGTTTATTAAGCTTTCTTAAATTATCAATAATTTAGGCAGATTTTCTTTTGGAAGCCTGTAAAAATTTGTAATTTTATGCTGTAACATTTGTGTAGTTAGTTCACTGATTAAAACAAGGAACTTCATTGATTTGCTAAAACTGCCAACATTAAAAAGGTTTCTAATGATATCTAAATACAATCAGTGAAAAAACTGTCAAATGTACATCTGTATCCTGAGCTAACTTCATTCACTGTCTCCAGCCAACTCTCTTGTGTTGACATTTCTCCAAGCTCTTACAGTAGATAAAAGAGATGTGCCAAACCTGGCTTCACTTGAGCTTCAGGAGAAATTACAACTGTAAGCATGTTTTCACAAACAGTAATAGACCTTCAAGTTCCTTACAATCAAACTTTATGAGAAGAATGGTAATTCAAAGTCAAATTAATATTTGTAAATAATATATATATATTGGGATACTGTGTGTGTGTGTCCAATAATTATGATTAAAGTGAATATTAAGCACCACATTCTAAACAAATGAAAATATTAACCCCAAATAACTATGTTAAAAGAAAAATGTGAAGTTTTTAAAGTCACAATTTTAAAGGTTGAAGGATTTAGAGATTAGGAAATACATGAATTACATTAATTTTTGCCCTTTTGTGCACATCCATTGTTATACAGTCTTCATACCATAATCACATACTATTTTTCCACAGGTGCTTTGCCTCATTTAGTGCACTTAAAGAAGAGCACTTTTGGCTAAAATTTTCCAAAAAATGTCAACCTGATGCAGATACCCCAGAGGGAAACATTCAAACCAAATAGTTAATATTTGGCTGAGATACAAAACAGTCTTATAACATAAGTGAAAAGTTATCCTAACTATCAGAGTCACTGCCTGCACCACCTATGACAGGTACATACAAATCTTTAATGTGGCTGGACACAAGGTTCTCTCAGGATATGTCTGACCCACCTTGAAAGCATGCACATAAGAGCAATCCCATGCCTATTTGTATCAATCTGACTATCATGAAGTCAACTGATTTGGAAAATTATTCTAACTTAACCATACTGAGATCATCATGTGGGGTTTGCATTGGGACATATGTTGCTTTTAGTTCCAGAGATCTCATAATCCCCACTGTTAACTCACCTACGAATATTATTACATATTGTCAAGTTACTGCAAAAGTACAAGGGCTAAACTACGCTGAATTTCATCCTCTTTATTGAAGACTAGTTGTCTAGTTTACCACATTTTACATTCTAATCCTGTCCTCTAAAGACACTACCCCACTAGCTTGGTGCCACCCATAAATCTACTAAATGTGCACCCACTTCCATCCTCTAAATCTAATGAAGATAATGAGCAGCACTGGAGGTAGGACAGACCTCTGGGGAGCCATACTTAACACATCCTCCCAGGCTGACGTTGAAACACTGAAGAATATTCTTTGTGCATCCAGTTAGTTAGGTGTTCATCTCATAGCAGTTTAATTTAGACTACATTTTCTTAGCTTGCTTATGAGAATGCTGTGAGAGGCAAAGTCAAGAGCCTTTCTAAAATCCAGATATATCACATCCATTGTTCATCCCGCATCCACAAAACCTATTACTTTACATAAAGTTCCTTACCATAGAAGGAAATCCGGTTGGTTAAGCATGTTTTGCTTTTGACAAATACAAGAAACAACCAGACAGTACAAAATTAGTGGTCCTCTGGTTCTTTTTGAAGAAGTAAAAACTAACTTACTGTCTTTTAGAATGGTCTAAATATTAAAGCATTTTGCCCTATAAAAATGAAAATCTAGGTGCAGCATCACAATGGTGGTACCACAGCTCCACCATAATTAAATTGGAAATTACATTTTAAAAGACATCAGAAAAAACTTGCTGAAATATTTCCTCATTTCTCCTCCCTTTGTTCCTGGCCACTGGTGTGGACACCAACAAGAAAACTGGCTATTAACGGACTAGAAGAGATTGCCTGGAAATTCTAAAAACAATGCTGCAAAGGAACTACATAGAGAAAATGCTGTTACAAAATAGCTGTTTTCTATATTTATATAGTGCCAATTGCCATAGCATGTCATATTTTAAAATTATGACATTGAATTGCCCCTATAATTTTTATTCCTCTTCTTGCCATTTTCTATGTCTAGCATTGCTTTACAATTGTGATTCAATTCCCAGAAAACCTGGTATGTGCTAACAGACTAAAGATCAATGTCAGAATTCAGAACCACTTTTTAGGATTTTAGTGCGGCCTACATAGATCAGTTCTGTTTCATCTGTTTAGGGATGAGTCATGTGCATAATATACGGCAGTTTAATTGCATTACATGAAGTTATTGGTTGTATTTGCCAAGACAAAGTGTGTACTGTAAGAACAGCAGCTGTAGAATATGCCATGCCCCCATACTGACTTGAAGGAAATCACTGTGTTTAAGAATTCTCTTGAGCATTTATCACTCATATAAAACATACATTTTATTTAGTTAATTATTAGGCCAGTGTAGTTGAGTTACAAGCACTTTCCAAAATGAGAACACTACTGAGACTAGTTGATTCATTGCACTACATTTGAGTCCTGACTCTACAATGTCATCCACTGGAGTGAATCACCCCCATACAATGTTCCATGGTCTTCTGTAGGATTCTGAAAAGCCCTCCAGATAGACTGTTTTGTAAGACCAGAATTTAATTTTACCTGAGCATTAGTTTAAAAAAAGTTCTAATATATGTAGTATAAAAAAAATCTGTCTATTACATGAAAGGGAATACTATGTCACCTTAACATATCAGAAGATGCAACATAATACATTCCTGACTGCAGTAGAAAAGAATAAATACACTGTTATTTAGAGAGGAAAATAAAGGTAATCTTTTAATGTTATACCTAGACTCAAGAGTATTTGATATGATACAGATCAAATTGGCAAACATATTTTTCTCAAAAAATGAGCACCATTTCTCTTTAACAGTGACAGCTGGTGCACAGGAGCAGTAAACAATTCCATCTGAAGATTATTCAGTGCAGATATTGGATTCCACAGGGTAACAGGCAAGTTCTAGATTCTTTAGGTAATTTCATTCATATGCCAATAAGCAGTAAAGCTTCCAGTCCTCTTTAAAAAATATTGCCCCTGATCTATCATGGTGACAGGGGCAGCTGAACTCTCTCAAGTCTAACAGACCTTATAAAGTCATAATATTGACTTTAAGCTACACAATCTGCTATCTGCCATTTTTCCTGATCATACATAGACCATGATCTGGAGAAAGCAGTACAATATTTAAGACATTGCTAACCTATACAGACACTAGCTTTTTACACAAACTGGGCACATCTACATGAGACACTAAATGTGCAGTAGACTAATTCTACTGTGCATTAGTGCAGCAAGCAAAAACCATGCTAATGTGCTAATGCACAGTAGAATTAGTCTGCTACATAGAATCACAAAAAAAAGTGTACAGCATCACAAAAAAAAGTATACACCATTACTACTGCACAGTAGTGCCAACTGTAACACATTAAGTTAGTACCTGTTTTTACAGGTACTAGATTTAATGAACTGTAATTGAAACAAAGTATAGATGCCAACCATGTGCATAAACTGCACCCAGTCAGCCCAGCCAGCTGGGGGTCTGCTCCATCCCAGCTCAAATTGCTGCTGTCCCAGGCACATGTATGGATGCTGCGCCCATGAGCAGTTTACTTCAGCTCAGACTGCTCTGGAGTTTATTACTTTACATTAATTGCACAAGTAGATGCATCCACTGTGTATTTTTGCAGATTTCAAATATGGAAATGGAATTTTATTCTTTTTACTTTTAAAGAAACAGGAAAGATCTTTTTAAAAAGCCACATAAATTGGCACATCAATGCCAGTTATCAAGTTACTGTTGTTTGGGAGTGATGTAATTTTCATACAACATTTCCTCTAGCTTGGTTTAAAAATTCATTGATAATGTATACAGTTTGCTGCATTGAGATAGTTTTTAATTTTTTTGTTTTGTTTACAGATTACACAGTGAATGCTGTATGCCCCAGGACTATCTCCTTCCATCTGCTCTCCATCCCTTCCCTACACCTAGGCTCCAAGCCAGGGTTCCAACCTCATGTATTTTGAATAATACAGGGCACATCTACACAAGCACTTTAATGTGCAGTAGCCTATTTTACTGCACATTAGAGAATCATCTAAAAAAACATGCTAATACACTACTGTGTAGTAACATTTGGCTACTGAGCATTAAGCCTCACTAAAAAAGCATGTACTTTTGCTACTTTGCATTAGGGCAACCCAATGGACATTTATTCAGTACCTCACATTAGAGGTACTAAATGTAATGCACAGTAGTAAAAGTGCATTAATGAAGGCGTTGATGCACCTGCTATGTGATGTTCGGGGAGCCTGGTTTTCTCTAATAAAAAAAAAAAACAACCAATTTTTGGATTGAAAAACTTATTCCAAAATCCACATTTTTCCATGATCAAAATGAAACACCACTAATATGTAGGCATATATAGTGGTGTTTCATTTTGATCACAGAAAAATGTGGATTTTGGGTTACATTTTGGATTACATTTTTCCGTGATCAAAATGAAACACCACTAATATATCAGTACATATTAGTGGTGTTTCATTTTGATCATGGAAAGCTGTGGATTTTGGCTTACTTTTTTTAATCTGAAAATTGGGGATTTTTTTTTTAATCAGGGAAAACCAGGATCCCTGGTGATGTTTTAACTTTGTTATAGAAGGAAATCAGGTTGGTTAAGCATGATTTGCTTTTTACAAATCCATGCTGGCTATCCTTATCACTTTGCTATCTTTTAGGTATGAATAAATTGGTTCTCTGATTATATACTTCGGTATCTTTCTTTTTTTAAACATTTTCTTTTTAAAAAGTTTCCTGACCTCCATGTGATGTCCGATATATCTATCTAACATAGCTAGGATGTACTCTGATTCAATACTGATGCATAAAGCTCAATGTTTACACTTTTAAAACTCCCAAAGTAGCAAATTACAGCTGGCATGGAAAAGGTTATTCTGTCTAACTTGATTTATAACTCTTTTCTGCTCATATTTTTAAAAGCCTTCCAATATGCATTCTATTCTGAAGTCTGTTTCTTTATCAGGAATCATAGGATGTACCTAGGTGTAAGTAATTGTTAGATTTGCCCAAACAGCATGACCTCTATATCATAGTCCCCTGAAGTCACCTTAGAGTGAGAGTCCTGTGAGATATAATAAGGAAGGTAAAAGATCCCTTTAAAGGGACCTTTATGGCTCTAGCCACATTGCTAAAAGTATGTAAAGAGGAGGCTAGAGGAGGCAGTCAGCAAGTCCCAGAGTGGCAGAAATATGATACTGGGCAGTTCAGTTTGATAGACAAAAGCCCAGGGTCTGCAGAACAGTAGGTCACAGGAGAAGGCCAGGAAGACTGGAGAGCAGCTGGCCAGAATATTGAGCTCTTTCTGCAAAGCAGTACGCAGCAGACATGACGTGAAACAAAAGTGGATCCTCATAGCATTGCCTACATTGCAAAGGCTAAATGAGAGATTTTGAGTAGACATGAATATGGAAATGTGCCAGGGAGTTGTGAGAGCTCAGCTCTAACTTAAAAGAGCCTGTTGAGTGAAATCACATAGCCAGCTGGGGTCTGGTGAAGCTGGATGATCCTGGGCTCCCCACACTTTTTCCTGATCCCAAATGGCATGACAAGACAGTTGGTCCAGATAAGGTAAGACAAGTTACAAAGGGGATTATAGAGTGGGCTGCAGAGATGCAAGGGCCAAATGTGTGAGTCAGGCCTGAAATTTATGGAAGAGCCAGGAGTTTAGAAAATCCATTATATTTTGGAGACTCTGAGGTACAATTCTGGACTGTGCACTGGGACAGCAGGAAGGGGGGTACAGAGCCTGTTGGGAATATGCTCCAAAAGCTGCAGGATATATTGATGTACTGAGAGTACAGAACATCCATCTCAGCTGTACTGATATAACAGGAGTGGCAAGCCAGACAATCTAGAATGGCACTGCAGACCTTGCTCTCCAAAATAACATCAAAGGCACAACAGAAAAGATTTAAAAAGAAGGGTGGAGCCATCTATCCTGCCCCCTATCACACACAACCAATTAGTTTCTCCACAGAGGGGAAGGGTTTTGTGTTACCCTTTCCTGAACAAACCATATAGTTGAGAGAGGTCACACAAAATTTGAACACAAAATGCCTTTCTTCATGTCTCAGGGAGACGCAGACATAGCTTGAGCAAAATAACAGAGAACAAAAATCATGTTTATTACTCCAAAAAGCCCCCTCACCCTGAAAGAAGCCCCAGTGATGAAACCGGAAGTGCTGGTGGAAGTGCTGCTGGTACTTCCAGTTTCGCCACTGGCTCAGAAATTGGCCACTGGGGGATGCCCCCCTGCCAGCCCACAATTGGCTGCTGGGTCCCCCCCCAGTTGGCAATCAGTTGCTGGTGGACCGCCCCCCCATCAGTGATCTGGTGCCCCCCCAGATTCGGAAGGCACCAGTCGCCCATGTGCTGTAGCTTAGTGCTTATATATGCAAGCTAGCCACTAAATTACATTCTTCTTTTTTCTCCCTCAGCAAACTGGTGCAATCAACTTCTAACATATGGAAGCATTTCCACACTGCAAATTATTCCGAGAAAAAAAAAGTGATTTGCAAATACTGTCAAATGAAATATGCATTTCCAAATCCTACTAGGATGACCAAACAGATCCTTGTATGTAAGAAGTGTCCTGCAGACATTAAAAAATCCTTCATGGGTGTAAGATCCTTTGACCCCAGCTGACTTCCTGCCCCTGGGGCAGAGGCCTGGACTCAATCTCTCAAGGTCCCTTCCAGTCCTAATGTCTATGAAATCTATGAAGTCAGGAGGAGGTAGATCATGATGATGAAAGTGCAAGTAGCTCTTTTCAATGTTCTTGACCCAGAAGTCCTTCTACTGCTGCTGCTTCTTCTTTGTCTTCTTCTGTAACATCAGCATCACAAAGGGTTGCCCAATCAACATCCTCCAGTAACCAAATATTGCAATCAACTGTAGACAGACTCCCAATAGCTTTATTTGTAGACAAGATGACACCTGAAGATCAGGAAAAATTAACCAAGCTCTTGCAAGGGCATTATATTCTTCTGGGACACCATTGTCAAAAACTGAAAATGCATACTGACAGGAAGCTTTTAAATTACTCAGACCATCGTACTGCTTGCCCAGCAGACATTCTTTGAGCAAGCTTCTTTTAGAGTCACAGTATGAACGTGTAATACAATCTGTGCAAGGAAAAATCAACAAAGCACTGTGTCTTGCAGTACTTACAGATGGATGGACAAATGTGCAGAGAGAAGGAAACATCGACTTTGTGATAACAACACCTCAACCAGTTCTTTACAGAAGCATTAAAACAGGAGAGAACAGGCATACTGCAGAGTATATCAGTAGTAAAATACGTGAATTCCTACAGAAGAGTGGAAGTAATAACGTATTTGCTTTGTTGACTGAGAATGAAAGCAACATGAAAGCAGAATTGGAGATCATACTAGATAATTATCCACATATTACTGCAATAGGATGTGCATCCCATGGGCTAAACTTGCTTCTTAATGACATCATGAAGTTGGACACTCTGCAAAAGATCTATAGAAGAGCAAAAGAAGTTATGAAACATGTAAAAGCTACTCATATTGTAGCTGTAGTCTTTAAGAAGAAGCAGGAAGAAAAGAATGCAAAGAATAAATTAGTGACACTCAAACCATAGTAAAACAAGATGGGGTGGAGTGGTGATCTCATTTGAAAGTCTACTAAAAAACAAAGAAGCTCTTCAAAAAACAGTAATAACTGAGGATCTTGAAGTACCCAGAAGTGTAAGGAACACCGTACTTTATGAGGATGTCTTCTGGGTTCAGTTGCAGAACTCCCTGAAGATTCTAAAGCCAATTTCTTCAGCAATCACTGCATCTGAATTAGACAGTGCACGTTGTCAGATATTCCTTACCAAATAGCCCAGATAAAATCAACTATTTTTGAGAATCTAAATGTATCTCCATTTACAAGTACAGAAGAAAGAAAAGTGAAAGACTTTATTAATAGATGGGAAGAATTTTGTTGCCCATCAATTCATGCTGTTGCAAATCTCTTGAATCCAAAATTCAAAGGCAGAAATGTTAGTGATAATAGCACTGCTACTGTGTTTCACTGGATTGCAAAACAAGCAACACACTTAGGACTTGATGTTGGGAAAGTACCTTCAAAGGTTGCAGAATACAGAACATCTTCAGGTATTTGGTCCAGGAACGCAGTCTGTGACTGCCAGCACGTCCCTCCTGCAACATTGTGGCAAGGCCTTTGCACAACACAGCCTCTGACTCCTCTTGCTTCTCACCTGCTTCAGATTCCTCCATCTGCTGCAGTATGTGAAAGAAACTAGTCTATGTTTGGAAATACTCACACCAAATCAAGAAATAAACTAACATGTGAAAGAGTAGAGAAGCTTGTCTCAATCCAGGCAAACCTTCTGTTTTCAGAAGTCCATGAAGATGATAAAAATGAAGGATCAAAAGAAGCAGAAACTGCTGACAGTGATAGCTCAGAAAATGAGACTGATTAGGCAAAGTTTCATGTAGCAAAAATTGTATTCAATGAGTCTTGGTTTTAATTCTCTTTTTTTCTCAGCTCTTTTTCTAAAACTGAGTCCTTTCTGTATCTGCTTGACACTGTGGAGGACACTAAGTCCAGAATACATAATAACATCCTTTGTTTTACTATAATGTTGATGGTTTCTTCTTTTTTCAACTAATTTTTGCCTCCTTCTCATAAATTGGCAAAAATTAAGAGATGCTAGGTTCTTTAGAGTTCAGCAGCTTGTAGCTCCATTTGTAACAAAAATTAAAAACATTTTAAAGTAAATTCAATTAGTAAATTTGTAATTATTGTCTGAATAAACTATTCCTTTAAATTCAATAAATATACCAAACATGTTATTTTATGAGCAAACCAAGTTATACATAATACATTTTATGTTCTTAACATAGCAAAGTGAATTTAGATCTGTAAAGGGTGTTAAGAAAATAAGGACTGCATGTATTTCAATTTTTCCCAAAATTTCCATTTTTTTCCAGAAAAAAAATGGGAGGGGACAGGATGATGGGGTTTTTCCATGGCTTCAATATTTCCAAAAATTTTACATCTCTAGCTATGCATTCTGATGGTTTTGTTGCAGAGGGCTGATTGTGGTGGCAGAGGAAATGCATGGTTTTGCACTTCTTGTTAAGGCAGGGCTGTGTTTTCATTAGATGTCTGTTGATGAGAGAGGAGTTTGTGTCTGATGAGTTGGGCTAGGTTTTGGAGTTGTTGGAAGGCCAGGAGCAAATGGAATTGGGTCTGTTTTTCTCAAGGTCTGATCTTTTTCCACTAAAGGCTGTAATTGTTGGATAATCCTTCTTACAGGTTCTAGTGTGGGATGATAAGTAACAACTGGAGCTGTGTGGTCAGTGGGGGCTTTCTCTTCATGTTGTAGTGGATTATTTTAAATGGTTCATTCAAAGGTACAATAAAAATAGGATTTATTTCTATTTCTGGTGGAACATCCTTGCTGGGTAAAGAAAGTTTTCAGGTTGGTAAGCTGAGTATAAGATGGTGCTGCATCCTTTTGCACAGGGCAATAGCATCACTTTAACTTTCAGGAAGAAATAATGAATACAGAATAAAATAAGTTATTTGCAAGAGTTATGTAGGATACTTGTCCACTCTGCCTGACTTTCAGGTGAAGAAGGGAACCCATCTTTTTTAATAAGTGGGCACCAGAAAAAAAGAAACAGGTGTCTTCTGTGGAAGTGTATTCATTTGAAAAGACAGCTTCTTGTTGAAAAGTAATGATTTCCTATAGATGTTAGCACTTGTAAACCATAAATCTTTTATTATTTATGTTTCAGGCAGCTACTATCAAAGATATATCAGGTCTCAATTGATTCACAAATGTATTCAGAGGAAATAAAGCTAGCAGTGCTTCTATATCAAAGGACTATCTAGTAAGACTTTTAGCAACGTGATACCGTTAAGCACCTTCCGGTGGCCATATGCCAGTACTGTTATCCTGCAAGTAAGTATTTATCTATTCATGTTATCTGTCCAAAGGGAATATCAGTATCATACTACAAGTTGGTTTTGATTGTCTCTTCAGGTTCTATCTTACTATCATTGACATACTGGCAAGAAAAGCAAAGCAATCTCTCTCCATCTTTCTAACCTATACTGTTGATTAAGAAAAGATAGAAATAAATTATTATTACCAAGTATTAATTTCTGACTCAATATTCTTCATCACCTCCACACAAAGCCCAAATGTCCAATTATATAAATAAATAGATTTCTCCACATTTTTTCCACAAGGCCCTTAGAAACCATGGTGAAGCTATGCAACTTCCATTTGCAAAAAACTATTGCCAACAAGCGTGTTATGAAAGCATCCAGCAAATCCCTTTAATTCTATTTATTCATTGACAGTATAGGATTTTTTTGCAATATTTGTTAATTTTACATTCATGTCTTATTGCTGCTTCTCCCTAGCTGCTGTATAGCTCTTAATAAAGTCCCAAGGGTTTGCAAATCTCTTCTATTACCAACTAACTCTCTTCCCCTTCACATATGCAATTCTCTTGTCCAAGCAGTTCACTTTCTCTACTTCCCTTGACTGTAATATCCACTTTCAAATACATTCATACATTCCCTCCAACATTCCCAAGCAGGAATTTGCTGAGTTGTTTTGAAGAAAACATATTAAAAAATCATGGCTCAGGTCCATGAAAATCATGAATTTGATTTAAGAATCATGACTGGGCAGGTGGAGGTGGGGGACAGAAGAGAGGAGTAAGGGTAGGGAAAACACTGTCTTGTGGTTCTTTTGTTTGCATTGTGGTTCTTCAGCATTTACCATACAGTCAGGTCAGACTTCTCCGTAACTACAAGGGCTTAAAAACATAATTAAAAATATTAAAGCTGAAAGTCTCATATAAGTAACTCCAGGAACTTGAAATTTAAGACAAATGCCAATTATCACAAAACTTAGGATAAAAAAAATGAGTAGTGTTGCCTCCTTTAGCTCTTAAGGACATAGGAGCTACCATTTACTGGGTGAGACTGCAGGCCCTTCTAGGTCAGTATCCTATCTCACAGAATAAGTTGATGCAGAGAAGAAGAATAAACAGGGCATATCCAGAATCTTACACCCCTGCTCCTGTCGCCTTGCAGTTTGCCCCGCATTGCTATTGCCCCCAGCACCCTTCCCTTGTCTCAGTGCTTTGTACTGCAGCCTTTTCTCATAACTACTTACCCCAAAGATATTTGAAAATGTTTGTAAACTATACAGAAAAAAGCTTGTAAAGTGATAGAGCAACAGTTTAGGATCAATGGGTTTTTAATCCAATGGGTTTTTAGTCTCTTGATGAGCATAGATCAGTGGTTTCCAACCTTTTTAATTTGCAGATAACTAAAAAATTGTAAATGGAGGTACAGACCCCTTTGGAAATTTTAAATGGAGATATGGACCCTTTTGAATTCTAAGTATGGGTAGTCACATACTTTTGATTGATCATAGTAATCTTTCATGGACTCTGTAGACATAGTCTGTGAACCCCCAAGGATTTGCTGACCACAGGTTGAAAACCACTGGCATAGATAAACCCAATCTCTCATTTAAGCTAATCTACTTCTAACCAGCCTGTCAGTATACCTCAGAAGAATGGAGGAGGTAGCTGGCAGAAGCTGCCTAGATGATTGGTGTGCTTTAAACAATCCTTGATATCTATGTGAGTATGCATGCAAATGCACATATGTGGAAACTTAGGGTATATACAGGGGTGTAGGTTGTAGCTGTGTTGTTCTAAGGACATAGGCAGACAAGGGTCTATGGTTGAATCTGATATCTTTTATTAAACCAACTTAAATAATTGGAAAAAAATAGCTGGAAAAAAAAATCTCACACTGCTGGTTATGACATATCACCCCTCCCTCAAACCCATATGGAAAATCCTCAAACAACTGCAACCCATGCTAGAAAGAGACCCTATTCTTACAGAGGTCTTCCCAGAACCACTCACCCTAGCCTTCCAACAAGCTCCGAACCTCAGTAACCTCATCACCAGAAGCAAACTTCCTCAAGCCCAGAACATATCAAATGGATCCAGACCATGCCATGACAAGAAATGCAAAACTTGCCAACACATCTACACCACCCCCACAATTACTACATCCCACAAAAGAGCCATCAGCATCCCTGCATCTCACAGCTGCACCTCCAGAAATATTATATATCTCATTCAATGCACCAAATGTCCTGATGGAAAATACGTAGGAGAGACCAAACAATAACTGCGCACCAGAATAAATGCACACCGGAAATCTATCAAAGACAAGGATACCCAATTACCTGTGGGGGCACATTTATCACAAGAAAACAACTCTCTCGCCAAGCTCTCAATTCTAATCCTCAAAGGAAACTTACAAAACACTTCTCAGAAATGAGCCTATGAACTTCATCTCATCAACCTCCTGGATACAAAAAATCATGGACTAAATATAGACATCAGATTTATGACACATTATAACCTGCCTGATGTCTGACTCCCCAGGTTCCTCTCCACAGCTCGAAACAAAACAACCTCCCAGCAAACCAACCCCCTGATCCTGCTTGCCTCTCCCCCCAGTTCCACCTTACTTCCTTGATTCCCAGCACCAGTGAAAGTTGGTAAAATCAGCACTAGGAGCAACTTGTGGGATGGGGGATGGGGGAATTGGTGGTCTTGGAGGAGCTGGTTGGTCCACGGTGGATGGGTGTTGTCCATCTAGGGGTGGGGCAAGGGTCTGGGGAGCTAAAAATAGCTCAGTGCCAGGGGAGGTAGGAAAAGCACAGCCCTGGGGCTGGGACTATTGGCTGGGCTTTCCCAGACCCAGGGCTGTGCTGTTCAGTTAGATCAGTTTCTCCAGACCCAATTTGAATTAGACTACATCTGACGTACAGTTAACTTAGACTGGGTCAGCAATTTTTAAACTGATCTAAACTTCCTGATCTTCTGTACAGTTTGCACTTAGATAGACCTAACTAGAGACCTAAGTGTAGGGCATCTGACTGAACGAAGTTACATTGGGTGGCCATTTTTAGTGCAATTTAACCCCCCAGATGTCTGTATGTACCCACAGTGAATGTAGTTTTTCTGCACCCACTGCAATTCTTAAAATAATAAACTGGTTTTAGAAATACGAACATTTCTAGCCTATGTTTCTCCTTTGAGACAAGCCATAAGTGATGTAGGGCTAAGTTGAAAATCCTTCTCAGTTCAATAATATATTATATTTAGACCATAACCTTAATAAGCACAAAGTTCAACAGAATTTTAGCACATAGCTTATCATTCCAAAATTCATATGCAAATATGCAACTTCTCTGTCTCAAGGGATTCATTTCTCCCCTAGTACATTAAATCTTTGCTATGACAATCTGCTTAGGCCTTTCCTCCAACTGCTTAAACTAGGAACGAAAAAACAAACTACACCAGAAACAACACCTGTAGAGTTGTCCTGAAACTGAAAGAGTTCTGCAGCTCTGCAACACAACAAGATATTCCTGTTGTGCTCAAATGACAATATCTAATATTAAAATAACATATTTTCCTCATTAATTAGGTCTACTTAGTCCTAAAGTCATATCTATAACGGGAGTTAACCTCTACTGATGTTCTAAACGCAAATATTACAGTTATTAGTTTAATATTTTGCACACATAATATTAATATACTAAATTGTTGATACACAAAGGAAAAAAATGAAGTGTCACCCTGCAGACCCTGATCAAGTATGTCTAATAAATCCAGCAGAAGAATTTTTGCAAATAAATGTCAAAGTTGGGTAAAAATTTGAAGATGAGCAATGGGAAAAGAAGAAAGTTGTTTTGAAGGTGACATATATTTTTAAACTTTACTTGATTCTCTTCAAAGAGGGTTACAGAAATAAGTGCTTTTAAAAGGATCAAAGCCACAAAGTACTAGAAATCAATCAAATGAGACTAAATTAATAATATCTCAGTAATGGCTGAGAAGCTAAATTTCTGTTTTTAATCTGTCTTTAACAAGATAAAAAGAAGTATGTGATAATTAGGAACAAATTAAGACCACGTAAAGTGAAATGAAAAGGTAAAATAATTTCTGAATGTGTATAAATTTATTTGGACAAAATGCATCCCTAAAGTACAGTTATCATGGAGCACTTAGAAATTTTGGAAGATTATAGAAATCTTCCAGCTCAGGATAATACAAAATTTATCAAGCACAGTATTCATTCAGAACTACCTGCTTAGCTCCAATATCAATCCATTTAGCAATTAAAAGTTTAAAAATTAAAGGGAAAATGGGCTCAAGTGTAAGGGCAGAAAAGGCAGTGTTTCCTGTAAAATGTGCATGAGTGTGAGTATGCAGGTGAAACATCCCATAAATACCTTTTAAAAAAATTTTAAATGTCAAAACCCAAGAGATCTTTCAACTGATAGCTTCCACTACAGCTATTTCCTAAAACGTATAGATAATAATAGCATACAAATTATTATGCTCTGCAGATCTTTCTTTTATTTTCACTGAGGCAAATTTTTATATTTATTTTTGTTTAATATTTGAAACTGTCAAACTAAGAAGAAAATTACTATTGAAAATTACTGTTCCTGATCACTTACAAAAAGCCTACTCTCTTCCTGAAGGCAAACTCTTCTGTAACACTACATGGAAGAAGCAAATGAGCACACTCTGATAAAGTACCTGAATACCTAGTCTACAGAAAAACTTCAAAAATTGCACACATTGTACTGTTCTACTGCTTCTTGCAGTTAGCAACAACAAATTCCCCCTGACATCAGCAAGAAAAGGACCTGGTCTTATAATATTTGCATCTTAATCGCATATTACTCTGAATCATTACAACTTATTTTACTCATATAGACAGCCTATGTGTTTTCCTTGTAACTTGGGAGCTATTTTTGAGTAACTGTGACAGAAACACGAGACTAAAGTCAACATTTCAGTATGCCACATGCCATTTGATAATTTCTTTCATCTTGCAGAATCAGCAGAAACATTCTTCTTTGCTTCTGGCATGTACCTGATAATTTTTATTCCAAACTAATTTTCCAGCTGAACGTCAAAAATCAGCAAAAATAAGACTTCATAAAGAAAGGTGACTTCAACCTTAGGTCCTGATCCTCTAAATATAACTTTGTGCATATGAGTAATGCCACAGATTTGCAAGACAGGAGTATTATAGGAGAGGGTCTGTCTCTCCAAAACTGTCTGGGTATGTTTTAGTATCTAAACACAGCTCTATCTACACTGTTCAGTTTTCTCTATACTAGTCTCCTTTTTCTATATATACACAAGGTAATGAACGCAAAATGTAAGCAAGATACTTGAGTTGAGTCTTGGTTACACTGACAACTTGAATATCATCTTAAGTAATTTACTCCTTCTTTAAGGTCACTCATGTTTTTCTATCATGGCTTTTTATTTCATTATTAAATATACCATGGGTCAGATAATTCTTCTGAAAATCAGGTCAGTGCCTAAGTTGAGAAACCTACTCCTAGGCAAATATTTAAAAAAAATTCTCAGGATGATTTAGGCTTTTTAAAAAGGCTGAATAAAAAGAGTTACCATCTTCAAACATACTATGCCCTGTTTTATATGGAGATCTATATGTTTGCAAATATTCATGCAAATAAAAGTTAATTTACTCTATTTTGCTGGTGCTTTGAAAGCAAAAGTAAGAAAAAAAATACCTACATTTTAGTATCATTTTTTTCCAGAACTAGGGCACCTGCAAAAGTGATATTTTTGGTGTGTGATGATACAGTAATTATGTCTCTATCCAAACAAAAGGAATAGAGCTCCAGTGTTCAGTAACAGAGTAAAATGATTTTTAATACTATTTTGGAGGAGCAGAAGGAAGTAAGGGCAGATAGACAGAAGTAAAAAAGGAGGAGGCTGCAGGAACACAAAAGAGAGATATTACAAGAATAAGTGAGACAATAA
This sequence comes from Gavialis gangeticus, assembly GCF_001723915.1. Classification (NCBI taxonomy): domain Eukaryota; kingdom Metazoa; phylum Chordata; order Crocodylia; family Gavialidae; genus Gavialis; species Gavialis gangeticus. Next base: position 129,146,339 of record NW_017729032.1, read on the forward strand.
ATTTTTTGGCAGGCTGGGGAGAGAAGATTGCTGCAGTTTGCATTTTTGTCTATGTTTAAAATTAAAAAATTGCCCCCAGGTGCATACCATGACTCTCACACAAAACTAAATGTTGAAAGAGCTTGGCCAACATTTCCAAATATGAATTCTTAAAATCATTCCCTTGAATAAAAGTGGCGTGATTTCAGAGGTGCTAAGCACTGACAACAATTCTGAAAAAACATATGCTGTTCAGCAAGTCTGGAGTATAATGCCATTTTTATTCAAGTGCTGAACTTTTAGAACCAGTTTCTGACAGTTCTTGCCCACATATAATGTTTATATTTAAAAACTAAAAGAAAAGGTATGCTTATTTATAGCTTCATTTTTGCTTCTTACATTCAGGTTTGTAATAGATATTAAATTATTTATATTTTTAATGCTTGCCATACTGTTTTTACCTTTTTTAGCGTGTAGTCATTGCTGTACTCATTTTACACCATGTTATAAAGTTCAAAACAAAAGGCCACGTCCATGATTGGTCAGTGTTCATTCTACATTTCAGTACCTCAAAAGTCTGGTCACTCTAATCTAAAATGAAATCAGTTTTACAGACAAACTTATCCAGAACTTACTTCTTTCATAGAGTATTATAACTGTCCCTCCTTCTTTCTCTATCTCTGGCAGAATTCACTTGTTTAATCTAAGAAAGGAAAATTAAAGTACATTGACACATTATGGGCCAGGCTGTATTCTACCATTAGGCATGTAAATAGGTGCCTAATTGCACTTCTATTCTAACCTGGTCAAGTGCCTTGAAATTAGTTAAAGCAAAACATGGGCAGGCCCTCCTCCTCCCCACTACTTTTTTGTGATTGATTTGTTAGAAAAGTGGATGCATTAATGGATTTTCAGGGACTTGAGCAGGATGGAAGTAAAACCACACTTAGGCTCCTAACTCCGCTTACACGGAGTAGAATCTGACCCTATGGCCAGGGACAGACATTCAAAAAGCCTGAGCCTGAATTTTTAAAATCTTTGCAGGTTAGCCTAACCTGGCTAGGCTAAATCAGTTTTGTAACCAGACAGCCATTCCAGAAATGCAGGCAGATGCCTGAAGTGGCCCAAACTAGAAGCCGGGAGCACTAGACCAGCCCTCCCTTCCCTTGTACAGCGCTGAGCTGAGGGGGGCATAGCCAGGCCCTGCTAAGACACTGAGATTAGGGAGGGTTGCCCCCGCTCCTGAACAGCCCAGCGAAGAATGTTAATCCCATTAAGAAAACAGAGGGACATTACCAGCTATCTGTTGATTCTGCCTTTGTTCCATGTGCCACAGCTCAGAGGTAGCCAGCATGTGGTCTGCTAGTTAATGCTGAGGTGTCTGTGAGGGATGGAGAATGCCTGCTTAGCAGAGTGGGGGTGGAGCAGAAGTCAGGCAGATGCCTGCAGAAACTGCCAAGCTTCAGCTAGGGAGCAGAGGGGAGGGGGCATCCCTGCTGTGGAGCAGAGAGTTCTGCCCATCCCAGAGAGCATGACAGGATGCTGGGGAAGTCTGATTTTATTTAAACCAGCAAGGAGTCTGGGACAGACATTGCATAAACAAGTTTAAGCCAAATCAATTAAAACTGATCATATTTTTAACCAGGTTTATCTCAAACCCGATTCAGCCATTCTCAAACTGATCTATATGCACTGGACATCTGTTCTGTTACAAGTTTAAACAAGTATCTGATCACTTAAACCAGCTTATGTGTAATGTCTGTCCCTAGCCCATGTGAATTAGGGACATATACTTATAAAATTAAATGGGTGTTAGCTGCTTTTGATATATTGTAGGAATACAATACAAATAGAATTTTTTTTCAGTTAACACAAATAATCAGTTTTGTAAAACAATCATCTATTTAAAGTACCACATGCAAAGAGAAAATTTTGTAAGTTCATATTTTTAGTCTTAAAAAGAAAGCTGTATTTTGACTGTTTATTTCTTACTTGAAAATGACTGTTTGTGAGAAAGGCCTTCTGAAAAGGGCTACGTACAATGGCAGATGCATTTCTTTAATAACATGACATTCAGAAGACTACAGCAAATGATGCAAAGAATGTAAGGTTGCAAGGCACTGAGATTGCCATTCATAACCAAAAGACAGTAGGTAAACTAATTTCATAAAATATCTATATATTATATAGTGACACAAGCATGACCAGGCACATGTTTAAAATGTTGACTATCGCATAGAATCTTTTCTTGTCAACTAGGGCATTTTTAAAGGTGCATGGCAGTAGATTCCTGAAGCCTTTTTTTGGTGCTTACATATGTGGCATGATGTTTCAAAAGATACACACTCTCAGGAACTCCCATTAAAGCTAATACCTAAAAGTCTGGATTGGGTGCCTACCTTGAAAAATGCAGTTTTGAAAACAGTCAATAGATCCAAAGTATCTTTTTCAGCTACTGGTTAATTAACTAAGATTTGTAACCTCAAATGGGATCACAGCATTTACAAAGGGTGGGGTCATGAGCCCCAGGAAGACCCTAATTTTCAGCCAATCCCCCAATTACCCTGTGTGCCCACAATTCACAGGAGGTAGAGAATTACTTTTCTCTCTCCTTCAGGTACTCTTCAGTAACCACCCCTGTCCAAAGCACAGCAGCACAGCTTCACTTCTGAGGCAGCCACTGGGTGCCCACGATGATGCCAGCTCCTGCCATGCCAGTTTCAGTAGCATGTTCAGTTGCTGCTGAAGCAATGGCTGCTTTTGTGCCTCCCCCACGAAGGTGCCCAGTTGCCAGCCATCAGTTAAATTACTGATCCTTATGCCCCCAAATACACCATTATAAGTGAAAGCTTACTGTGTTTCATTCAGGCATAAGCTGTCCTAGTTTAACTCTTACCATGAGGTAAGACTTTCACAGGTATCATTATTATGAAGTAGCTGAGGCATAGCAAGCCCATTAATTGTAGGCCCATGAACAGTTACTGCCATATCAAGTTATCCATTTGTAAGTCAGGATACGATTAGAAAAAGTTCAGGAGATGCTATATTAAGCTATATGAAGTAGGTCTATTCCCTGCCTCTGCCTCTGCCTCTGCCTCTGCCGGGGCACATGCTCCCCAGTGTGTCTCGCCCACCCTTGACATTCCCAAATGTGCCCAAACCCTTAATTCTAGCAGTGAAGTCACTCTGGGGGCACTCCATGGCAACACCCGAGATGTCAGTCTGGCAGGCTTAGAAGCAGCTCTAGGGGACACCCTGAAACAGCTTCACTAGCATATTTCTGAGTTTATCAGAAGCTGATGGGTGAAAATATGGTACAGGTCTATGGTACATAGACATACCCTGTATCCAAAGTCAACACAAATAGATGACTTGTTATAATGAACTTGAATTCAAGTAACTAGGGAATTCTGAACACAACCTCTTTCCCTGAAATTACTGATTTTATTGTTGGGGTAGACCCTAACTCTACATGGTTTCAGTAGGTGGATAGTTTCTTTCTGAATCAAGCAGACTTCAGCAATCTTTCTCGTGGCTCCTTTCTTTTCTTTTCTTTTTTAATATGAGTGAATGATTTTAGCCAACATTCCCCAAAATGAATAAGCCAGAATTTTGCAAAACTCAACATGCTACATTAGGACTAAACTTTTTATTTCAAATAATAAGGTATAATTAAAAAGTGCCACATTCTTGGTTTGATTCACTTTTGCCTCAAATAAATATCACACACTTTGAGTTCCTTTAGTTTATCTGTTTCTGCAAATCTTACCCTCAATTGTAATTAGTATGTTCACCTACTAGTTATCAGTAGGAATCCTAGTTTTCTGTTTAAAAATTGCAAATTCTCTGATTTAAAAATGCCACTATATATATATATATAGGTATTAATTGAACATAATGCTTTTTTGATATGTTTACAATTTTAAATCAATTTGGAAGCCTGCCAGTACCTCAATCACTATAAAAATATAAATTCTAAATACCTATACATTTTTGGTATTTGATTTTTGTTTTTTTATGATGGAAAATCAGAGCTACCCCTGCCCTCTTTGCTCACCAGGATGCAGGTCCAGGCCCCTCACTCCCAAGCCCTGGCCTTGCTGGTGCCACTCACTCCCCAGCAACAGCTCCCTAGTCCTGATGGTGCCCCTCACTCTGCATCCACAACCCCCTGGGCCCTGCAGGTGCCCCTCACTCCCCATCCACAGCCCCCTGGGTCCTGCTGGTCCCCTCACCCTCCACCTGAAGCCACCCACTCCCTGAGCCCTGCTGGAGGGGGCCCCCAGCTGCCAGAGACCTGGGTCCACAGCCCTCTGCCCCCTACAGCAGTGCCCAAGCCCCAGCTGCAATCCATGGGACATGGTGGCTGCTGTGGCAGAGCAGAGTGCAGAGCCTGGCTCCCCCTCATTCTCCCTTGTGGGTGGCACAGCTGGAGTGGAGCCTATTGCAGTGGTGGGTGCAGGCTACCTGCTGTGTGCTCAGGTTCCCTGCTCTGCTGCCCTCCCCCTGGAGCCTCCATGGCCCATCAGGTGAGATCTGGTGTGGCAGGGCAGAATGGAGCTGAGCAGGGAAGCTAGATGCCACCACCATGAGCCCTGTGCCACCCTGGTGAGGCACTCCCTGCCCACCTGGCAGCAGTGAGAAGCACAGCCCTGTGCCACTGCCCCCACTGCTGCTGGGTAGGCAGGAGGTGCCTCACCAAGGCAGCATGGGGATCACAGCAGCAAGGAGCTTCTCTGCCCATCCCTCCTCTGCTCTGCCCTGCTGCACCAGGACCCAAATGCTGAGCCACAGAGGCCCTGCGGGGAGAGAATCAGGTTAAGGCACTGTGCCAATCCCACAGTGGGCAGCCCACCCTGCCCCGTGCACAGATCTGGGGAGCATATATCCCCCTGGCCTCCCCGCTAGGAGTGTGTGCAGTGGCGGGGATCCAGTCCCCCCCCCCCCCCCGCCCCCTGGACGAGA
>NW_017729032.1:129156282-129233745 GCF_001723915.1 Gavialis gangeticus
CCCCTGGACGAGATCACCCATTGCTCCATCCTGTGCCCCACTGAGCCCCTGCAGCCATGCGTTCCAGTCCCAGGCTCCAAGTCCCACTCACTGCCCCAGCTAGGCAGCATCCCCAGCCCCAGGCCCAGCTCCAGCCCTGCCCAACTCCCTCCCTTCCTCAATCCACACCCCGCCCCCATCAAACTTACCTGCCACCAGACAGCCATTTGCATGCATGGTTACAAACATGCACATGGCTCCCCATGCCTGACTGCACATGCATATGGCTCCCCCTGCTCTGCTAGCCTGCAGAGTGCTCTTTGCAAAAGTGGAAAATCCATGTGTTTCTCTGTTGAAATGAAAAACCCATGTTTTTCTTGGTCAAAAGGGAAAATCCATGTTTTTTGCGTGGGAAATGGAAAACCTGGGTCCATGGTTATCAAGGAAAATAATGAAAAACAAAACACTTATGCTGGGAAAGTGGGAAGAAATTAAATTAAAAATCCACAGTAAGCTTAGAACCATCTGCTCTGGAATGCAGAGAAGCCAGCAAAGAGTGAATCCTGAAATTTAACACTCAGAAATCAATATATCCTACAGCTGAAGGAGAAGAGGGAGAAAGGGTACTAGTTCATTACCTGATAAAAGGATCATGGAACACCTTTGTAAAATGAAAGAAGTTTGTAGACATGACCAAATTTGGCAAAGTATTGTTGTATACTTTTCAGACCTGCCAGTGCCATAGTTACTATGCTATTTTATGTAATACTTATGTTTAACTTCATAAACTAGGTCTGAACTGGTAAGAGAACATTTGAAAAGAATAAGTCTAATCCAGCACACATGTGACAAAGAAAGAAAAACCTAGAAGTGCAAGATTAATGCACAAAAGATTGTATTTTGGTAATGTGAATTATTAGTCTGACTGATACAAGTGGAATAGATAGGACTATAATAATATAGGGTGAAAAACCAAGTGTTTCCACACAAAGAGACCTTTAGTCAAGTAGTTATCTCATGCATGATTACTAAGAAAGTTGTAAATGGAGGACTGCTACCGAGTGATTTTAAAAGAGGTTTTGCAGGGGAAGAAAGGTCATAATAAGGTAAATAAAAAGAAAATATACTCAAACACACTACACACTTTGCAAAAGGAACATTCATTGAAGCAGGATGGCTTTATGCACTAAGAACCCATCATTTTAATAGAGAAATTTTGTTCAGTGTTCACAGAATCACAGACTCTGTGTTCCTTATATTCTCAAAGAATTCTGCTTCTAGTTAGATTTATATGCATTTGTTTTGATTTTGATGCAAAACTACATTCTTAATTATCCTAGTCATCCTTGTTATGACTAACTAAAGAAGATATCTTACATTTCATTTAATAAGTTAATATCCACAGACTGATGAATGTCCCTTAGTACATGAAATTAGGGTTTCACTTAGTAAAGATCTCATATACAACACAAACATCTGTTCCTTATGTGTGTGTAGCTTTCCAGACATAAACTGTTCTCTGAAGAGTGGATCTACAAGAATAGGCTCTCCCCTCCAGGGCTTCTGTGGAACACCTGGCACTGCAACAGGCTTTCCACTATTCATGCAGGCACCATCCTATTGTGCTGCTACAGAGCAACTAGCTCTGCAAGAAGAACTCATAGTTCCTTTTTATTTGGGCCAGCTCTCCTACAGCTATCTCTTGCATAGTCTGGGTGGACTGCCAGCAGTGAATCTAAATAGAGGGCACAGGGGTGGGGCTCTGGGCATATAAGCAAGCCCTGGCCAGAGTCAAGGCAAGGTAGTTGCCCTACAAGCTGCAAGGGAAGGAGCTTTTGGTTAGGGAAGCTGTAAGTGGAACTGCCTTGGGCTACAGGAGCTTACAGGGACATAATCCTGAGCTGGTGTGTGTGTGGGGGGGGAAGGTTATGGTGCTACTAGAGTAAGGGGAGGTTTTCCCTTTCAAAGGGGCAGGGTGCTGTTTCCCCTTTTGTTAATGTTTGTGTGCCTGGTTGTGGAAAGTTTGTTTGTTATAGCCAGGAGACTTCTCTTGTGGTTATAGTTCATACCAGTAGTTTGGGTTTGTGACTAAAGGGGTGGTTTGAGAGCTCCTAGGAGCACATGATCATCTTGAGCCCTGCTGGAGGCAGGGTCAAGGCAGAGTGAGTGCTGAGCCTGGAGCAGGGCAAAGCATGGGGCCACAGAGCACAGAGCAGGGCAGAGGAGCCCAGTGCCTGAGAAGGGTGGAGACGGGGGCTTGGCACCTGAGAGGGCAAGACTGGAGCGGGTGCCTAGAAGCCAGGTCTAATACAGTGGGCCTGAACCAAAAGGCCCAGACAGAAAAAAAGGGGTGAAGGCTGAGAAGGCTAAAGTCCCAATAGGAGAGTGATGGTACAGTGACACCTGCAAAGTATGCAACATGATATAAGGGCGGACGGGGCCACATAATTAGCCCTTAAGGCCTATAGGTGCCCTGAGACATGGACAGATGGGTGGTCAGAAGGAGCCTGCTGGCTAGTGGATAGAGTAAGGCTTGCTGTAGGACTCTTGAGGCAGCCTACCTTTCAATACAATTATATCAAGGTGTAGTGGGCAAGAAGGAGGGGAGAGTGGGACATAGATTATGGAGCCAGCAGAAGCCCAACATGCTTACAGAAATGTAGTGTAGAAACATTGTTACACCTTCCCATGAATCCAGGACCTTTCTACTTCTAGTCATTTCAAACAGAGGGGAGATGAGACATTATGATTCTGGTACTGTGGATGCATAACCATTAGAATTTCTCCATAATTGCACTTTATCATCATATGTGCAAGAGGAAATATTAAAAAGTCAGCTGCATGAAACATTTTCATGTATTTCTAACTAGGAAAATATTAAAGAAAAATTACATCTATGTCAAATTGGCCCATTAGAAACTGCAGTGTTACTTTTATTTGATGTAGCCCATCAAATAATTTCAAAACTGTGTCAATTAAGCAGAATTTAAAGCCTGTTAGATACATTTAGTAATACTGGATCTCTGCCATGTATCTCAATTAAACAGATTTCCCTTTAAATAGTTCCTAATTAAGTGTCTGGTTTGATACCAGTAAATGCATGGGCTTGTGCTATAGCAAAGATCCCTGTGAGCAAGCCCTCCTGGGATGTGCTTCTAGAGCACAAATGCCATATCTCTGCTTGTCTTCACTCATCATATGCACTGGACTGAGTTGCCATGTGTACTCCCAACTTGTTTCAGGACAGGAAAAAAAACAATTGGGAGGGGCAGGATTTGAAAGGACTGTAGCAGATCACAGAGTAATTTTTTGTGAGTATAAAGAGCTGGGCAGGAGCCCCCAAATATCCTGACAACTCACTCCCAATAGAAAATGAAGTAATACAGACACTGAGAATATCTGCATGTGCCATTAGCATGTAGCAATAAACTCTGGTGCAGTTTGTGCCAGAGTCAGCTGCTCCCAGGGCAGCAGCTTCATGTGCACCCAAGACTGCACCAATTCGAGGTGAGGTGGTCCCAGGTACAAATGAAGACGCTGTGCCTAGGAGTAGCTAACCCAGAGCAAAGGGTCCAGGGGGTCAGCCCTGGGCTCCAGGTTGCGGCATCGGGCAGTGGAGGGGGTGGCTGGGGCACAACAGTGCTGAAAGTGCAGGGCTAGCTTGGCAGGCAGTGCCCACTAGAGCAGAGGTTTTCAGCCTATGGTCTGCAGACCTTGGAGGGTTTACAGACTATGTCTAAGGGGTCCACAAAAGACTCCTATGATCAATCAAAAATATGTGAATACCCAGACTTACAATTCAAAGGAGTCCACACCTCCATTCAATTTTTTTTTAGGCATCTGCAAATGAAAAAAGGTTGAAAACCACTACACCAGAATAATGTCACTTAACCACTGCATAGATTAATATCACTCAGTTCTGGAGACGAAGCTATGAAAAAGGGAAATAGCTTCAGTCACCCAACATCTTCCCACCTGCAACCCCAGAGTTCCTCAAGAAGTAAACAGAAGTCAGGTAAAACAGAGGGTGGGCAAGTTGTACAAATGTGCTCATTTTGAGCTCCATTTGCTGGTAAAGTCCTTTTATTTCAAATGCCCACACATAAGAATTTAGCAAGTGCAGCATGTCCTGGAACAAGGGGCAAGCACAAATACCAGAACACAGATACTAGAAGCGCTATTGCAGGTACAAGGTCCTGCAGGAAGTGGAAGGGATTTACAGCCCTCCCCTCAGGGACCTGTGGCTTCCACTGGTTCCTTGTTGCCACTTGATCCCCAGCCAGGACCCTCTGAGGAAGTCCCAGGCTGGGCTGAGTTTAGCACTCTGCCAGCTGCTTGGTGGCACTACAACCTATGCTTCTTCTGCCCATGACCCCACAAGACCCAGAAGCCCAAAACAAGGTACAGACTCTTAAATATAAGGAAAAAGGACCTTAAGTTTAGAATGGTCATATGTCCTTCTCAAATGTTCTAGTTGCCATGAACACTGAGGAAGTGTTCAGATTTCTAGTGCTTTATCATGGGCATTCCAGCCAAAACTAGCTGGGTCTAGAACTGCCATTATTGAAGTACCCAGCAAAATGGTGGGTGAAGTCATCATGAATGTACTTTTCCAATAAAATACTATCCTAAATTCTGTTATCTTAACACCTCTGTCTCTGCCCAATGTTAAAAGCAAAGACATGTTCCTTATGACTGGGACACCATACATTACCAACCTGTCTCAAAAGGGTCTCATTTTCGGCTGAACACATATAGTCACATGCATCAGTGAAACCCAAAGAATTTAGCATTTTTGGACTGAAGATGGGCCTGAGTTTGACATCTTTTCTCAGGATCAGGAAATAAATATTTTGTGTAAAACCATGACATTCTTCATAAACACATTCTATTGCACCCTGCTCAAGAAGAAGCCACACCTCTGCTATCTGTGGGGGTCTCATGATAAATATCACAGAAGAGGTCTGGGATGCTCAGTAGACTGAAAGTAGATCCCATAGTTGTTGGGTTTTTTTTTCCGAAAGTGTCTCAAATACACTGAAAATCAATGTGATGGAGGCTTCTGATAATGGGGCTTAGATGCTTCCAAAGATTCTATTCTTTGTTCACAACTACAGAATTTACCATTTTACTAAGACACAGATTTTGAAAGGTATGTTAGTGCCTAACTCTTATCTAATTGGTAGTTAGCTGGGGGCGGGTGGGGGGAGCATTCCCTGCCTTTCATTCTATTGGGAATACCGTGTGACCAGAAAATGGTTATAGAAGTATCCCAGATTATCCATGCAATACTTATGTCAAATACAATATTTGTCAAGATCCAACTCATTTAGAACATTGTATAAAATAGCATAAACAAGCCTTCACTATGAAAAACAATCCCTATCTCTTATCTTTTCTAAGGTTTCAGCATTGAACAGAACAGTTAGATTTTCAAGGTTTATTATTATTATTATTGTTGTTGTTGTTGTTATTATTAATCAATTGAATTAAAAGAAATTTCTTTTGAGATTCCAGTGTTTTGGTACATTTACCTTTAAGGCATGACCCAAAGTCAGTTAGCAGGGAGGAAAAGAAGAACTGGTACTCTACCAATCACCAAGGTGCCAATCACTAAGAAATGGTACTCTACTAAAACTTTCCTCATCTTCCCAGCCATGGAGTAGTTAAGGTAGGCTGGCAGAATTGTACTGGGTAATCCTTTGCTTATACAAAACAGCCAGAAGTAGAGAACTTGGCCTTTTTAAATGGTCTTTAATGTCTCTGAGAATTCTGTAACCCATTCACACTAGCTCTTATGAACCCTCTGAGGGGTTACGTATTTTTTCCAGATGCATGTAATGAGAGGTGGGGAAAGGAATCCTTCCCCTTAACGCAGCTACAGCAGCTTCATCAACATGCCTTTTGTGGTTAGCAGCCACTGGAATAGGTGCCATAGGGAGTTCCAAAATCTATGCCAGCATGTACTGCAGGTTCTCAGCAACAATGAGAATAAGGCCTTTAATCTATTTTTACAGCCATACAATCCACATATAAATAGAACATCCATTGTTAAAACATGCCAATTTTCCTTAAAAGCAAAACAACTGTCAGACTTAGAACAAAAAAGTGCCAGATTTTGTTCCAAATCTGTCTGATGTTTTCTATGGAAAATGTTCCCTTCTCATAATATATTACATTTTCATTGACAGGACAATTGTAAATAGTCTAAACCCTATCCCTTCAAAGACCCACACAGGAGTTTTGCCTCAGCTGGTCAGGATTTGGCTCTATTGTATGGCAGAAATACTGCCGATCACCAAGGTGATTTCAGAAAAAAAGAGTTTTATTGTGAAACGTATCTAATAATGCAAGTAAGGCACATACATCACTGAGACACAGTTCCTTTGGGATTATTTTGTATGCTTCCATTTCTTGAACTATTTCCCTTTACTGGGTTCTAAAATAACATAGTATTTACTGATTGAGAGCATTTTAATGTCATCAGCAGCTACAATGTACTTGAGAATCAGCATGACTGATTTATTTGAACCATCTCCACCGACAGTCATGCATTATACAGTGACACTGAAAGTTATCAAAAGGGTTAATCAGAGAGATGTATTTTCTTTAAATCAACTTAATATACTTTTTTTCTGAATGCAGCTAACCCTAGGAATAACCATAACCTATAGTTCCTTTAAACAATTTCAAATAAATCTTAGCATCTGTCATGTATAAATTTTACTTATCTTTGCTAGTATGATTGCCCTGGTCTCTACACAGTTTTTAGATGCCACTCACAGTAACTGATGCATGTCACACAAGTACCACACACACAAGCCAAAAGGGAAGAGAGAGAAACAAAATGTGTTTTTTGTACAACTTCTATAGGACAATTCTGTTTCCAGTGCTCTTCTTGGAATATAGGGTCAGAATACTAAGGAAGTTATCTCTGTTCCCCAGAGGTGGGAGGAGAGGTGTGTATGGGAGATGGGGAGGGAGTCTAATGATTTCTGCCAGTGCCTCTTTGAGTCTGTCAACCCCAGCTGAATCTCAGTCTCCACAGTCCATTCAGTATTTATCTTCTGGACCTCCACATCTGAGTTTCTCAATTAGGCTAAGTACAGGCAGTCAGAAAGCCTGAAGCTGAATCTATTAAACCTTCACAGGTTAGTCTAAGCTCCATAGATAGAACCAATAAGCAAGTGAACAGACATTCACTTTGATTCCGGAAATTCAGGTACATGCTTGCAGTGACCCAGGCCAGAAGCTGAAGAGTGCTAGATCACGCCTTCCTGCTCAGCTGAAGCAGAAAACTTGGGCCAAGTCTAGCCCACCGGGTGGGCCATTGTAGAGGAGGTGCAAAGTATTCTGGGATGCTGGGGGGCACTGAGTTATCTTGAATCTGGAAGGCATTTGGGACAGAAGTTCAATAAGCTGCCCAGTGTCATAGCAGCGAAATTTGGCACCTGGGGCAAAGCCCACAGCAGCAGCCTGCCCTCACCCTGCATACAGATCTGCAGGGCACATGCTTCCCCCTGCTTGCCCAGGAGTGCATGCAGTGCCGGGAGCCACCCTTCCCTTGACCCCACAGCCCCCCAAATGAGCTGCTCGCAGCTTCATCCTGCATCCCACCTCAGCTGGGCAGTGCTTGTTTGTGCCCCTTAGCTTTGGCACCCAGGGCAGTTGCCCCACTTGCCCCTCTCCCCACCCTTGGTATGACACTGAAACCACCTTAACCTAAATCAGTGAAGTCTAATACTACAGCCATCCAGGTTTATCTTAAACTGGTTTTGGCCATTTTGAAAGCAGTTTATGTGCACTGGACTTCTGTTGTGTTACAGATTTAAACCAGTTTCCAATCACTTATACCGGTTTATGTATAATTTCTGTCCCTAGCTCCCATGGCAAAATGACCAGATATAGATACTTTCCCACTGAGAGCAGGACTGACTGAAATCAAATATATTTCACATTAAGTCATCAAACCACTAGAAGATGGTATCAATTTTTGTTCACTACTGAGTTGGTTCAACTTGAACCTGCAGGAGTAAATGTTGCAAACCTGGGTGTTTTTACACATGCCCCAGGTGTGAGGGAGGGGCACTTTAATTAAAGCAGCTCCAGGATCTGCTGTGCCTGCAGTGTCTCATATATCAATGTCCCCATGCTTCAAAATGGCAGCTTTACCTAAAGTTCATCAAATGAGCAAACTCTGTTCCCCTGTTACATTTAAAAAAAAGCATCAAGACAAAAACTCAACATGCACCCCTTTCTTTCTGTATCTACTTTGTAGGTGTGCTGCATTTACCATGCAGCCCAAGATGGAGAAGCAAAACCATATGCTCTGTTACCATTGCAAAACTCATAACACTTGTCCAAAAAAAAAGTGATTTGTTAACTGATACTAACATCTAGCACAATCCTCCCAAGTTGCTTCATTTACGCTAATTACATTTACACACAGTGGGTGCATCTACACATGCGCTTTACTGTGGAGTTGACTAATTAGTTCTACAGCAAAGCATCACAGTCTACATGTGTGCCAGTATTATGGCACAGTAAATTAACTAATTCCATCACATTTATTATACGTGATCACATGCTTGTATAGATTGTGACAGGAGCTGGCTGGGGCATGAGGGTGCTAAAGTGCAGATGCTGCCTGCCACCTAGCCCCACACTGTAGCATCTTCATATCCCAGCCAGCCACCAGGAGCCAAAAGCTGACCCCCTGCGACATCTGCCAGCCTGAGGCTGCTCTGCCCTGGCTCACAGTGCTGCAGTACCATATGCATAAGCAGACACTGCACCCAGAAGCAGCTGACTCTGGAGCAAACTACACCAGAGTTTTTCATGGCATATTAACTGCATGTGTAGATGCATACAGTATGAGGAAAACACTTGGGTAAATGAATGCATCTTTCTACAGGTCCAGCCAAGTTTTAAACTGATGTTCTCCATTATTTATGGGGGGGAAAATACAGAGCGGAGGGGGCAGGGGGAGTAGTGCAGCATCTGCAGTCTGCATGAAAGCAGGAAACCATTTGGAATGATTTAATAAAACTTTCAGTCAAAGCCTTCTGCTTTTACACGTATAGATGTATCGGTTTTAGTGTCTTCAGATCCATGGCTTCACATTTTCAGAGTAAATGGGCTGTTATCAGGCACTATTTTATCTAGCGGAGACAAATGTTGCCAAGCAACTATGCTGCACCATCCTGTTACTATTATTTGTTTCCTCTGTATGCTTCCCTGGGGAAAGCAGCACACTCCACATTGTACAAACAAAATCACACTATTATCTTCAAAGCATATAAAAGATACCAAAGTGAAATACAAATCAAAGGATGACCTTTAAGGACTATCATCTTCAATACAGTAATTAATTTTATCTGTGACACACAAATAAAGTAACTAACAGTGTTTTGCAAAAAAATTACCAGAAATCATTTTTGAGTATATTCAGCCTTGTTTCACTTTCTGAAGCTGTACATAAGGGACAGAAACAACACCGATAGTTAGTGACTCTGTTTCTGTGCTTTGAAGTTTCTGTGCTTATGTGCTTTGTCTGCTGTAAAGTGTTACAATAAGTATTTTGATATTAGCTGCTGATAGCACCTTGGTGCTAGCAGTTCTTGATTAAACCTATCATATGATACCAAATTTGTTCTATGAAACCAATGCTGAGGAAGAAAAAGAAACGTCATTAGGATTTACATTTTTAGGCACAATCAAAGCAGATTAGAAACTTCTGGTATGGAAAATGAAACTTCAAATATAAAATTAACAGGTAAATCTAGTAAGATGCTGGCTCTGTTCTATCACTCTGAGAAGTATTTTATTCCAGGGGTAATGTCCTTGTTTAATTTAGAAAGGACTATACACTATTATTCAGTGTGAAAAGACTGCAAGAACAGGACTTTTACTGACTACCCAGGGAAAGTAGCAAAGGGAACTCTGACAAATTGAATCTGGGTTTCAACTTCAAATATGCATTAAGGAGACAGATTAAGCAGCTTTGCTCACTTAAATCTTTAATTATATAAACCAAATTGCTTAATGCCATTTATTCTATCTATTCCTAAAAAGGAGGATCATAGACAAACTTACGGAAAAAATACTAGCTCAGATATGCCTGCACACATATTTAAAAAGTATTTCCTGTTTAGACTTCTAAAATTAGTATCAACTCTCTCATTCTCAAGTTACATCATCACATTCTGTATGCTTTCCTCCAAGAAAATAGGGCTTTGTGTTTTCATCCCAGATGTGCTAAATTAAGAGAGAAGGAGGCTCACAAAAGGATGCATCTCAGGTCTTATCTCCTTGCCAGTTTTATTAAGGAAAATGTGTATATATTTTTAATACATATTTGTTACTTAATGTGTGTTGTTCACATCATGCATATTCACAGCTTAATTTATTATATTAGGAAATACGTATATTTTAATTTACAACAAATTACTGAACACAGTAACTCTATTTCTGCTTCACTCCCAAACAAAGTACACTCCCAGTACATTCCCAAGGTAAAAAAGTAGCACACTACCCGGTCCCAAGTAAAACAGCTGAACTATGAACCTTTACATTGTTAGCATGAATAAGATTTTGAAATGTGATAATTATAATGTGAAAAATAGCTCAAAGTTCAGGCCTTGGAATGGAATAACTGCATGAATAAATACAGACTGGGGAACGACTGTCTAGGCGGAAGTACTTCAGAGAAGTACCTGGAGGTTACAAGGGACTGTAAGCTGAATAAGCCAACAGTGTGTTATTGTTGGGAAAAAAAACACCCAACAGCATACTAGGTCATATTAACAGGACTGCCACTTGCAAATAAAGGAAAGTGTTTCAGCATTGGTGAGGCCTTGCCTAGAGCACTTAGTCCAATTTTGGGACCCACATTTCAAGAAGAGTGTAGATAGATTGGAAAGATTTCAGTACAGCATGACAAAAATGATTATGGACCTAAGAAGCAAAACTTATCAGGAGGGATCCTGGTTTTCTCTGATAAAAAAAATTATCCCCAATTTTTGGATTGGAAGAAGTAACCCCAAATCCATATATATTAGTGGTGTATCATTTTACTCATGGAAAATATGGATTTGGGGTTACTTTTTTATATCTGAAAATTGGGCATTTTTTTTTTAATCTGAGAAAACCAGGATCCCTGCTTATGAGGAATGGCTGAAAGAACTATTTAGTCTGAAGAAGAGCAAACTGAGGCAGGATTTGATAACAATCTTCAAATACCTGAAGGGGGGGATGGAAATGTTCTTTTCTCTCTCTGGCAGTTAGGGGCAGGACTAGGAGCAATGCCCTGAAGTTGTAGCAGGGGAAATTGAGGTTGGAGATCAGGAAGAACTCGCTGACTATGAGGGTGATTATGCATTGGAATGAATGGAAAGAGAAACTATGTAATCTTCATCCCTGGAAGATTTCAAGAGCAGGAGGGACAGACACTTGGCTGGATAATGTAATCAGGTTGATTCTGCCTGGACCAGAGGGCTGGACTAGATGACCTCATAAACTCCCTTCCAGCCCTACTTTCCTATGATCCTATAGAAAGGTTCCATTCTCAGCCTGTTCTCACTCACGTTCTGTTGTAAAGGGAAGTGAGGTATTGCTATTATACGCTCTTTGAAACTCTCTGGGAGAGCTAATCATGTTCTCATTCTATTGCACTGGACTCACTCTTAATCTAAGGAAAATAGAGAGTGTGCTCTGAGCTGACAAGATTCTTGGCCTCTCGTGTTTCACTTTATATTCCTGACTAACAGGTGGTAGATAGTAGAAGCAGCAGAAGATTTTTTCCCCCTTTGGCCCAATAGCCTGACAGTTAGGGCAACTACCTAGAGAGCAAGAGACCCAGGTTCTAGTGCCCTCTTTGCTCGCACTAAATCTTGCACTTCCCAATGAAGTGTTCTGGAGCCTGGGCCAGGCTTTACCCTACCCCCTCTTGAAGCTAGCCCAATGAGCAGCCAAGAGAGGGAGATAGGTAGGATCAGGGAAAAGATCATCACCCAGAGAGTGTGTGGCTCATGGAGATGGCAGTTACCTTGGAAGTGAGAAGACACTACTTAGCATAGGTCCCTGCTTCCAATGGGACATAAACTTTTCAGTGCCGTTTAACTGTTTTTATCCATTCATAAGCCATGTTAGAGTGCAGTGGGCCAGCTTCAGGAAAAAGGTTGGAGATGGGGCTGACAATGTTGGTCTGGTGGTTAGATCTTATTGCTGAGAAGCAGGAGATGCAAATCTAAACACCTTCAGGGAGAACAGGATCTAAAACTCTTGTTCACCGCGTAAGCGCCCTAACCACTATGCAATTGGGTAAAAGATAGTATGGTCCTCACCCGCCTTGAGGTATGAGTGCAGGGTGGTTCTATTCTGTGACAGAGGGAAACAGAATCCCAAACCATTAGCAAGTCCTAAAAACCAGTTACATCCACACTATTTAGGCATATAAAATAAAATAGGATGAATCCCTTATGTTCACAAGGAGTTTATTACAGGATTGGCGTCTGAATGGCTATCTGCACATTAGGTCAATGGTCCTTGTCAGCAGTTAATTGGCACTGATCATTCAGTTATGTACAGCAGTATATTAATTAAGCCAATCACTGAAACATCTTGTAGGAAGTGTCAAGGTTCACAAAACTGTCAGAAGAGTACTGAGGTAACAAGCAAAACAAAATAACAATGTATTTCCTTCACCTTAAAGAAATATTCAGATCTCAAAATAATCAGGATCTGAGGAAAGGAGATAACATGTTATCAATTTTACAGTTATTTTTTCAAAGAAAAATGGTTATGATTCTTGCTTACATTTCTGCAGCTGAAAAAAAAATTCAAAAATCATAACAGTCAAGTGTCTGATCCCTGCACTACCTTTAATGGCTGTGATCCCTAGAACTAAAATGAAAGTAATCAAGTCAGGAGTTCAATAGAAATGCTTAAAATTATCAGAAGTCTTGCAATATTTAGTCTTTTCCTTCAGTTCTAATATATAGTCCTAATGGTTGTGGTGAAAAGCTTGAACATATGACCAATAATGGCTGAAAAGAGAGAAGACAAATAATAGACTGCAAACCCCATCATTTTTAAGATCATGATTTTAGAAGGAGGAAAGAAAGCTGGCAATTCTAGACCTATATACAAATAATAAATACAGATAACAATATTTAGCTCCTTAAATCACTTATTACCCACAAATCTTTAGGCAGACAAGGTTTTTTGGGTGATGTGGGTAATAAATCACTTATTACCTACAAATCTTTAAGCATTTTAAAAGGCTGTGCAATCATTACCACCCACATTTTGCAGACGAACAAGCAGAGGCTCAGAATAGTTAAGACAGTTTCAAAGTTTTCATTCATTTGAGCATCTCCACATTTTGTTATTCAAACTGAGAATCCCTAGGCTGGAGGTACACGGTTCTGAACATCAGGAGCTCCCACTGAAGTCCCTAGAATCTCCTGTATATATGAAGGGAGAGAGAAAGATGCCAGTTAAATGTTCTTCACAATAGGGCTTTACTGCCTACATTCCCCCAAAAGAGCTTTATTTTTTTTATTCTGAGAGTTAGGATTCAAGGTGTACCTCTTCAGAAGAAGGGTTTGTATTTTCTGGGGTATGGGCTGATTAGACATCACAAGCTATCTGTTTTGGGAAATGCCAGTGTTATTTATATCACTTCACTTTTAAAATGATGTTTTATGCATGTGCACCTATTAATACATATATCTACTATTCTGGAGCACTTACACTAAGTTAGTGAATACCAACCTTAACAGTGCCATGGGAACCATTACTGGATGCTTTATGCCAACCCCAGTTGAATGCTTACCAGTCCTCTCAGGGATTCCCCCCTGGCATCTGGAGACAAGTTACTACCTTGGCCCTAGGCCTCAAAGTCCAAGATCCAGACCATTCTTGGCACTCCAGACTAGTAGCCGCAAGCCAGAAAACCAACTACCACCTGAAGTCTCAGAACCCATTTTCCACTCAAACCAATAAACTCCATTCTCCACTCAAACCAATAAGCTCCTTGAATCTGCAGATGGCATGTCACCTATAGCATGTACCTCCCATCAGTGAAGCATGAAATATGCGGCACAAGAACTGCAGCTAAAGAACTTCATCCCCAACACCAGCTTCCACTCCTCAGGAGGGCAGCTGCCCCGTAGGGCGTTGGCTGCTCTTAACCCTCTCAGAATGGGAGTTGGACAATTTAAGGCAAGCATGTCCCAATGATGTTGGGAGCCTCCCAGTGATGCTGGCTGCAGCTGTGGTGCTCAAGCTCAGATGGCTGACCACATCATCTACAAATTTTGGCCCTCCTTCAGACACCCAGGGTTGTATTGACATTGACCATTCTACCTATTGCATGACACTTGCTTCATCATCATCATCATTTATTCTACATCTCCCCTACTAATGTCCTGAGCCTGTTGAAGTCAGCATTTTTGAAGTCCAGGACTTCAATCCTGCTAGTTGATTTGTCAACCTTGCGGAGGATGGTGAGCCTGATAATTTCATGGTCGTTGTTGCCCAGGCTACCCTCAATATTCAAGCCACACACCAGATCATCTCCTTCGGCCAAGACCAAGTCTAGGAGAGCAGTACCTCTGGTTGGCCCTTGCACTTCCTGGGTCAGAAAGAGCTCCTCGATTACAGTTAAGAAGCTACGTGACTGATCCAACCTAGCCGAGTATTCCTCCCAATCTATGTCCGGGTAATTAAAGTTGCCCATGACAACCAAGTCCCTTGCACGCGTGGCCTCTCTCAGTTCTTGAAAGAACTCCAGATCAAGCTCCTCCACTTGGTTTGTGGCTTGTAGTAAACACCCACAGCTAGGTCTCTCTCACCTCGCCCTCTCCCCGAAGCTTGACCCAAAGGGTTTCAAGCTACTTATCTTTGGAGCCAATGTCAGCCTCCAGAGAGGTGTAGTGCTCCCTCCCACCTTTTCTCCTTGCTCAGTCCTTATTGTGCAGGGTGTAGCCCTTTACAGCTATGCTCCAATCATGCAAGGAGTCCCACCAGGTCTCTGTGATCAATCCCTACCAGGCCATATTGCCCACTAGAGAGCAGAATGTCTAGTTCCTCCTGCTTGTTCCCCATGCTCCTGGCATTGGACTACAGGCAGCTGAGGCCCCCAACTAACAACCTCAATTTCCTGAGACACTGTGCTCATTCCAGTGTCCAACCATTCCATTAACATTTTCAAACAGAGTTCTCTTAGCATCCTTCACATAGGAGCTTTCCTGTGTGCCAGTCCCCCAGGCACGCTCCACTTTGCTGTCCCCCACCAAAGTCAGTTTAAAGCCCTGTCCAGTAGATCAGCCATCCTGGCTGAGAACAGGGAGTTACCTCTCCACATGAGGTGGATGCTGTCTCATCCCAGAAGTCCTCTCTCTATAGGCCTCAACTATATTTTATTTACCTCCACTTAAATTTGTTAGTTCAGGTTTATATTTTGGACTATTTTAAATGAACCCATTGTGTAATTCTGTCACTTTTTTCCCTACTAGCATGTAGACACAGGGGTGATTGCTGAATTAAACAGTACTGCTACAGGAAGGAAATTAGCACCAAGTCTCTTTAGATGAAAATTGCATAAAGAAATAATCTGTTAATAAAGTAATAGAAAAGTCAGAGATATCAACCCACAAATGAAGAAGCATTACCACATGAAGTACGTATTTTCATTAGAAAGCAAACACTATCTCTGAGACCATTTTCTGAATAAGTTACATCTCTTTTAATTTACTATGAAACATGTCATGTGGAGTTACGATTAAGAGAAAAGAGATTCTTTTTCTTTCTTGATATCATTCAAGTAACATGCTATATAGATAAATGATGGACATTATTAGTTTGGAATCTAGATTTTCTTGCCTCTTTAAACTCTAATATTTGGTACATTTTGTCTTTAAACATGGCTAGTTGTGATTATTAAAGTCTCTGCCAGTTAACCGAAATTGAAAAGGACTGTTCTGCTTGTCTCTTGAGTACAAGCATTTTGCTAGTATCTATTTTGTTATTGTGGTAGCACTCAAAATTCCCAATCAGGATTGGATTACACATTATTAAGAACTGAACAATAAAAAAGGTAGAGCTCAAACCTAATTTGTAACAAGATGCAATGGGCTCTTATAATATGGAGCAGGAGGAAAGGGGAGAAAGAAGTTAGTAGTGATAATAAGGTCATGAAATCTTCTGAAAACCTGGGAACATATGAACATGGGACTGCAAGGGACTTCCTGATCATCAGGTCTAGTCCCCTGTGTTTGCAAGCAATGATTTGTCTGAAATGGTCCATCAGATTGTTTACTCCAACCCTATCTTACACTAAACTCATAACTTATGAATAAAAACCTCTACAGCATGACACAGGTGAAGAGGAGGAGGGAAGGGTATTTTCAATGTCCTGTTACTGCAACAGCACTACATTTGTTAGATTGATACATACCCAAATGAGTTGAGAAAGTGATCCATATCCCATGCTACAAAAGGCTCACCTACACGAGATGTGTTAATGCACATTAGCCTAATTTAATGCATATTATGGGCATGTGCCTGCCCATTAAGAATGGCAAAATACACTAATCACACCTAAATCTGATACCTGCAAATGCAGGTATCAAATTTAGGCACAATTAGTTAAAACGCATTAACGCATGTGTAGACACGACCTGGCACTAATTTTAGTGCTGGTTCTGTCCAGCCATTAGGGACACATGGCACAGCTGCAGGGATTTGGTATTAATTTTAATGCCAAGTGCACTAACTTTAGTGCCAAGGCCCTGCACATGTAGAGACCTGCCAAAAATTGCCTAATGCGCATTAGTTTAATGCGTATTAAATTTAGTCACACTTAAATGCGTAGACACACCCAGAGTATATGCAAAAGCCCACTGTTTTATTAAGTTGAGCTTAAAACAATATTTATGACCATAAATCTTGTGATATGTTTGACCTTGAGCATGTGAACAAAACCCCTAGCCAAACATCTAAGTAGTTTCTAAGTACTGGCCAGAGCAACAGCTCACCCCAGACAAATTCTTACCTCTGTTTGTGACCAACATTCAAAGCAAGAAATAGAGAAGGCGAATAAAGTATGTAGAAAAAACAATTCTCTCTGACCCAACCAGATGATAAGGAGAAACTCAAAAGTAGGGGATTAGCTGAAACTTCCCACATGGACACTGAACTTCCTTTTAACCCTTTCAGGGATATATGAAAAACTTCAATCTATTTATATCACAGGCACTGATTATTGCTCCAAGAATATCACTATTCTTCCATAAACCTATTGAGCTGTATCTTGAAGCAGTTCTGGTTCCTTGTCCCCGGTACTTTTTCTGAAAAGTCAACCGAATGTTTGAAGAGTAAGTGAGTGTGTATCATGTGCATTTTACAGTGACTGCAAGAGAAAAATGTGTGACATTGGATGATCTGCACATACCATCTATACACTAGTTCAAGTGTATTGTACAAGAAAATAGAGAGATAAGGAAATTAGGAGCAGACTAAATATGGCATAGATAAAATGGGGAGAAGAGAGTGGACTGGTTTGTGATAAGAAAATGCCAACTAGTCTTAAGGGGAAAATGTACATGTAGTGATAAGGTTAGGGCTATTGTATAGAACAACACTAGGCAATGAAGAAACAACAGTTTGCAATGACAAGGGTGACAGAAATGAGGATACTAAAATAGACTTGTGGAGTCTTCAGGAAAGATCAAGGAACAAATGGTGCAGGAACAAGTGGTTGCTGTAGGGCTGTAGGTTACCAACCTCTCCTCTACTGCACTCACTCCACATTTTTGAGGCTTTCTTCACAAAGAAAGCAGCAATTATAGCAGCTATGGTACTTCCTCTTTGGTTAAACAAAAGTGGTAGCTCTAGATGTGACAGGAGTTTCAGAGGTGTTAGCATGGTGTATGAATACATACCAGAGGTTTCCAAGTCCTGTTTCTGAGCCTGGTAGCATTTCAAAAAAAGATTCACTTCTTTTCTGAGGCACTGCTAGCACGTGGCTATGAATGGGAGGTACACTTTTAATGAAGGCAAGGCAATTGTTGGTTTTAAAGTGTGTGAGCAGATAGATTTTAACCCAAGGCTGTCCACACTTGTTAACACTTGTGACAATTACAAACTGCCTTGCCTTTGCTAGGGTTTTACATTGTGTTTATAACCATAACTTAACTAGAAGTAAAAATGTACCTTTTGTCCTCCTATAGCTGCACTCTCAATAAACATTCACGAAAGGTCAGACACTAAGGCAATGACATGGCCTGCTTAATAAAAACGACCAAGAGACTATTGAGACAAATGCTTGGCCATTAATCTCACCTTCCTCCTAGTTTAAGTAGATAAAGCCACCTACCACCTCACCACAAATAACCATCTAAAAAGAATTTCCAGGGTAAGAAACCATAACGAAATAGTGGAAAGGAGTTTGAAAGGAGGATCACAGAATTATCCTTGGACTCCTGCCTGCCATATTTTGATAATGCTCTGAGGAATTCAAACCAACCATTTATGACATGAAGCAGGGCTGGATTAGAATAAGGGCTTACTTGCAGAGTCACATTCAACCAGATATAGCAGACCTGCACTGAGAACTGGCTTAAGTCTCCAAATTCTACTTAATAGGAATTTACTTAGGGAAAATGAAGGTACAGTAATCGTGGGGTTGGGAGATGCAGCAAATGAATATGTGTATGGGGGAGTAGAGGGGATTTAGGAGAGGGAAAAAACAGTTTTAAAATACATCTGTCTTTCCACTGCATCCAAATGACAATTCATTAGCAGTTTTTGGTCCAACCACCAATTTCTAGCCTTGCTTTCTATTGGAAACCTAATTTACCTGCCAGGATGGGGTGTTTTCTGCTTTTATTTTTTGTTTGTGTTTTTCCCTCTTTCTCCTTTTTTAACGGAAACTGTTCAGACAGGTTTGCAGCCACTGACTTCTGCTGAAAGGGCTCTTTAGGCTCATATGAAACACTAGTTGCAGGATAACTGGAGTTTCTAAGTAGAGAGAACCTAAAAAACCAGGGCAGAAAGAGAATTAATATAATAATATATACAAAGTACGAGAGAGACACTTGTTTAGTTTTTTCCTCCCTTTTTATTTTATCCTTTTCCTACTAGAAAATTTTAGCAGAAAATTGTGTTGTACAAATTCCATTAGACTAATTTTGGAATGACATTTAAAATGTATATCAATAATCCTGACACTAGAAAAATTAAAGCGCTCCAGAAAATACAGTACGTAAGCAGTTTTCAAGGGCAGAAATATATCCGAAGTGTGTACCAGTAGCCTAGCAACACACATTCTAATAGGAATTAAAAATACATGGTATATATAATACTTTTATATTTAAAAGATATGTTCTAATTCAGGTTCACAAGATATACATGGGGGATAAGTAAAATAAAACTAGCGAATGTCCATTTTATTTTAGATGCATTCTTTCTTTATCTGATAAAAATAGATCGTTATTCTGTCCAAACACACAAATGAAAGTAATTTTTATTCCTAAATTGTGGAAAAAATGGTTTCCTTCCAAAAATGAGGGTAAAATTGGCATATAAAATAAATTAGGGAAAAGTCACCACCTAAATTAGATTATTTCTCATTTAGAGTAAACAGAAGGGAATAGTATAAGACTGAAAAGTTCTACAGACTAAGGCCTTGACAGGCACAACTGTGAAGCCAAAAGAGTTTTGGAGACAACAGCTAACTCCTGCTCTTTAAAAAGAGCTTTATAGTTCTGCTACGGTTCAAGCATCTGTCTGCAATCTCCACGTATATGAAGAAGAAAGAGTATAAGAAAGCAGCAGGCCCGGCAATAATAGGAGAACATCTTGCATGAGTTTTCTGCTTGTCACTGAAGATTAGAGAACGAGAGAGATGTGTACAAAAATTAGCCCCATTAAAATACTGTATTTGGTGCTGTGCATAAATTTAGCCCAAATTTGGCCTAGCTTTGGTACTATCTTGCATGACCAATATTAAACTGCTGATTTTTTGCAAAATCCAAATCAGCATCTCACTAGCACATCTCTGATGATAGTGGTCTATAATCAAGAAATTGAAAAGCAATTGAGTTAAACATTGGGACCTCCCTGGGGTCAGAAAACATTTCCTTAATATTTCATAAGTACCTCAATAGAAATGGAACAACAGGAAACAATGCACTTGCAAGCAATGATGATGCACCTAGAATTTAGTACCTGATACAATTAAACAACAACAACAAAAGGAAATACTGGATGCCTTCCACCTCTCCAAAAACGGTTAAGATCCAAATGTAACATCAAGACAGTGCTAATATTATACAAGCTTGCTGCAGTGCAGCAAACTCACAGAACATACTGCACTACTTCAAACACTGCCACACTCCCTTTACAAGCTGACTGACACAAAAGGGACTCTTAAGTTATTTTAGCATTACTTTGGTCATCAGTTATGAAAAAGCACTTATACCCTGCATAGAAGCTGCTATGGCAAAGTTTTATGAGTAAAAGGCAATGTTTTTTTTCCTTTCATCATACACTCTGAGCCCAAGTACTTTTCATTACATAGGACGATCATGTAGTTTTATAGCAAAACACAGGATCAACTGGGGAATAAATAGAATTAATGCATATAAATTGTTGTACAGTTAAGAGAATTGAAATCTAGTCCTGGGTGAGAGCAATAGCTGAAGAACTACGGACAAAAACTTTTCCCACGGTAAGCATAACATTCTTGATTTTCCCACTACACTAACATTTATCAACCATAATCCCAAAGCATATCTAACTTCCAAACCTTAATCAAGTATCCAGTGACACTGCATAGTGGCTGAGAATACACAATATCAAACAGGTTGAAACATGTGCCATATGCATACCTCTCACAGTCATCCAGCAACAGTACCCTTGGATTATTCTTTGGAACTCAGGTTACTGATAACCAGGGATCCTGGTTTTCTCTAATTTAAAAAAATCCTTAATTTTTTGGTTAAAAAAAAGTAACCCCAAATCCACATTTTTCCATGATTAAAATGAAAAACCTCTATATATGGATGGTGGAGATAGATATATAGATATATATAGATATATATATAAAATTGGTGATTCGGGGTTACTTTTTTTTAATCAAAAATTGGGGATATCTTAAAAACAAATAAACCGGGATCCCTGCTCATAACTGCCTGTAGACTTGAACTTCACTAACATCCTCCTCAGACACTAAGTCAGCCTTACCTTTTAATTTAATAGCAGACTTAGCTATTTTTCATAGTTGTGTAGAATTGCATGCCAAAAGAGACCATCTACTCAGATATAAGTATATTATACATCTTTAAATTTCATTCACACACACCCATTATTAAATCCAAAGATTTTAATTAGATTAACACATGTAAGTGCTCCAGTGACTAAACTGCTATATGCAACAGGCAAAGAACATGAGAAACTAAGGCACCGTCAATATCTAAAGGCCTTTAAAGGCAGGAAACTGAATAGACACAAAAATACCCAGATAATCCCTGCAACCCAATCACGGCCCATAGTGCAAAAGATGGCAAAAATATCTATGAGGATCCTGCCAATCTGACCTTGGCAAAATGCCTTCCCAATTCCAAACCATTATAATGCTAGCCCTGCTTGGAATATCCAATGTAAAACTAGCCACTCAAAGCTTGCAATATAATGCCGATTCCCTGTTTTCCTTGACAATTAGCATAAATCTGCCAAGAACTGCAGACTGCCTTGGGAAGGGCAATGCACACCACAAAGATTTGCCTGAAGCAATTCTTCCATAGACTACTAAGTCATGCATCTTAAGATATAAAACCAATGCCAGATGCAAAGCCAGATCATTTCCCCTTAGGTGTACCATGCTAAGTGCCAGGGTCAGATAATTTTGTGCTAGAAATTGGATAAGGGGCATGACCTAATTCTAGCACATGTACATTTCCTGTGCCAGAAGCACCTCCAGTGATATTTCTAGCTGTGTCCCATATGGCCTACTTCTGCTCTCATTTCAACACAAAAACACTGCTTAGTTTCCATATACCATCTCCTGAGACCAATACAGTGGTTTATGTACTTCCCACAAAAGTGGATGTGTTTATATCTGACCAGAACATAAAACAAAATTAACCAAGTCCTGAATAGGAGACATTTTTAAACTGTATAATATTAATTAGTGATTTCCCATGACCACAGAAAATACTGGGCAGAACAAAACCTTGATTTTGTCTTTTTTTCTTCCTGTTAACGTCACCACACAAATTTCTTGGCTGTAAATTCCTTCTGATAATCTGTGTGAACAGTGGAAGTATTTCTCAGACTCTTCTAAAGCAGGAAACTGGCACTGCTAAAAGCCCATTTGGCTTTTAGGGAAAGGGAATTATATTGTTGTTTGCACATACTGTATGGAACTGAAATAGGACATAGTGGATGACATGACAAATAAATGAAAGGGAGAGTATGGTATAAGAAAACATGGAGAAGAAAGGTGAACAAAATCAGATGCAAGGAGAGAAAGAGTTATGCTGGCATCACACTGCAGCTGTATCACACTGTGGGTGCATCTACATGAGCTTCTTTACTGCACAGTGGAGCTAATTACTGCATAGTAAGTATCACTGTCTACATATGCTGACCCTTACTGTGCAGTAATTTGCTCTACTCAGCAGTTAATTTGCTACCTGAAAATGCAAGTAGCAAATTAACTGCCGAGTAATTACTATACAGTACAATGTCTAGACGGCTGACCAGAAGCAAGTTTGCTCCTGGTCAGCTGGGCAGCTGGGGGTGGGAGATTGCTCCCTACTCCAGGAGCTACTGCTGCTGTGGCAGGCTTCGCCATTGGAGTCTGAGTGGGAACAATGTCCCCCTACCTCAGCAGCAGGGAGCTACCAGCTCTACTCCATGATCACAGAGCAGGAGCTAGGAGATTGTTTCCAGCCCCAGCTCCATGATCACAATCATGGAGCAGGGGCTGGGAGATTGTTTCATTTCCATTTCAACCAGTTCCCAGCCAGCTCTGGGCTACACATGCAAATTTCACTCCACTGCCTAGTGCTGGCCAGGAGCTGTCCTGGTCAGGGCAGGTCCCAGCCCTGCAGCTTTTTCCCAACCTCATGCCTCAGTTGGGTAATTGATGCATGGCGCTTGGAAAGAGCTGCAGAGGAGGAGTAGCTCCTTCCCAGTCCCCTGTCCTGATCCGCTGATAGGACAACTAGCACTGAACCCCCAGCTGGGCAAGCAACTCCTGGGGCAGGGAGCAATCTTCAAGCCCCCACCAGAAGATAGCTGTCTCATGGCCCTGTGCTCCCTCCCTGGAGGGGGTGGGAGCAGTCTGCTGGTAGGAGCAGCAAATCTGCTCCTGAATCCCCTCACATGTAGATGCCTACCCAGGGTAGGTTTATTCTAAAGTAATTTACTCTTAAGTAAACCCATCCTGCAGCATTTGCACATGTAGGTGCACCCAGTATATCTTAAAAACTTGACATTCACTTGCCTGGGAAAGGGCAGAAATAAGTAAAATAATATGTATGCACAGACAAGGTAGTTTAGCATTTAAAGCCATCTGTCCTTAAAAATTTCAGGTCACATTATTCACCTTCCAAAGACCTGGCTTTACTGTGAAATGCGAGCTTGATATATGCTCCTGGTCTCAAATAGCTGTGGGCATAACCACTTGGTTTAGCTGAGAAAAAGGAGGTATGGTCAGAAGATGACTGGCCAGGCCGTAACTGCTCTCTTGGACAAGGTGTGGCTGCACCACTTGAAGCAACCTCAAGGAAAATATCAAGTTAAATATCAGGTCTCAACCAGTCCTCTGCAACCAAAAGATAAAGGAGTCACAGCCATGTTATGGTCCCATTAGTACATGGCACAAAACAATTTGGGACAAAGTTGCATATGTGGTAATAGAAATGATAGATAGACAGACACACCTGAAACAAAACACAAAAATAACTTCAAGAACAAGAGAGGTACTTTTCTATCTGCTACTATTATCACAATTATTTATCATTTGGCTCCCTGTCTCCTTTCATAGTCTTCAAAGTAAAGATCAGGTCCCAGTTACATAAGAATCTGCATCTCCACATATGAACTGCCAAAAACATTATACTGCTCTGGATTAATGAAGACCACAAAACCCACAACAATGTACAGCAAACAGAGACAAGCATTCTCAGCTGCACAGACTCAGAAATTTCCAGAGATTTCTAAGATGTCTCAGATTTCAAAGATTCAAATATCTGAAACTGACCGGCAGAGCCAGACTTAGAAAAAATGGTGCCCTGGCTAAACTTGTACTTTGGTGCCGCCCGCCCCACCCTGTACCTACTCTCTGGTGGCCCCCCCGCTTCCCAAGTCACCAGCACTGTAGGGGGGGCGGTGCACATGGGGTATGTGTGTGATGTACTTGATATTACCACCAGAACTCTGTGTTTGCTATGAAATCAATGATTGATGCGATCAAATAAGGCATCCAAATGATTTGCCAGTTATAATAGTGTTAAACTCTTGGTTTCCACACAGATGCCAAAACAAGTTTGGCTTTTTATTGTATGATAGCATTGGAGAGATGTGTAACAGGTAGGCAGTTTTGGGGGGCATAGTCAAGCATAATAGGTAGCACAAGTAGAAGAGGGGAAAAAAAAGGAAAAAGAAAAGATTGGTTATCTGAGAACAGAGATGTGAACTTTAAAAAGTGTCTTCTCTTTTGAGATAAAGATAAAAAAGCTTTCCAACAGACAATCTTTTGCATTGTTAAAGACGATCGTAGGAGATGAAAATTATATTTCAATGTTTTCTATTATACTTCTAGGAAAAGTAATCACAATGCAGACTACCTGGAAGACTGTTACACCATTCTCAGGAACACAGCATTCACAATACCCACAGTGAGATCATTTTAATTGGCAATGAGGAGCTGGAAAAATTTTTCTCAGAGGCTAAGCATTTTAATATTTTCCTAATTATAACATAATCACAGAGGTCAGTGAAATTTGCTAATCTTCTTGAAGGACAATGCAAACTAGCTAGGTAATCACAGTGATTGTGCAGCTTAAGATCTGCCCAAACATGTCCTATCTGAAAAGGGCACTCATTCACCAACACAGATGCTTTATCAAGGAGTCAGATATACCCAACTATTTTTATACCATGTAAATTGGCATCACAAAATGTTCAATTAAGGTTAATGGCTTAAGCTTCCAAGATGCCAAAGCAAATTAGGCACAAATTTCCTTTTACTTGCAGGGTCAGGAATCTGTGCCACTAGCAATGGCATAGTTCAATGCAATATATTTTTTAAAGTATAATTACCCTCTGATGTGTCAGAGGTGTAAATTAATAAACAAGAGAATATTCATATTTTAGTAGACTACTCCATGCTTACTCTTTGTAATCCAAACACCTAAAACTGCATCATTGCAACATTTTAGGAGACTATAACCTCCTTTAGAACTAAGAAACTCCCAAAGATCTGGTACTTATTAATGTAGGAGGATACAATTATTACCAAGCTAACAAGAAATACTTAATGTGTTCTTTTCGTATTTCAGTATTAAATGGAAGAAAGAAAGACAATTAAAAAATCCTAATGGACTATCAAAATTATTTTAAATAGTAAAATGCTCTAAAAATGAAATAACTTCTACTCTTTGGTTGTCAGTGCCCTCACTTCCTGCATGCAGACACACATACACAATATTTTCCTCCTATTCTTCTTCTCATAGCCTTCCTCAAGCCTACCTCTTCCTACTCAAATGGATCAGCAAAGTAAAATTAGAAGACTACTACAGGTTATGGCAACTTTGAATCATCAGAAAAATCTGTTTCCGTGTTCCACCTGAGCAACCAGCATGCAAAGAACTGCCTGAATGGCACCTTTTGCAGTATCATACTCAGACCATGAGAACTTCCCAAAATACCTCTGAGTAATTTCCGGATTGTATCCTCACATGGTGGCAACAGCTGATGAAGACCACTGCCAAAGTAAAGGCTAGGAAAAACAGAATCCACAAACTAGCCAAGGATCAGCTTATAAATCATGAACAGGCATCCTGGCCTTTATGTGATTAGCAGTTGAACTTTTCACATCAGTATGAGCAGGTAACAGACATAGGAAACGTGATGTTCAGTTGAATTCCACTATTAAAAAATTTCACAAGAATGATGAAGTCAACACCAACAATCTTCCCCTCTCACCATCCTTTGTGCTTATCTTGCCTCTGCCCCCCTGAACAAAGGTGGCAACACAGTAATAACAGAATATAGCCATGCAATAATGAACCTATGAACATCTCCTAAACCTGCCAGGAGCTGCCTTAACTCTAGAAACTGCATCTGATTAGAGAAACAGTGGAAGCGGTAACGCAAACAAGATAAGGAAGTATGGACTGGATGAATGCACTGTAAGGTGGATAGAAAACGGGCTCGATCATCAGGCTCAAAGAGGAGTAATCAATAGCTCAATGTCTAGTTGGCAGCTGGTATTAAATGGAGAGCCCCAGGGGTCAGTTCTGGGGCTCGATTTGTTCAATCTTCATCAGTGACCTGGAAAATGGGATGGAGTGCACTCTCAGTAAATCTGCAAATGCAACCAAACTGTGGGGGTGAGGGGTGGGGTAGTGGATATGCTGGAGGGTAGGGTTAGGATTCAGAGACACATAAATGAATTGGAGGGTTGAACCAAAAGAAATCTCATGAGGGTCAATACAGACAAGTGAAAAGTCCTGCACTTACAACGGGACAATCCCATACATAGGTACAAATTTGGGAACTGCTGAAAAATGGTACACTGAAAAATGGCAGTGGGGGCTCTTTAACCAAAACTCATTAAATGAGCTTTGGTTAAAGCGCCCACACCACCATTTTTCAGTGTGAGAACACAGATACACATGACACTGGGGTCTGCTGGAGCATGGTAATTATCACACTCCAGCAGACTCAATTAATCAAATCTGCTCTGACATGCTGTAATTACAGCGCATTGAAGCAATCTCGCTGCATGTGTATATGTGCCCAAGCTGAGCAAGTAAGAATGTAGGGACATAAGCTGAGTAAGTAACCCAGACTCAGCAAACTTGTCCAGTCCATACTGAATCTCATACCTCTGTATTGCTAGCCAAGACAAACTAGCTACACCAAAGCTAGATCAGGTATGTCTATGCTGTAATTACACTTCTGGATTGCTGTGTAGCTATGCCCACTGAAAAATAACTAGAGCTGGTTAGATGATACAAGAAGTGACCACTAATATTTATATGCTTGCAAATGACGTGGTAGGTGCCATTCAAACTTCCATTCAACAGGGCTCTGTGTGAGCCCTGGTTTCACTTACAGAAGTAATTTGCAAGATCAGAATTTTAAAGAGCATTTATATATGGCAAACACTTCAAAACAGTGAACAGAGATGCAGAAATTGAGATATGTTTATTTATAATCAGGAGGCAGAAAAAAAGAAAAAGAATGAAATGTTCATTGAGTATTGTTCATGGTTAATTCAACCAATTTTATGATAACAGTACAGTGCCTATGCAAATCAGATGCCCCAACTGAGAGTACAGGGAATTATACAACTGAGAAAAACTTTCCCCACCATACATCAATAACTGCAACATTTCTACATTCTGATTGGCTCTGATTATTCCATTTCACTCTATGTTATACCAGAGAAGCTGTTAAAAGATGTTCAACCACTTATAGGAAAGGGAAGTTGAAAATAGGGAAAATACATTCAAAATTTCTCTTTTATTTTCTGGCATTTATATTCGTCTCTGTCTATAAGGGAAAGCATTGGTTATAATTAACATATTTTCCTAAATAGCTGGGTTTCTTTAAGGACCTATGTCTGTATGTCCTTTGAAAATAGAACTTTAAGGAGAACTGGAATTAGTCCTAACTCCTAGTATTTTGGCATAAAATTATAAACTGAAATAAAAAGAACATCTCTATATACTTAACAACAGAATCAGTGTTTTGACAATTCATTCTTCAGACACACAACAGAATGAAAACATAGCCAGGGCAGGGTGCATACATACATATATATGTAAAGGTGTGTGCATGCTCTCTCACACAGGAAGAAAGGGAGGGAGAGGGAGCTATTTCAGCTGAGGCTGTTTGCACTGGGGCTTCAATAGAGCCATCAGTGCTGACCAATCAGCTTAGCCTCATCAGTACAATCATCAGTCATGTCAAATCCATTATTGGCAGTGATGGAGTTTACTCCACAGTTTCAAGAAAATTCAGCCCTATCAAAGTATATAGCAGTTTTGCCTGTCTGTGTGATAGCTGAACACTTGTCACTGAAGCTGGGGTAAATGCCCACTGTCATTCTCATTTCACTACCACCTGAATTTCTATGCTGATCATCTGTTAGGTTTCTTTTTTGGATATACTGCAAGTGGATATAGTCTGTCTTAATGCACTGCTCCTAAAATGTAATTACCATGTGTGACAATCTGGGGAATTTGTCTATTAGGAATTCATGATTTCCAGTTTGAGATTATGAACTCTCCGTAGACATTTTTATCAAACTATTGTTATTGTGAGAATAGCCTGCTATTTCTATTGTGTTTTGAATTCCACTTTGGGATGGACTTCCCAAGTGGAGTCAGAGGCAGAGAGCTACTGAACCTCAGACAGAAAAAGTGCCAGACCAAACAAACAAAGTCCAAGGTAGGTGTGTAATTAAGCAGCCAATTTTCTGGTAGGAGACTTTAACCACCTAAAAAGACTCATCAGGGAGCACCTGTCTAAAGGAACTGATATTTAAAATTACTTTATCACCAGCCATTTTAGAGACAGCAAGAGAGTGAGGGAGAGAGGGCACCAGACCAGAAGCTTGCGCAGGAGGTAATGGGAGACAATTTTAGCTCATAGAGTGCTACAGAGTTGTGACAATACAGAGGTAAGAAAAGGAATTTAGGTGTTTCACTGGCATGACTACATTTATATTCTCTTGTGCTATCTAAGTAAAGAATTACCGATTTCAAAATCTTTGCAAAGTCTATGTGTTGTAAGCCATCATGGTCCCAGAAGAAGATATATGTGTAAACCAGAATGGGCTTGTATACACATACAATTAATGCAAAGCAATAAATTCCATTGCTTATTCAACCAGAGTTTATTGGTTCCCCGGCACTGTGGTTACATGGATGCCCAGAAGTGCAGCATGTTGAGTTGGGTCAGAGTAGCCTTGGCTGGCTGGGGGCCTAGAAGTCAGCCTGCCAGCCTGGAGCAGCTCCAAACTGGTTCAACGTGCTGCAGAGGGGCTGGCTGGCACGCAAGAGCACCCCAGTGTGGGGCTAGCCACCAGGCAGCCCCCAATAGTGAAGCACCTTTGTTCCCCTGCCAACCACATCAGCATCTACATGTGCGCTGCTGTGGAGTAAGAAACAAGTACTAAATACAAGTACTATCCTGCTGTGGAACTGGTTTACTCCTGCCTAATAACACTGCACATGTAGACATGAGACATTTACTGCAGAGCTAGCTAATTAGTTAACTCCACAGTAAAAATCTCGTTTAGGCATGACCAATGATTGAGAGATTACAGCTCTAGAAAAGCGTGAATGTAGGCAACTGAGTGTCTAGGGTGGACAAGGGATCTTCATTAGTTTGGGGCCCAGCTGAAATGGGAGAACCCCCTTTTGTGAAGGAATAACAGGCAAAGCACCTAGCACATAGAAGGGCACGAGGGGCACCTATATATGTCCAATGAAGCTGTTCCACCACACTGTAATTAAAACGTGTTGGAGCAGACTTGATTAATCGAGTCTGCTGGAGTGTGATAATTACTGTGCCCCAGCAGACTCCTGCATCTCATGTATCAGTGTCCCTGTGCCAAAAAATGGTGGTGAGGGCACTTTAACTAAAGCTCATTGGGGATGCTGATACATAAGATGCTCTGGGTGCTTTAATTACAGCGGCTGTCATAACCACTTTAATTAAAGCACCCCTCCCCACCACTAGTCCCAGAGCATGTGTATAAATGCTCTAGCTGCCAAGCAGAGAGCCAGCACTGGAGCCTACCTAGACCAAAGGAGGCTTGAAATTGTGCTAGTCCAGCATGTGGGATCTCAACACATTACCCTGCTGATCATTCAGCAGAAGGAGCTCAAAGTCAGTGACACCAGAATGTCCAGTCACAGATTTCCTTTCTAGTAAATGAATTAACTCGAACTGTGTTAGACTAGGATGGAAATTTGACCTTTATCTTCTCTCATTATTTATAGTCTTTCATTTGAAATACAATGAATCAAAAGAGGTTTCTGGTTTTTCAGGGGGTTTTTTTTGCTAGTTCTTCATTCACAGATGTAATTTGCTGGGCACAGGAACTAGGAAGCATGAATAGTAGTCAATCGTGTTATTTAAAATTGAAATATTTTATTATTCAAAAAGTCTGTTATCTTCACCTCCCCTTCTATTTCTAAGAGTTCCTCCTTTAAGTACTGACTGTATATCATGGATAAGATAAATCCTGATTTTCCCTAAGCAATTCACCATTTTCTCATTGTCAATAATATATGCTAATATTCCACAGAGAAAATATTCTTTTCCTACTTTCTCCTACATTCAGCATTCCAAGGAATTTATGTCCATGTACAATAACTTCACAATATGTTAGTATATTAGGAAAAACTACAACTATAGAGCCCAGGCAGGCCTACCCCACTTCTCAACTCTTTTGTCAGATGCAGAAATTACACTTTTCCTGGTATAAGTGATCAGAAAGTAGCCTATACCCATAATAGAACAAAAGTTCAACACACAAAATCTGTCTATACCCATAACAGAACAGAAGTTCTGCACAGAAGTCAAGAGCATACCAAAGATGGAATGTGTGTTCTGTTCACTACCAATCTAAACTATGCTGCTTATAGAAAAACACATAATGTTGATCGATTCCGCCTCAGGCTTTTTGAATGCCTGCATCCTTTATTAATGATTTGTTCCAGTTTAACATCTGAGTACTTAGAGCCATAAGCACTTATACACATGCAAGGAGCCAGCTCCAATGTGATAGAAACGTGCTCGATTAATTGAGTCTGCCAGAGCAAGTAAATTGACATGTTCTGGCAGCCTCGTGCGTCATGTGTATCAGCAGCACAGCACAGTGCAACTCCGCACTGAGAAAATGGTGGTGGTACACTAGGAACTAAAACATGTTCAATGTGCTTTAATTCAAAGTGCACTGCCACCATTTTCTCAGTACAAAGGTATGCTGCACCACGGATACACATGCTCTGGATGCACGCTGGGTGCTTTTAATTAGCACAGCTCACTAACTAAAAGCACCCAGTGCCACATTGGAATCACATAAAAATGCCCATTCTCTGTCACTAGATGTGCACACCCATATTCTTGTTTCAGTGGACACTTGACAGTGCTTAATAAAATGCAAAATATGGAATTTAGTATCAAAGTGAAAAATGGCATATTTGAAAAACTAAAGCCCTATTCACTAAACGACAATGACATGCCTGCCTAAATTGAGCATTCGCATAATCATATCTGTAATCTATGTCTCTCCTCACTCCTCCTCTTCCTGGCAGTGGCACTGCCTGTCAACTCCTGCACTGTGATTGTAAGCAATTTGTGTCAGACAGAAGGAGGTCAGACTAGATGAGCTAATGGTCTCTTCTAACCTTAACATTCATGAATCTGAGTTTGTGTGTTTTGAGGTTTGTTTGGTTTTTTTAACTTTGCAGCTCTAAGGTAATGAAAAAATTATGGCTGCTACAAAATAACTACATACTAATTATAACAGTCAGACCACAATTTCCTAGTTTTCTAACACGACTTGGTGGTAGGGTCCGAGTTTGCATTATCTAGCTTTATGATTGTGAAGACATTCCTCTCAAATATGTGACCTGCTTCTGGTCACCTCAACCAGAATGTAATCTTTGAAAGCTAACTATGAGAACTGTCAAAATGTTTAATTAGTTATACTCCCATAAACTGCAAAGAGATGTAGTTAGCCATGTGAGTGTGAAGACTGGGTACAGTCATCCGGTTAATGGGCATATCTAGCTCCTGGATGCAGTGCAAATATTTGTGTGATGGAGGCTGGGGCAAGAAGCTTTGTTATCTCAACTAAGATGCAGGATCTCAGGGATGAGGAGGTCTACCAGTGGAAAGGGGATCAATACAGGAATGGAATCCTCTGAGCACTCAGTCTCCTCAACTAGCTACAGACATTCAAAAAGCCTGAAGTAGAATTGATCTAAGTAACGTGGTTTTCTGTAAGTGGTGTAGTTTAAATCAGTAGTGAACAGAACAGACATTTGCCCTTTGGTGGTCAAGGGCATATCTTAGACTGGGTTCCGTCATTTTTAAACCACTCTATGTGCGCCGAACTTCTGTTCTGTTACACGTATAAGCTGGTTTCCAATCACTTATACCAGTAAAGCGTAATGTATGTACCTGGCCCTCATGATCAACCTCTGAAATACGGGAAAAACTTCATTTTGTCTATACTTCTATGTAGGACTAACACTTTTAGAGTCCAGTTATTTTCTTTCCAGTAGGGCTAAAAGGTAGGTTCTAGTGGATTTCCTGTGTTTAAAGTCTACATCCAGGTGAATTTTGAGCACACTGCAGTGAAGGGGGGAAGGTGTAGCAGGATATACTGAACAAAGCTTGACCTGAGGTCCTGATGTTCAGGGGAACTTCTAGTGGTACAGCTGCTAGGGAAAAGAGGAAAGGGGCAGATACTAAAAGGTATTTTGGTGTTGATGATCTATGGGTCTGGACTAGGGGTCAAGTCTAAGTAAAAGCTTGGATAACCCTTAGGGTTTGTAGCCACACTAGGGAAATCCAAAGCTTTTTTCAAACTGTGCCCCCAAACTTTTGTTCATACTATACAGAGGCCAGGATGGTAAGAAAACGGTTGGATCGGGTAAAAGGCAGAGGCAAGCAGCCCTGGAAGAGGAAATCTCAGCCTTGAGAATTGACTGGGTCTGGACAAGCAAAAAATGAGCATTGTTTGCTTTTTTCTGATCTTAGTAGAAGTTTAACTGTTATTTCATGCTGCGTGCTAACAGACATGCAGCTCCCCACTATAACTCATGGCACCTCTCAGCTCCCCACTATAACTTGTGGCACTTCTCAGTGTTCCCCCCAGCCCAACTGATGTTTGCTGCTGGGCCCAGGGGGTTGGGAGATCGAGCTCCAATTTGGGGAGGCTTGGAGGGGCATACAATCCATGCACCCCACCCTCTAATGGGAAACCTCAGACAGAACTCCCTCCCCTCCCTTCTCCCCCTCCCATTATGAAGACAGCGCTAGGGGTGAGGCTGAGCTGTATCAGCCCATCCCCACTCCCAGCATATGCTGACAAACATTAATGAAGGCGCTCCATTCCAGGGCACTTTCATCTGAACCTTCATGTAATGTAACAAGGGTTCAGATTGTCACACAATTAGGCACTTTTAAAGCACTCTGAAGCCATGCTCATCTGTAAGGGTGCATGGCTGAAGAGTCCTTTCAAGGAACCAATCGCACAAAAAATGTAACTTCTGTCTGCACCCCAGGTTTGCAGTTAGAGCAGTCTGGCTCCAACTTACAGGGCAACTGAGGCAACAAATGAAACAAAACAGGTCAGTTGATGAGAACTCCCAAGCAATTAGTTATTCCGTCTGCATCCCTCCATCCCTCCCCTTTAGTGTTACCTCTATCCATAGGCTAGGAAACATGGCAATTCACAGACCAAATTTTCAAAGGCTGTGTCAGATTAGATTAGATTTTGCATGTTATTGGGTTAGAATCTGTCTGTCCCCCAATGTTTAGGAGACTGATGTGGCGACAGACTCCTATTATGAGAAGGTTTGATGTGTCTATTGCATATATTCTTATGGATTCTCTAATCCCATTCTTCTGTTTCCCTGCTTCATTTTTCCCTATTTAGTCTGTTCCAGAGATAAACACCTTGCATAATTGTGATTATTCATAAAAAATAAGTGTGTTCCAACAGCTCCCAATGGAAAAAGAATGTGAACTTCCTTATGCTGGCCTCTTTAGGATACCTTTTTCTGTTTTCAGTTGATTATAAAGCATTTCCCAGCATTCCCGCTCTTCACATATTTGCCAATTTATGAATATAAATGCATATGTAAACGTTCTGTTTTATATACATGTTATTAGCATCAAAAACATGATCTCAATTCCTTTTTCCAAAGTGATCATCCTTGGATGAAATGAGACATAGCTGTAGTGTCATTTTAAAAATTACTGCTGATACTACATCAGCATTCAACGCATTTTCAGGGGATAAAGAAATACTGCAGAAAGTTGTCATGTGTCAGCTGGAGCCTTTTAAAGATGCATTTGTCAGTAGTCCCAAGACTATCTGGAATTCTGAATCTCCATTGAAAAACATCCCTGACAATTCATTATATCAACAATTCCATTTGCATTAGTTTAGGGACCTACCATCACTCATTTAAATTAAAAACTGGATGCTGTGATTTGTTTGAAAAGGTTGTAGCCTCAGTTAACCATTAAAAGATAGATTTTTCAATACATAAGTGAATAAGGCTCTATATAAGATCAATAACAATAGCATGGAGAGAAAAAAAAGAAAAGAAAGCATTTAGAGCCTTGAAAAATTTGAAAGAACTCAAGAAAACCCATACATGAAGGCAAAATAAGATAAATGGTCTAAAAATAAAAACGTTATGTATGACTGTGCATATGATTCCAGCATTTCCCATGACCAATACTACAATAACATTTTCTAAGAGCATCTGATCTTGAGATGATTCACCTGATTAAGTATTAAATTCATATGGCTAATTTCTGTCCAAAAATTACAAATGACAATTACTTCATTGTGATGCCCATGCATAGCCTTCTGTGTTCTTTTGGGGCTCCATGTGCATACCGGGATCCACTTGCATGACACTTTTTGCAAGACTGGATTCAGAAAAGATTCTGACTGGCTTGATACAGTATTTTCTTCAGTTGTTTTAACTGAAAGAATAGCCTTCCCAGAAAACACCATTAGTAGCACTTTTTAATAATTCTTCTTCTGTTTACTAAACTAAAGTTTATAGAACAGAAGTGAAGATTTAAAATCTAAAGATACAAGGGAGACTATAAATGACACATGCTGAGATTAAGTAACGGTGGCACTTACCCTTTGATGTATAAGCAGGGCTAAAATCAGAGACACACTCCCAAGAGCCTTTCACTCCCTGAGGAGTGTCATCATCACCCAGCTACAGGCTCAGGCTCTCTTTTGCTGTCTATCCCTCTGGCCCCATGTTACTTGCATTCTTGGCTGTTCAGTGACCCAGCTTCAACCCAGCTTTAGAAGACCT
Source organism: Gavialis gangeticus (assembly GCF_001723915.1). Classification (NCBI taxonomy): domain Eukaryota; kingdom Metazoa; phylum Chordata; order Crocodylia; family Gavialidae; genus Gavialis; species Gavialis gangeticus. The sequence goes on from NW_017729032.1 coordinate 129,191,607, forward strand.
AGTTTATAGCCTAGGGGCTAGGAAGCTTGCATGTTAGGGAATAGGCAGACTTGGACACAGGCATGGGCAAACTGGGCAGCCACCTGGGGCCTGGAAAGAAATGGGGTCCAAAAATGGTAATTACTTTTTTTCGTAGTCCAATCTTTATTATCATTATCTCTGGCGAAGGGGGGCCTGATACCAAAAGTTCATCCGCGGCTGCCAGGAGTCTAAATATGGTACTGGGCCTAGGAGCTTGGGAGTGTAGAGAGTAGCAGAGCCTGCCTCTGTGATTCATTCAAGACAAAATACAGAAAGGAGAGCAGTATCCAATCCTCTCCTTCTTTCATAGCTGGGGGAACTCCAGTACAAAGATGGAAACCTCTCCTAAGCCAGGAGTGAATGTTCTTGTTCTGCTGCTAAATTTTCCAGAAGCATTGAAAAACATTGCCTAAACCAGAGATGTTTAAAGAAAAATCATGTTTACTTGTGATGGGTTTGTTTCAAGGTTTTTAATATTTGTTTAAATATTTCTTTGCAAGTCTTTGCTGCCAGTCTAAGCAGACCTGTGGGATTGACTATGAGAAGCTGCTTAATAGTCTCCACCTATTACAAAGGCCTTGGTGATCAAAAAACTAACAGTTGATACAAATGTATCAAAAGCTGGTGTATACTGTCCTCTGAAAACAAAGAACATTATAGGGTGCCAACTGCCTTGTGCCAATGGCAGGAATCCTCAGAAACTGGTGGCTGTTGTCCACTGTGCTTTACAGACCTTCTCTTTGACATCTCCCTTCCCCCTTTTACAGTGTATAATTTTAGACTATTAAACTAATTAAAATATGTAGTATTCAAAGTGGAGAGACTACTGGCTTGCCTTCTGGTAGGGTAAAAAATTACCCTTCCCTTGAGGCAGAACGAAATTAAATTGTATACAAACTGAATTGAATTAGTGAAAGACTGTTTCTTATCTGTTCTTTTTTTTTTTCATTTTAAACAATATGGTCTGTGAAACGAACTTAATCTGCTAAATACACCCTTTATCATTTCAGACCCCTACTGCTCATTCTATTTACAGCTCCAAAGTTCAAATGTAGATTCATGTTTTTGGTATAACTTTTATTCATTATTATTTCTCTTGTGCAGGGTGGTGCCAATAATCTATCAAATTGACATGGGTATATAAGCAGTAGATGACCATATTTCCAAAGTCTCATAATGGGCCACTCCACTCTTTCCACACTCTCTTGCATGGTTAGCTGTCTTTAAGTTCCAATATAAACTGAATATGCTGGAGAGATAGGCAGGCCATGGAATAGTAGGTAGCAGGGCAGTGGGGAGATGAGGCCAGGGGGCAGAGTAGTATTGGACACTGGAGGGCTGGTAATCCCCTATCACATCCCCTAGTTGGAGAACACCACTGCCACTACATTCCTACTGAATATGTGACAAAAGAATCAATTTGACCAAGGCACTGGAACCCCTAGAACAGGTATTTAAATGTGAACTGTCCTAGCAAAAATGGGATGCATGGTCACCCTAGCCATGATAAATATTCTAGGTCTTAACCTATTTGCCTATAGTTGCAATTACTTGAGTTTAAGTTCCAGAGAAGACAACATAAAACATGCAGTGGCTGGAAGAGAGAAAACAATGCTAGCCATGAATATCAAAGAATGTTACCTTTTCAAAAAAAAAAATGTAACAGAGCTGGCCAGACAGCGCAATAGAGTTCTAGTGCAACATGCTTTCAGGAAAAGGATAAATATTTGAACTCTAAAAATGACCTCTTATTCCCTAAGAGTCAGGAAGGGCAAAGGTCTGCCCAAATCTTTGGGGTATCATGTTTAAGGAGAATTGTTTTCTGTAGCCATTGGCACATATTATATCTGGCCACCTTGAGCTCCCCAGTCCAAAGCAGGAGGTACCAGGCTCAACAGGGGATACAAGTCTAGAGCAAGGCTCAAATTCATACAGGTTCTGAACCACAGCAGGATACCTGCCTCTCTTCATTAGTAACACAACATGGAAATGGTGTCTTACAAGAGCAGACTCAGTGGCCAAGATGCTATTTTTAAGTACCCAATATGGCGGCTAGAGGTGAATCCAAGGGGTGGTACAGCACCCCTCCCCTTCGGCTGTGCCCCACAAGTACAGTCATCTCATCTGCACTTCAGCCCCACTTCTGCTGTGAGCTCCACATGTGCAGTGAGCTCTTAGTTTGCCACTGGTTGGCACAGCTCTGACCAGGACTCTTCACACTTCACATCCCCCCACCACAGCACAGAATTCAATAGCAGGGGAGAAGAAGGGAGGACCAGCCAGCAACTCACTTTCACTTGGGCACTGCTTTCACTCAGCTCCAGAGGCTCCACCTGCTACTGCTCATCTCCTCCTTTCTCTCCTGCTGAATTCAGCAAGGGGGATGGGAGAAAGGAGGTGAAGATCAGCAGGCTCCAAAGTTACTCAAAAGCAGGGAATCCAGGCAGAGGCCACAATGGTGAGCTCAGACCTCACAGCCCACGTGGAGCTCCAGCAGGAGCTGCTGAGAGCGCAATGGCATCCTCGATCAGAGCAAGAGGCACAGAACACATTCTTTTCATCTACATGGCACACGCACAATATGGGTGCAGACAGAAGTGCAGCTCCCTGCTGTAACTGAGAATGCTTTTCAGGAAGCATTCTGAGTTACAACAATCCCCCAGACCAAACAGAAGTGCACTGTTGGTTCCAGGGGAAAGGGGAATCTAGCCACCCTGCAGCTGGTTTCCCTTTGCAACAGCCTCTCCTCCTGGTGCGGCTGAGAAGTTTTCAGAATGGGAGGGGAGAAAGGGAGCAGAGGGAGCTCATTCATGGCGTTTGCCAGCTGATATTGGTGGGTGGGGTGGGGGAATTGGAGCCCCCTCACCTCAAGGGAGTCTCCAATACATCCACTCCACCCTCCAGCAGGGGCTGAAAACCCCCCAAACCAAACTCCCTCTGCTGTCTTCTCCCCTCCCCCCATTGTGAAAATAGTGACAGGATGGCAGGCAGTGCAGACAGAAGTTACAGAAGATGCTCTGTTTCGAAGCATGCATTGAGGGGTCAGATTTTCACCCAATTACCTAGTTCAGAAGCTGTCTGTAGCTATGAGCTTGTGTTTGGTCACAGCTATAGACTGCTTTCTGTGGCCAGATTGGGTGAAAATTGTCACTTCTGTCTGAGCAATGAGCTCTCTTCACTGCACACATGCCCCACTCCTGAAGGGGCTGTGGCCATCCCTCCATTGCTGCAATCTTGGATTCCTCAAGCAAGTCAAACATAGAGCATCCAGAGTCTTTAAGACCTATTAAGCCCATGAAGCAGAGCATTTCTCCATTTTCCCTATTTAATTTATTTCTACTATAATTTTCTCACTGTTAATTAATCAGGGAACCATTTAAGAGACCCACCAAATAGCAATCATGAACAGAGAGTCAATCTGACTTAATTATTTTGTCCATTACGTTAATGTCCGTTATCTTGTTCAGATCTGCATGACACTGTTACCATTCCAATATGCCAAGTGTTTGTTTCTAGTCATTTACTGTTACTTAAATCTGTATTCATTAATTACTTAACTTATATAAAATGTTTTCAAGAATGTTTTTTAAATGTTAACTATTCTATGAAACTAAAAAACCTCTCTCCCTCAATCAAGTATCCTAATAACCTATACAAGACTGAAAGGCAGCCCTAAAAACGTATAGAAGTAGCCTCAAATAGCTTGTCTTTTCATTAAAATGTTACAGTATTAAGAACAAATATCTCAGGATTTTCCAGGGCTACAAGCCTGTGCTTCATGCCCCAATGAAACTCTCCCACTTGTAAACCATGAAGTATCATAAGATATCAAACCTTAAACCTGTCACTGGTCTAGTTTTGAATATTGTCTGCCAACGTAGCAGTCAAGGTGATTTTTTTCCACATTATGGCAATCCTGGCAGGCTGAAATGCATTAAGGATATTTTAACTGAAGTTGCTTAGAGCCTTTAGATGTTGGTACCTCTGGCAGAGATATATTAGTGAGTAGGTGAGATGATTAAAGGAGTGTAAGGGTAACAGATGAGGGGCTAGGGACAGAAATTATACATAAATCGGGATAAGTAATCAAAAACCAGTTCGGATCCATAACACAACAGAAGTTCAATGTGCATAAACAGCTTCCAAAATGGCTGACACTGTGTCGCAGGGGGACGGCACAATATGGCCCCAAAGGGGAAAAGGGGTACCCCGGGACCGGAAATAGGACGGGGGAAAGAGAGAAGGAATGAAAAAAAAAGATTTGTTCCTTACCTACAGCCGACGACGCGGGAACGGCAGAAGCGGCAGCGGGACCCACGCGGCTGATTAGCTGCATCTTTTTAGAACTGCGGCCAGCTGCAATCAATAATGATCAGAGCCGGTGCCGGACGATAAAAGACGCCCCGAGGAAGAAGCCGGGGAGGAGAGCTGGAGACCAGCCGGGAGGGGAGCCAAGCCTGGCTCCTTGTCCAGAGGTGAGGGAGAGGACAGCAGCCATCTGCGAAGCTGGAACACATCTCCCAGCTGCGAGATGGAAGGCTTCGAGGGAAAAGCGGTGGATGCCCAGGTTTGTGGTAGCGGAGCCGGGCACAAGGGTCCGGGGACAGAGTCTGGGGCTGAGAGGTGCCCCAAAGAGAGGGGGATGAAGGAAGACCTGGCAGGTCAGGTGAGAGCAGCACGGGTCAGGAGGTCACCCTCAGAGCCCATCCCGGCAGGGAGCCTCCACTCCAGCAGCGGGAGGGACTGCGGAGTCCGGGATCCAGCCAGGTGGGACCACTCGGCAAGAGACCGAATGAAGAGGGGAACCAGAGTGTCAAGGAGCAGTCCTGAGGGATTGTTAAGAAAATGCAGCACCCAGCCAGAGGGGTGCTGCAGGGGAAATTAAGCAAGGAGAGGCTTCTCTCCAGACAGGGAGTCCAGACTTTAATTTTGTAAGCCCGAGAGACTTGGGGGCACTGTTTCGTTTTGGGAGTTTTGGGTGAAGTAACCTACAGCCGGAGGCCCAGGAGGGGAACCGCAGAAAAGATTCCCGACCCACAGAGTCTCGAGTCGAGCCAAACCGACGGAGTTGCCACTGACTGTATCTGGGCACCACAAGGCGAGGGACGGGCCCCGGGAATCGTAAGCAACTCGGCGTGGCTGGGTCTTAGGGCGAGGCGTACGGGAGGGCAGAGCCTCGCAGAAGACCAGCGTCCCTGAGAGTCTCAACCCCGGATAAGGTAGTAGCCAGCCTCTCCACTGAACGTTCCAGCAAAGTCGTGGCGGGCAAGATAGGGGGCAGAAACTACCGGTAAGATCACATCTGGAATAGACCATTCCTGGGACAAAGTGGCCAGCAGACCCATACGCCAGAGGCTGAGCAGCGCGAGACCTCATGTTCGAGGCCCGCCGGTTGCACACTGGTTTAAGATAAACTGAAATGGATGTAGTATCAGACTTCACTGATTTATGTTAAATTGTTTTATTGAGCTTCTGATCCAGGTCCCCTCCAAATTCAAGTTATCTCAGAGTCCCTCAGCATCCCAAGATGCTTTGCCCCTCCCCCCACCCCCCACAGCTTGGGCCTGACCTTGGATAAAGCTGTCTGCTCCAGACCATGAAAGCATGTTCTAGTGCCCCCTGGCTTCTGACCTGAGCCACTGCAGGCATGTGGCTGCATTTCCAGAATCAAAAGTGTATGTCTGTTCACTTGCTTATCAATTCAATCTACGCAGCTTAGACTAACCTGTGAAGATTGAATTGATTCAGCTTCAGGCTTTTTGATTGTCTGTACTTAGCCCAGAGGCCTCTGAAAACTATCCCATGGTTATCGCCTCCACATATGGCAAGCATCGCTCATGTACACAAGAGGCATACAAGAAAACACAATTATCTATAATCATGTTCATGGTTGCTTTTTTTGTGTGTTAACTTCACTGTCTCTGATGAATATTTAAAAGTCACAGCAGAAATCACAAAGATAGGAATATGTGTACAAGAAGTGCACAGCCTGGGGATACAGAAAGGGTAGTAAAGAGTTAAAGACATCTCTGCAAGAACAGAGATGAATTATGCTGTCTCAGAGCTGTTTCCTCAATGCTATATTATACTCTAATGAATTGAAAAAAACAGGTGGCCTCAACAAGGCCTTTCTCAAACCAGGAGAACCCAGATAGTTATTTGACTAGCCACTTGAGTTAGCCTGGTTCTTTTCTAACTAATTATTTTGAAAAGAAACAAGTGCCAGACTTAAGAAATGGTATACTACTAATAATACAGACAGGCAAAACCAGATCTTCAGCTTAGACCCGTCTCTAAATAGCCATACAATTCTTAATTGAATTTCTAATACTGAAAAAATATTTCTAGTAATAAAAATAAATCTATTCATGGGCTCTGAAATTATAATGCTTTCAATCTCAAATGCTGAATAAACAGGACAGGATTTATCTAACTGAATTCAAGAAATCACTAAAAACACAACCTCAGCCTGCAAGGTACAGAGTTGCAGCAACTTGTGCTAACCTTTATGATCATAAGAAATAGCCTTGGCCAATTACAAGGACTGAAGAAATACCATGCAATTTCAACCACATTAAATCATCCATAGTAGCCCACTTCAAAGCTCAAAATGCACCACATGAAAAAGCATCAGCACTTTTGCAGACAAATTGGGCACAACTTGCATACATTTTTTCACTGATGCAAAAACATTTACAACATAACTGTATGCTCACTGAAATAACTCACGCTTCAAAGGCAGAAAAGTCTGAATATTTTTGTCTTGAAAAAAATAGTGCATGCAGCTCTATTAACAACCCTCCTTTAAACCAAGCCTGGTGAGTTGCAGACCACTATGCTACATTATGTCATGTCCTGACCTATTATATTGGATAACAGTGCAATATAGAAAGATGCCAAAAACAGGCAGTGGATTCAATAGTTATTTCTCTTTCTGACACAGGTAAGTATAAGTTGGTCCTTTAAGATGTAATAGTTGCTGCACTAATGCCCATTTGATCTTGGCCTCTCTTGGCACATCCCCATATGCAAGGGCATGCAACAAATGTGTGTGGCTGCTTTTTGATGCTGTGCATGCCCCTGCATGTGGAGTTGGTGTAGGGCAAATTGTTCTGAGTAAGGCTGGAGTCAGCAAAGGTGCTGGCCCCAGCAGCCTTACCTGGTGTCCTGGGGCCTCCCAAGGCAGCAGTAGAGCCTGGCTGGCAGCCAGAACATGTCTCTGGCCCGCCAGGCTCCCTTTCTGGCACTGCAGACTGCTGCCAGGTGTGCCATATCGCTTTTTTCAACAGTGCTTTTTTTTTATACTGGGATCTGGTGTCAAAAAACCCCACCATGCAGGCAAATGGGTATACATGCACCATGTGTGGTTTGCAGCACCTCAAACTGCTTTGAGGTGCCACAAATTACATGTGCATGCTCCTGAAGATTCACTCTCTGAGTGTATCCCACTTAGGGAAGAATCACATGATGGTGTAGGTCTCAGATCATGCTTTGGCCTAGAGATCTCATGTGCTAACTATACTATCCTCAGTTCAGCATCTCCAATTTACTTCTTATTGTTAATACAGTGCCTAACTGCCTTCTTAAGTAAAATGCTTTTTTAGAACAAAGGTATTTTAGAGACAACAGATCTTAAAAACAACGTAACAAACTAAACCCTTGCCTACCTGTTTCTGAAGCATTATCATCATTCCACTGAATCCAGGAAAAGCCCAGTTCCTTTCACATACACTTGCAAGACCTTTGTTTCTGTAACAGCCCCCTATTAGTGCTCAACCTTCAACTGGCATGGGCCAGATGTGTGGCTGAGGGCTTATCAGAGCCAATACCACCTCCATCTGGTCCCTCTGTCCCTGGTTCAGACCTGGGCCACCTCCACACCTGAATCTAGCACGCTATCCAGTTCACAGGCCTCCCCACAAATCCAGAAATTTGACAGCAGGGAACTGACAATTTGTGCCAGCACCCCCCCCTTCCAAATGTTCAGACCCCTGGGGACCTCTGTAGGCCTGACGGCATGCTTCCACAGGCTGGATCTGGCCTTCATGCCAGGGGTTGAGCACCCCTGAGCTAGACTGCTACATTCATACAGGAAAACACAGCAACACAATGTACCTGTTCATCAACTTCATCCCTCTCAGAATTCATAAACTTAATACCTTTCAACATTCTTAGGTTACTTATCAATTCCACATGAGCCACAATCCTTGCTCCAGCTTGACATGTGTCGGAAACTTAATATAAGCTTTAAGTTTGTAGGAATTCTCATGAACTACATAAATGCAGCAAGATCAGTAAAGGGGATTTAGTACAGGGAGTTATATTGCACAAAAAGCAAAGGGCTACCTTAGATGAGCCCTCATTTCCTTGAGCTGTTCTACAGCTCCCTGTTGTAAACAGGGCTGCTTTCTCTTCACCAGCCTTACAAGGCAGGTCAACCTTTCCCTAGTTAAAACTATATCTTGTCGATATCTTGTATATCTCTAGCCTTTTCAGGTTCGTGCAGCCTGGAAACCCATGAGTACCTTTGGCTGAATTTGTAAACTCTCTTTACAAATCAGATCAGAAATCTTGCAAATCAGGTTATCAAAACAGTGTAATAGATGGACCCGTTCTATAACCTTCATACCTACACAGTCACAAACAAAATCATATCCCGTGTCCCAAGACATGTTAAATCTGCTTTTAGAAAACTCTAACTTCATGAACAGTGACGTACATGCTTATCTTCATGCAGGAGCGGTCCCGTTAATGTCAATAGGCAGTATTTATTGAAAATTATGTATTTACTGAAACTATTCTGTGTTTATATTTCACTTTGCCTGTAAAAAGTGTTTTGGTACATTTCAAACAGGGGCAGATCCAGAGAGGGTGCACTAGTGCACCCCCACCACCACCACCACCACACCCTTCCCACCCCCAGCTTTCAGTCAATGACACTGTGGAAGCAGCAGCTAAATTAGGTAAGACTCCCCTTTAGAAAATCCTGGATCCATCCCTGATTTCAAATGAAGACTAACTACAAATGTTAAAAGACAATTAAGCATTCTGATGAGCAATAGTGTAAACGAGGGACAAGATCTGGCCTGCAGACACACATGATCCAGTCCTTGCTGATGAGCCAGATACGGTACTCACACTGGTCAGTACTAGAGACAAGCCACATGAAGCAGCCAATCTAGCTAGACTGTGGTGGGTGCTGTATGCAGCACAGGTCTGAGACAGAGCAGTTGCTGGATCCAGCCTGTGGTGGGTGGGGGAGGATGGGCACATATGATGCACTCCTGGACTAGCTGGAGCAAGTACTGCAGTCACTGGATCTGGCATGCAGGGGAGTCAGGGATTAGTCCATGGGACCAATCCACCCACAGGACTGGCTTCACAACATTCATCTGGCCTCTGGCCTACAGGGCCAGGTAATTTTGATACCTGTGGTGTAAACTGATACTGCAAAATCCTACTCAACAGTCACACAATATTTAAGTACAAAGCCGCCATTTTTGAGCTTCATTTATTGAAGATCAAACATTATCTGAATGTCAGTGTGTCAAATGTGTCCAGAGGGCAGTTTTCTGAGTAGTATCCACCTTTCCATAAAATTATGGACAGAGGCACATACAGTAAGAACCATCATATCCCCTTTTTGCTTTAAGGAATTTGAAATTTTCCAAATTGGAGCTCAAGAGATCTTAATGTAACCCGGGCGGTACTCCAAGAGGTACCCCTTCTCCAATTGAAGAGATCAAAGCAGGTGCACAAGCGCTGTTGGAGGTGTAGGGACTCTCCTCCCCCTATAGAGCAGAGCCAGACCACCAATGGGGACTTAACCATATACCTTTTAATGAGAGAACAATACTGGAAACATAACAGGCATAAACCAGGGGGTATAGGGGACACTACAATGCCCCAAGGGGGCAGGATTCAGCAAAGGTTAGACACTTACAATCATTGACAAAAAGACAGGGTTAACAAAATATAAAACACAAACAGCAGAACAAACAATACTGGTTGGTGAAATATAAAAGGCACAAAATACAAATGTCAAATGAGAAGGAATATAGGGCCTAGGTACCTGGAGGGGGAGAAAACACAATGGCCCCTTACCACTGAAACAAGAATTTCTCCCTGTTAGGTTACTCACCCCAAGTTAACTCAGCTGAGACTTGAACTCATATCTTCCACATGTTAGGCAGAAACTCTACCACACAGCCACCACTGCTGGTGTTGTATCAAGCCACAAGGTGTCTTGACCTTCCAGGAGCCTCAGCTCACAGAGCTGCCTGGCTTCTTATTGGAGAAGCTGGAAGCAGAGCTGCGAACATCTCAAGTCGCTGCTCAGATCCTTGCTGGAGCAGGGGAGCCTCTCCTGCTGGCCACAGCCTCTCGTAGGCAATCCTGGAACCCAGTGGGGAACCTCTCCTGCCGGCCGCATGCCACACTGCTGAGGATCCAACTGCTGTCTGTAGGTCCCACTCCTTCAGGCTCTTCTGGGGCAACTGCTGCTGGCCCAGCTCCTGCCAGCTCTTTGACGCTCCTTCCTTGTGGTCCCTTGCTGGTCTTCTCTGAGTCAGCTGCACTTCCCCTTTTATCCTCCTCCAGGTGACCCAAGGGACCAATCAGGGGACTTGGAGGGTGAGTCTCTGAGGCCTGATTGGTGAGGAAAGGGAATCCCAAGTCCTCCAGTCATCTTTTACCCCTTCAAAACCCCTGGGCTAAGTCACTGCCAGCTAGCCCGTCACATCAATATACTCAGGGACACATTAAATCTACAATCTACAAGAGGCTCAGATCAGTGCTACCGTGCAGTACTCTACTGTGCAGTCCAATCTCTTCTGTAACATGTCTTCTTTTGCCAACTGGACAGGGTTATTTTAATTCACTTCAGAGTAGCAGTCCAATATTGCCATGCTTACAGGTTTTGAAATCTGAATTACACTTAAAAAATTAACAAGCAACTGACTAAAAATATGCTGTGGCCCCACTTCAAAAAGAAATTAAGTGTGTGCTTAGCTTTAAACAAGTTCTTTTAAAATCAATACCACCCTAACATATTCTGAAGTGTTTTGCTAAATCAGGATTTAAGAACGAAATAAATGTTAGAATTAGGCCCAATATCTCTGTTCTTTCTTCATTGCAAATAACAATAGAAGATTTTAAATAATTAATTAAAATGAAATTAAAGTGTCAGGGTGATACCCATCTATATGAAAGGTCCTTACTAGAACTCTTGAACAGCAGGCATGCAAAAGCATCTCCCCACTATGCTAAGTATATATCTTCATACTGACTTGGAAAAAACACTTTCTGAGGCAAAGATCAATACCCTTACCAGACTAATTCAGTTCTTGTCCTGCAGGGATGCTAAGACAGGGGGAATAAAAAATAAGTGAATAAATAAAAACATTTCTTACAACAAAAGCACACATTTTACAGCACAAGTTGGAAAATGTTGAAATAACTAATGTGTGAACTGCAGAAAAGTGCCATGCTATGCTCTTTTCTGAATAACTATGCTAGGACAGCATTCTTTAAAAGGTTAGGTTTTCATTGTGAAAAAGAAGCTTTTAGAGATGTCACATTATCTTTAAAAAGCAGCTGAAGTGAAATCAAATTTATCTTATTATTTTGCAGAAAATTAGGCATTTTTTTAACTTATTGCTTAAGCATATTTTTCAGTGGTGTTTCTAAGAATTACACAAAATGACAGATTCTTTTAGTTTAAGTTTGGCACCATGGGTGATAATCTGTGCTATGACGCCAGAAAACAGCAAAGAAGCACATCCCAGGGACTGCAGGGACATAGTTGCTTAAAGTCACCTTTGTAAACTCCAATTTTGGAGCTCCTGCAGATTTTGACATACAGGCTGCATCTACACAAGATGCTTTACTGCACAGTAGAGCTAATTACTGTGCAGTAAGCATCTATGTCTACACACTGCACAGTAATTGGCTATAATCATGAATAAATTTGCTACCTGCAAATGCAAGGAGCAAGTTTACTCAAGATTACTTACTGCTCAGTAGTAAACATGTAGACTCCTGAATGGGAGCAAATTTTCTTCTGATCAGCCAGGCAGCAGGGGGCAGGAGATTGCTTCCTGCCCCTGGGAGCTGCCTACTGCCGGGGAGCAGCAGGGAGCTCCCAGCCACCACACCACGATCAAAGGACTGGGGTTGGGAGATCCTTATCTCCTAGCCCAAGTCCTGCAGTCATGGTGCCTGGTCCTGGAGATCTTTCTCTCCCAACACCAGCTCTGCAGTCACCGGTCCAGCACTGGGAGATCCTTTTCTCGTAGCACCAGCCCTGCAACTGCAGAGCTGGCTTTGGGAGAGGGATCTGGGAGCTCCCTGCTCCAAGAGCTGGGGACATTGTCCCCACCTGGGCTCCCGTAGCAGCTTCCAGGTGCAGGCAGCTCCCAGAGCAGGGAGCTCCCACCAGCAGGCAGCTCCCAGGAGCAGGGACCAATGTCCCAGCACCCAACAGAAGACAGGGGCCTGTTGCAGGGTCTCAGGGTGTGGGATCAGTTTGCAGCTAGGAACAGCAAATCTGCTCCCACATCCCTGCACATGTATACACATGCCCGGGAGAGATTACTCTCAAGTATTTTACTCAAGTAATTTCTTCCAGATTATTTGCATGTATAGATGCACCCACAGAGACACTGTTAGGAAGTTCTATGCCCTGGATAGCTATGTGATGCTTGAAGCGGGCCTGGTTGCTGTGATGGTGATCATGGTGGTGCGATCAACAACCACTGTGGTCAACACTATTTTTGTACTCCCCTCAAGAAAAGAAGGGCCCAGGACTGCTGCCCCAGTTTCCCCACCTTTAGTTATGTGACTGCTGACTCAGCCTTCAGAATAATATAGGTTGTTCTAAAATTATGGCAGCAGATATAATGGACTCCATGGTATATGCTGTGGCTTTACCCTTGGGTCTACCTCTGGAATACTCCTATATTGAAGTGGAATGGGGAGACTCACAGAAGCACTGTTTGTGCCTCTAACACAGTGCCCCTCCTAAACTATTTATTTGCCACTGGAGCAGGAAAAAGAACCTCTCCTTATAATAGTGCCAAGATGTAGATTTTCCTCACTTCTTATACAAGGAAAAAAATCAGTTTTAACTACATGCATTCGTTTAATAGACCAGCTGAAAAAACACAAACAGAAAAAATTATGAACCTGAATAGGAATTTAAATCTAATGGAAGACAGCCAACTCAGAATTCTATTTCATCCAGTAGAGAGCCAAAGTGCACCTTTACCCATCTACTGTGAAGATGTGATTCTATATGCCCTTCTAAGTATGTATGTGCTTCCACTATAAAGATAAGAATGGTCTTCAAGGATGTGCAGATGGCTTCCTATTCCTAAAATGGGACACTTTTGTGGTCATAGGGGGCAAAAGAATCACTCCTATGTTTCAGTCAGGTAACTCAGTCTCAAGCTGTGCTTGAGTTACTCACTAAGCAAAACAAAATTCTGCCCCTAGTGAACTGTTGAGACATAACAAGAAACCTTTACTTGTACCAAAGGGGAAAGATGAATGAGAAAATATAATTTAGTAACTTGGGTAATTGATATACTTTGTTCTACCTTCTGCATTATTTCTACTGAGCAGTAGTATGCTTAATATATTAAAATTAAAAATGACAGAATCCACAAAAGTAAGGATATTATATAGAGAGATCTGCAAGGAAGTAACAACAAAGCACACATACTTCTAAAACTGTGCTCCCATGTTTTTGCCTGATTAAGAATACTTCCTAGGCTTCTAGGGAACCTAAAAAAGCAACTTGTGTTAGATAACTAATCTCATGATTTGTCTGTATCTCTAATTTTCAGGCACAGTGAGAATTAGGTGTACTGCTAAAATGCATGAATCATGAAAACTGTAGAATATTCAGTCTCAGCTTGACACTTAAAATGTATCATAACATAAGAGCATAAGAAATGCCATACTGGTCAGACCAATGGTCCATCTAGCACAGTATCCTGTCTCAAACAGTGGTGAAAGTGGATGTTTTAGAGACAGAGCACTGAACCAGATATATCAAGAGTGATATATCCCCTATTAATTACCCTCCCTGGCATCTGCCATTATTGGTTTAGGAATGCCTGAGGAAACATCTTCAACTGTTCTGTTCAACGTCTATTAACAGATCTATCATCCATGAAAAGTCTAGTTGCTTTTTGAACCAGGCTACATTACCTGCATCTACCCCCTCCTGTAGCAACGAATTCCATTCGATAGCTATGTGTTACATAAAAAGTACTTCCTCTTATTAGTTTTAAACCTGTCCCCTAGTAATCTCAGCAGATGCCCACTAGTTTTAGTATTTTGGGACTTGGTAAATAACAGTTCCCTGTTCACTTTGTCCACATCCTTCATGATTGTATAGATCTCTACCATGTCCCCCTCAACCATTTCCTTTACAAACTAAAGAGTCCTAGTCTATTTAATTACTCTTGGTGTGGCAACTGCTCTATACCCCCGATCATTTTGGCTTCCCTTTTCTAATTCTGTTACAATCTTTTTGAGATGCATAGAGCAGAACTGTACACAGTATTCAAGATGTGGGCACATCATGGATTTGTATAATGGTATGATTATGTTCTCTGATTTGTTTTAAATTCTACTCTTAATGCCAAACATTTTATTGGCTTTTTTGGTTGCTGCTGCACATATACTTGGTTATTGCAATCAGCATTATCAACTACTCCAAAAATACCAGTTCCAAATACTTGTAAATTCCACAAGTGTTATCTATGAAGAGTTACCATTATTGGAAGAACAGTTAATAATCTGATACTAGATTTGAGATATACTCCTTTCATATTGGCACAAAATAATTAAGTCAGCAAAACTACAGTATTTGTTTTGGTGTTAAATTCTCGTACACCAAGGATAGGTCTGTTGATATTGAACTTTAAGGCACATTATAAGTGAAATTTTGTAACTTCACATCAGCAGATGCTTCTTTGGGAATGTTCATCTTTATAATGCCCTGCTGTACTTCCATACTAGTTAGGTGTGACTACATATTGGGGATGCCTACACGTGAATATTTAATGCACATTAGCCAGATTTAAGGTGCATTAAGGGCACACGTCTACACATGTGCACCCTTACTGTGCCTTAAAAATGGCAATTTTAAGCTAATTGTGCCTAAATTTGATACCTGCATAAAGCAAGTACCAATTTAAGCAAAATTAGTTGAAGCGCATTAACGCATTTCTAGACAAGTTAATGCGCATTAACACAGGGATCTCAGGGCTGGGTATGCCCAGCCCTAGAACTCCTAGCTGGCCACCTCTTCTCCTCCAGGGCTGAACTGCTCTCTGGCAGCCCCTAGCTACAAGCTATAAAACCTCCAACCACCCCCAGATGGCATGGCAGTGCCACATGAAGGCCAAGGTCATGCAGACACAGTGAGTAGCGGTGACCAACTTCAATCATCAGTCTGGTCGTGCACAGAAAAACATGCCCTTCATGAGGGAGATGACCCATATTTTGGTGCCCCGTGCTCGCACACTGGGCACCAAAATAGCAGCATAGCAGACTGGTTGGCCTACAGGGAGGTAGGAGGTGGGTTGGATCTGGAGCTGTGGCAGCAGGTGCTGCCAGCAGCCTGGCCTGGCCTGGCCTGGCCTGGCCTGGGAAGGGGGCAGGGGAGGCAGGCTGTCTGCAGCAAGTATATACTATCCCAAGGGGAGTAAGTGGGGCTGAAGGGCTGGGTTGGTGGCTACCTGAGCCAGGCCCTGCCTCAACAGCTTACAATGGTCCCTGGGCACCTGTGCATAAACAATCTCCGATGTGAGGCCAGGCAGGACAGGGCCCCTGTTATGGAGCCTCTCATTTCTGCAATGTTGCAAACTCACACACAATCCTTCTGTCTCTTGCCTCTGCAGGGACAACATCTTGATGCAGGGGAGACACTGCAGGTCCCTAAAGGAATGCTGCAGTAGAGATGCTGCCACCCACAGCTGGAGCTGTCCACACATTCTGGCTGTGCCAATGCCACAGCAGGGACTGGACCCTCCTGCAGGCATGGGACCTGACCTGGTGGCATGAGAATATTTCCCAGGAGATCTCCCAGGAGGAGACACAGGATCAACCAAATGCAGCAGGCACACTGGGCCCAGCTGGTGGCCCTGGAGCAGTGTTGTGCTGAACTGTTCCAGCAGCAACTGGCCAGCCATGGCCCCTGGGTCCCACCTACCACCCTACAGCAGGCCCCAACCTGGGCCTTGGAGGAGGACTTCCACCGCCTCTCACCCACAGGAGCCCCTGGCATTCACTGCAGCCCCCAGACCTGTGGGAGAACTGTCCACGGCCAGGGTACTGGCCACCTGTGGCCAGGCTCTGCATCCTGACACTCACACCCCACAGCCCTCCACTCCAGGACTCAGACAAAGACTGAGAATGATGTATATAGTTGTCAGTTTTGGAGGAGGGATTTTTATTGTTGGTGGGTGGGGAAGGTGGTAGAGGGGCTCTGTGAGTTGGGGAGGGGGCTCTTTTGGTTGAGGGGGGAGGTGGGGGGATCGAAGTGAGGCTTGTGAGTGGAATAAAGGTTTTCATTACAGATATGTGCATGTCCTGAAGTGGTGCAAGGGGGTGGGTAGGGGGTAGAGGGTGTGTGGGCATCAGGGCAGGTGGGTGTTAGCAGGGATGGCTGAGTGCTTCTCCATGTCCTGGTACTCCAGGTGGGGCCTGAGATGACACAGCCAGTCTTCAAAGCTGGGCTGGATCATCCAGAACATGTCGACCCACTGGTCATTGTCCCATTCCTGCAACATGATGCGCTGCTACCAGTGCTGGCAGCAGGGCTGGTAGAACAGGAGGACAACGGCAGTCCTAGCAGTGACATCCTGGAGCCCATGGCTACCGGGGATGGCAGGAGCAGCTGTGGGGTGGCAGGCACTCTGGAAAGCCATGTACTAGTTGTCCAGCAGGCAGTTGGAGTGGGTGAGGGAGTTAGATGGCACAAGGTGGCTAAATGGCAAGTACGCAGAATGGTGGCGGGTGAGTAGGACAGCTGTGGAGCCCTGGGGAGCAGGGGACCCTGTCCTTGGGCACCAGGGCCAGGACCTGGGGCACACAGGGCTGGAAAGTGCAGCTGTGGCAGGAGCAGAGCAGGCACATGCTGCCCGTGTCTCTGCCATGCTACTGCTCTGACACAGGCAGCATCAACCCAGAGGGCGGAGGTTGTACTTTCAAGATGACTGCTAAATGCTAGCTGCTGGATCTGGTTTCAGTATGACTGCCAAGTGCTAGCAGCTATGTGTCCTGAGGCTGGATCTCCCCCTGATGGTCACAGGGGCACATGGCAGAGCTGCACTGACCTGGGACTAAAGTTTGTACCAAATCCACCACGCATAGACACCTGTCAAAAAATGCTTAATGTACATTAGTTTAATGTGCATCAAATTTAAGCCTGCTTAAATTCATGAGTAGACAAGCCCATTGAATATGCAATTAAATCAGTGACAGACAATAATGAGTTGGATTATAGTGTCAGAGAGACTCATTTGGGAAGAAAGAATTAGAGGCCTAATGTGTATAGTCAAGTTATAAAAGTGAAAAAGGAAAAACAACTCTTGATAGGTATTTCAAGGTTCTTAATACTATGGAGGATTAAAATAAAAGAAAAAAAACTTTACCATCATATACACAGGGTAGCCTATAGGTATGTATAGCTTATGATTTAGAATACAATACAATTTAGGAAAGCCCTAGGACCCATAAATCATAAAGATATAGACTTGACATGAGCAGATACTTGGTCTGATTACACCTGGCTCCAGTAGATAATAGAGATATGAACTTCATTGTATGATTTCAGAGAAATACATTTAAATGATAAACAAGTGACTACAAGCACTCACAACAGTCAGTCAAGCATATTTTAAGAAGGATTATAAATTGTGTGTAGATGAAATGAGGGGTATGTGTGCATGACACTTTAAAGTGGGCTAAAAGCTTTTGCACCACTTTAATGGTGCTGTGTTTTACATGCCTTGGCAGCATATTGTGCATTAATTCCAGTCACTGTAGGAAATTCAGCGGCACAATGCACCTTAAATGACTTGGGGCTCAGCAAGTGAAGCATCTGGCTCTGTGCAGCTCAGGGGTTCTGCAGGAAGTCCTGCAGCAGCCTGGGAAGGCAGGCTCTGCCAAAAAAAAGCAATGAGCCTGATTCCCTCCCCCTCCCTAGAGTCTGCCTGCCTACCTGCTTGCCTGAGCTGTGTGGGGGGCTGGTGCTTCCCTCCACAGCTGCAGTGCCTTCCAGGACTCCCCAAGCTGGGTATCTGTGGGAGGGGGGCCACTGCTGCCACGGAAGGAAGCACCAGCCCTCCCCCACCTCCTGCAGCCCAGGAACCACAACAGCTCACCCTCCCCTCCCTGCCACTGGAGAGGCAGGTAAGTGCAGGGTGTGTGAACGACATGGGGTTTTTAGGGCCCAATTTAGGGCCTCCATTTCATCTACGCACGCCCATAGTTATTGAAAGGGGTTAGATCTATAAAAGATGGCCATAGTGACAAGTCACAGATTGAAGTAGATTAATACTAAGGAACAAAAGAACAAGGGTTATTACTTGGGGAGGATTCAAATATTTTCATAAAGTTTTAACAACAAATATGTATAATAAGTGAAGATAAAACAGAAGATGAGTTCCCAAAATAAACACTGAAAGAAATCAGAAGCATAACTGGTTGCTATCTGTCCTAACCATCTAGCCAACTCTAGATCTTTTTGGGAAAATTGTGGCAATGCTACTCTACTTTCCTTATCCTGATATTCCTTTTCTCTTAAACCTTGAATTTTGATTGTGCTGGTTTTACTTATAATAAATTGTGTGTAAGGTTAAAATTGTCCTCCCTCATGTTCCTCCTACCCAGTCTAATCAATCTCCAGCTGTTGTCAAATTGGGGGAGTCTATTCCAAATTCAGTGGTATAATTAATTCTTAAAAAGACTACATAGAGAACTAACTAGAATTACTGGGATTAAATTAAGAGAAAAGACATTTAAATAGATTATCAGGAAAACCTCCTGTTGAGATTCACTTTGCTGTAGAATAGGCTTTCAAGGGAAGAGGTACAAATATCATTTCTTGTGGCTTTTCAACTATGCTGGATAAAAATTAGTTGCATTCTTAATGCTTATGCCTGAGGAAAGGTGAGTGTCCCTGAAAGCTTGCGAAGAAATATTTTTTTTGCAAATATCTAGTTGGTCTAATAAAAGATATCACCTCTGCTATGAATTCTGATTCCTTTTGGCTGTAGACCAATACAGCTATAACCTGTATCCCCGAAACATGGAAGATATTGAATTTTAGCCATTTTTTAAATGAAAACTTCATAATTTTACAAGAAAGAAACAGATCCACCACCTTGGAACCTGAAAGCTGACACCTGGGCTCCTGCTTATTGTTACAGCTCAATCTGCATGTTCACAGAGCTCAAAGTGCCTCAAAACAAGAGAATTTCCTGCCCAGGAGAGCATCCATCACATCATCCTCCTGAGAAATATGAAATATCATAACTAGAGGGAAACATAGTTCAACATTCTGCTTGACACTAGACAACGTTGAGGTAAATAAACTGTTCTAACTTTTATCTGAGCCTATTTTGTACAAAATGAACTATTCCAATCAAGAGATTGTACAACACTTTTCATTTCCACTTACAATGTTTCCATTCTCCTATGCCTGAGGAAGGGTATGCGTTCCCAAAAGCTTGCAAATTGTGGCAGTGCACCTTTGGGTGCCTGCCACTTCAAAGGCAGAGTCAGCCAGCTGCCATTTTGAGAACCAGGTATATAAAGGCTGCAATTTGCTGCTTCCAGCCCAGGCAGAAACTTTGCCTGGCTGAGCTGCAACAGGAAAACCTGGAGGTAAGGGCAAAAGTTTATGGGGATGGCTAGGAGGCTCTTGGTCCTGGGCATGAACTAAAACTGTACCTTGCTAGGAATTAGTGGCCTGGTGGGGCTCCTGGTGGCACAGAAGTCCCCAGGAAATGCCAGGCCAGTTAGCACCCAGGTGAAAGGTGGGTCAGGGTGCCTTAAACCCTAGCCTTCACATTTCAGTGAGTATGAGGGCCAGGTATGGCTACAGCCACCTGAGCCCTAGGGGATGGAAGATGCCAAGAGAGGAGTGGGGACCAGGCAAGGCTGCAGTCACCTGAGCCCACAGGGAAGGAAGATCCTAGAGGCCCATGGTTGGGGATAGTTGTGTGGCTCTGGAGAGAGAGGGCAGTTGTGAAGGCCCTGACAGGGCAGAGGTGTAAGTGGCCCCATGCAGAGTAGAGTTGAATGGGAGTAGGCCTGAAGGGCTGTGTGTGAGGGGGGCTGAGTAGGGCTGAGCAGGGAGTAGGCCTGGAGGGCAGTCCCAGGGACTTGTTGAGTAGGGCCAAACTGGGAGTAAGCCTGAAGGACAGTGCAAGGGCCAGCCCCATGAGTAGTTGAGTGTGAGGATGATGAGAAAACCCCAGGGTGGGGCATGGTGTAGAGGTCCCA
The DNA here is from genome assembly GCF_001723915.1 of Gavialis gangeticus. Classification (NCBI taxonomy): domain Eukaryota; kingdom Metazoa; phylum Chordata; order Crocodylia; family Gavialidae; genus Gavialis; species Gavialis gangeticus. The sequence continues at coordinate 129,212,154 of NW_017729032.1, forward strand.
GACTGGGAATAATAGGAACCCCATGTGTGGGGAGTAGGCCAAGGTATGTTTTTGGACACCTGAGGCTGTAGTTGGGCCTGAGACAAAATAGGGGGGCTCAGCCAGGAAGCTAGGGGTGCATCCTGACCCCGGTAAGTCCCCTACTGAGAGGAGGCTGAGTGTGGGTCAAAAATTACAGCAAGGGAGAGCACAACCATGTGCTGCTCCAAGGAGGGAGGGAGAGACCCCATGAGACCCAGGAGCACCAGTCATCGTGTGAGGGAACATCATTTGTGTGTGTGTGTGTCATCTGTGAGGCTTGGGATGCAGTACAGGGGTGGTTGGAGCTGCATACATAGGCCCAGAAGAACCGGGGCACCAAAGGGCAGCCTCCCACCTAATTAAGACACCAATTATTGAACAACAAAGTGTGGCAGGAGAGAGAGATGGGCAGTTAGCCCAGAAACAGGTGGGCGGGCCAACTTCTAACAGGCCCCAGGAAGGTCCCCTGTTACACAAATAAAGATTTTTTTTTTTGTAAACACCTACTTGGTCTAATAAAAGATATCACCTCTTGTATGAGTTAGAAATGCAAAAGGAATCAGAAGTGTAATGTATGAAATTGATCAATCTTGGGTTGTCAGGAAAATGCTAGTTAATCTAAATGGGTTTTTTCCATCTCTCCCTTCTATATTCCTCTAATAAATGGGTAGGTGATGGGACTGCCACCTTTGACAGACAACCCTTCATCATCTGGTCAAAACAGATCTTGTGGGTTGGCACATTTGTGTAGCCTCCCCTTGTACTATTAGAGGGAACTTTTCAAAGTGCAACTTAAGCATGCCCAGTGGAATGATTAGCAGATACTGCATGCATCTTAGGATGGTCAGCGAGACCCTCCTGAAAACATGCTAAGTGGGGAAAATGGCGATAGCTGATAGCTGTGTTGGGTGTACCACACATGCCTGGTGGAGGAAAAATAACTTTAGCAGCCAGATTCTATAAATACAAGGCAGTCTGTAATATACTGTTCCTTGCCAGAAGCCTTAGTGAGGAGAGGAATAGGTTTTGCCAGAGAATGACCTCAGGAGGAAGCTTATATAATGTGTTAAGACCTGAAACCAGAGTGGAGGAGCAGCTGCTCTCTCCTCTTCCTCATTCATAGACCCAGACTACTATAAGTTCTCTAGGTCTATGCAACATCAGCCTAGAGATAACATATCCTCCACTGAGGTTATGTTATCTCTAGGCTGATAACATATCCTCCACTGAGGAACAGTATAACACATATACTGTAATTCTCAATATTTCCTTTGTATAATTTTCATTTATACCTGTTATCTATTAGTTATAGTAAAATGAGTTGATAATTTTAGACATTTTTGTGTGTCATTATTAGTCACTGAGGAAACTTGAATGATATTTGCCCTACAAAAGATGCTACTGGTTTATATAGTGAACCCAGAGGAGTTGTTTACTCTACTCTGTAAAATCCTTATATTTGCTCACATTTTACTGTCCTCCAAAGAACTCTGATGTCAGATGTCACTCTTCAACATCGTTCCATCCCCCAGATCCCATCTCTTGTATAACAGACAGAAAAAGGACTTTATGGACTTTCTCCAGCTTGCACACAGGCAGAAGGCAGAGTAGTCATAGTCATTTGCAGATTTGGGAGTTCTAAAAGGGGCTGCACATGGTGTGGTCCATCATCAAATCTAAAACAGTACATATCTTTCTTCAAGTAAAAAAACAAACAAACCCCAAACTAGAAACTTTACTAATATGCTAAGGGCTTTGGGCTGTATTTTTCAGTTTAAGGTTGCTGCAACTATATGTATAACTTTATTAGAATGAGTTAAAACAGTCTGCAAGGCTGTGAAATAGGAGCTACATTACCAGAGGCAGCTAACAGACAGCAGAATTGCAGTAGAAGGGATACCTTGCTTAGTGGAACAGCAAGATCATTAAAAGCCAGAGAGGTTCATTGACACCTGTGGGATGAAGAGTTTAGAAGGAATCAGGTAGATTTTAATAATCCATGAATTCAACTGACTCCCTGTCTGCTGCCTGGACAGAAATGCTGATGCCACTGCCAGGCAGTTGGTTTCAAACTTTGGGTAGACCAGGAATCAAAGGGGAGTACAAGTGCACCTGTACCCCCCCCCCCCCCTGCCACACCCTCCCAAATCTACCCCTGTGTCTAGCTTGCCTTCAATGCTTTCTTTGCAGGTACAAAACATATTATTTTTTATAATTTTGCTGAGCTATTCAAGTAACCAGCTCTAGACAGATGGCCTAGATATGGATTGTGTGACATGCCAGGCGGTCAGATGAGTAAGCAGGACTATTCCTAGTCTTTTGATCACCTGTCAGCCAAAGCAGCAAAAAAATCACTCAGTGATCCTCTTCTAAATTAATGTACATATTCAAGTTACCTCCTAAGATAATAAATAATGCAGTGGCTGTTTAGTAATCTACCAGATACCAGAGCCTTTCATACAGCAGAAATCAGTATAATATGTTGTATCAGTTCTTAAAAGTTATTTCATCAGTAAAAATAATTATGGCATTATTTTAAGGCCACAGCAGTAGCAATGTCTGGTAAAACAGATTACTTGCTGCTGGATACTGTGTCCTTGTTTTTAAATATAGCTTACAGTTTTTTTGTATGATGATACAATCACTTCTCAGCCTCTGTGGCTCAGATCAAGTTTGCTTATTCGGTGATCATAGTACAGATTATAGCAGTGATCATACTGAAAACTTTTGCAGCAAATACATTTGATAACTGTTGGTAAGCAAAGAGGGAACCATGTTTTATATAACATCCAGTAACAATTTTCTAAGCCATTTCTTCAGGAGAATGTGCAAGGCTCCACTTGAACAGAATGGTGTAGGCAGGCACAGAATGGTGCAGAGATGGCCAAAATTACATTTTGCTCACCAAGAATGTCAGCAACTTTTGGTTTTGTTTTTTCCAAATCTATTAGAACTTTTCAGATGTTCTCTAACATGACTAAACTTGGGAAAAGGATGTCTTACATAGATTATATAAATATATAGATGGAGAGCTTCCCAAAATCATCTTATGGACAGCTACATCTCAGAAGTAGATGCATAAGCGTCCAAAACTGCTGCTGCATCTCTGCTGTACTATGTAATTATTTTTACTGCTTGTAAGAAAAGTAACATCTTGTAAAAAGAATAATTATGATGATATGGAATTGGATACAATGCAGCTTAGCATTAGGAGTGGCTTTTCTTATCTACTCTTAAGACTTCACAAATACTGATTTTAAATCCCTATCTCTCTGTTCCCACACACCACAGAGGTTGATCCTCAGCTGGTATAAATCAGTATAGTTCCAATGACTTTGAAAAAGCTATGCTGATCTACAACAGTTAAGGATAGGGTCCACTGCATTTAAGGGTTAGTTCATTTGACATAAAATGTAGACACACACGATTTTCTAGCCTGTTATTTTTATAAATATATAATGTCATTGAGGTATTATGGCAAATACAAAGGGACCTTGAGTGACTAGACATCTGTGCAGAAAGAAAAATGAAATTCAGTTTTGAAAAGGTGAAAAAAATACAATGCGTGTGGTGGAAAATAATATGACAGAACTATTCAATAATGCAATAATACTTTGAATTTTCACAGTGCCTTTCATCACAGGTTCTAAAGTGCACTATACAGGTACGTAAGTATAGTTCATCGATGTTACAGTTGAAAAAATAGGCATCCAAAAATGTTACATGACTTGCTTAAGGTTACACAACGAATCAGTGAAGAGAAATGCAGGCAGTACAAGAAACAGTTTGTTGTAATTGTACATGCAGACACACAAAGTTGAGGACAGGGTCAGCTCTTGGCAGAAACTGGCTATATTTGGGGTAGACTACTGAACCTACCCATGGGGAGGATTATCCATCATTATGCAATATCATGCTCAGTTGACTACCCATTTAATATTTGGGGGGGATGGTATTTTTCCTTCTCTTTTGGGCTGCTTTGTGTTTCATTATGGCTAGGGACAGACATTGCACATAAACCAGTTTAAGTGATCCGAAACTGGTTTAAACCTGTAACAGAACAGATGTTCAGTGCATATAAACCAGTTTGAAAATGAATAAGACCAGTTTGAGATAAACCTGGTTGAATGTAGTATCAGACTTAACTGATCTGGGTCAAACCGGTTTATGCAATGTCTGTCCCAGACCTTTTGCTGGCTGAAGATGAATCAGATTCCCCCAGCATGCTCTCTGGGCTGGGTGGGGCTCTCTGCTACACAGCAGAGCTGGCCCCTCCCCTCTGTGCCCTGGGTGCAGCTCTGGCAAGACTGCAGGCTGCTCCCCTCCTCCCTCTCACCACTCCCAGCTAAGCAGGAATTCCCTCCTCCCCTCTGCCTTCTGGAGAGTTGTCTGTATATTAGACAGCAGACCACATGCTGGCTAGGATCCAAGGTGAATCAGCAGGTATCTGGTAATGTCCCTCTGTTTTTTTAATGGGGTGATAAACAGAGTTAGGGGTGATAAACACTGTTATAAATTCCCTCCTGGACTAATCAGAGCATCCTGCTGGAGCCTGGCCACCACCTATCCCCCTCCCCCTCAGCTCAGTACTGTGCAAGGGAAGGGAGAGCTGCTCTAGCAGTCCCTGGCTTGTAGCCTGAGCCACTGCAGGCATGTGCCTGCATTTCTGGGATGTCTGTGAAGTTACAAAGTGACTTAGCCTAGCCAGGTTAAAATAACCTGCAAAGATTGAATCAATTCAGGCTCAGACTTTTTGTATGTCTGTCCCTAGCCTATATGTTCTTATATAGAGGAGGGAGAGTAGAAATCCCTTTTACATAATTATGACACCATCATATTCACATGTTTCTAGGCACAGAGGAGTAAACATGTGCCCATTTGTTCTCTCCCTAGGTAAGTCGGGTCAGAAGGGATGGGGAAAAGGCAAAGCCTGGACTCTATCCTCTGTATCTGCTGAGCCAGGACAGATAACATTGAAATACGCTGCTAATCTAAGCTATCATGAAATTACTTTCCTCTTGGAGCAAGAAGGAAGCAAGAGTGATAGTGAGGGTATCTCTGAGACACAAATCTTCCTAGAGCTACTCCTACTCCACGCTGGGCATAAATTCAAAATGTAATTTTGGGTTTGTCCTTGTCTTCTCTCTCTCTTTCCCTCTTTTCCAACAATATTTAACACTTTTTTCTGTTATTATTCTCCTTGATTTTTTTTAACTTTCTTTTTCTTCTCTCTGGGCCAGTTCCTCATTGAAACTGAGACCCCAAAACACCATCCTTGAAGTTTAAAAAATCTTAAAGTGGGTGTGAATTTGATTTATATGTGATTCAAGGAGACTATTTATTTGCTTTAAAAGTATTTTCCTGGGTAAAGACAAGAATACCCAACATCTTGCATGATCCAATGTGAAAATGGAACAACAAAAACACCTGGTTTCCTGTTTAATTCAGATCATCATTTTTTTTAAATCAAAACCTAATCCTACTTGTAAGCATTAACCTTGTGAATGCTGAGGGGGAAAAAAGGCAATTACTTATTTGGTACTTTGTTTCCATTTATTAAAAAGTTCCCAGTTAGTTTGACCTAAAGGCTCATCGCTGCTTTCACCTGGCCTCCTCAGTGGGCCTATTACATCTTAAAACAAGATTATATTCTTTGGTTTGTTTAAATGCAACATCCTTGCAAAAAAGATTCAAGACTTAGACTTAGATTCAAGACTTATTTTTAGATTTACTCTCGCCATAATTCATATTTGATCTTTCTTTGACTGTGACATTCATCATAAAACAGCTGTGTTTAAAAAAAATCTCTGCTTTCTGTTTTTTTATTTTTTATAAATTGTCACAGAATATGGATAACTTTAAAACTGATTATATAACTTTTAAAAAGATCCATTCCATTCTTAGTCATCAGTTAAATTATTAAGGTAGCAGCTGCAATCCACACACCCTTTATGCTTTAACCATGAAAGCAGGAATGAAATTTATCAGTTATCAAATACAATGTCTTCTCTGTGTGAATAAATTATCCTGCAGTTATAACTTACAAAACGTTCCCTTCTCTATTCATACCAAATGCATCAAGTCATTTGGATGACAGTATGATACAAAATGATCTGAACTGTCAGAAGCTGCAGTGACTTATTGTATAAAGATCTTCCAATCTTTCAGCAGCTCAAAATAGTAGCATAGGAGAAAAAATTCCTTCCTCAGATGGCTGCTCAAATATAAATCAGCATTAATGAACTGTAGTAATTGAACAACATTAATTGTCACTGTAAAGTTTGTTCTTCACAGGAAAGTACAGTTAATATGTGGCGAGTTAAACAATGACAATTGAAAGGACAATCACGATGATTTGACATCCTTTTTCAAACTAAACCTTCTAAGCAAAACACTGGATAAAATTTTAGAAAATTCCCATTAACTACCAATAGCTTTTCTTACTAGCGCTGAATTTATTTCAGTGTTAATTAACAAAACTCAGCTAATGTTTCTTCCTGTGTTTACAAGTTTAAAAATGTAGATTTACAATATATTTGCCTTGAAAGGGGGCTAAGCATTGATTGCTAACATTACCTGATTTTTAAATTTCTTCTGAAGCTTCCCACCACAGCTGGCAGAAGCTCCCCACACTATAGTGTGTCTATTAAAATTGTTTCAAAGGGGAAAAGAAACATAAAATAAAAGTAGGCTGAGAAATAGTCATCTGTGTAGTTGGAAATTGGCCCATTTGGTTAGGCCTCTTCTAGAGTACTGCATCCAGTTCTCAGCACCCACATTTTAAAGGAAGTAGAGAACCTGGAAAAAATTCAGAGGCAAGTGGCAAAAATAATAAGAGAGTTGAAATGCAAACACCACAAGGAAAGGTTGAGAGAAAGAGGTATGTCTTGTTTATAGAAAAGGCAATTAACAGGAGATATGTTGGCAGTTTCAACTATTTGTTGAAAAGTTGCCTTCAAGAAGAAAAAGAAGGCAGGATCTGAAATAATGGGTTTAAACTGAAGCAAAACAAATACACTAATTTTCAGGAAAAACTCTGGAACCAGTGGCTGCAACCATATGACAACACATGACAACCAGCAGCAGTGACAACCAGAAATCACCATTACCCCTGAGTGTGACAACTGCTCTGGGTGCCCAGTCTTATTGTTAGGCCTCTGTCTGGAAATACAGGAATGTCAAGACAGAGAAACAAATTGTTTAGGGAATCTGAGGGATCTCCTTCATTGGAAGTTTCAAGAAGAGCCTGCAGGCATATGTGTGGGGTTAAACTAGATGACTTAAGAATCCTTTCAAGCCAATGATTCTAATTAGAGTCCAGCTTATGCCATGAAGCACATTGGTTTATTTTCCAAAATTCAGCAGGCTAGATCCTTAACTAGTATAGATCTGTATAGCTACACTGAAGTCAATGCAGTGATCTTGATTTATGCCAGGGGAATCAAACTCATCAGGCCCCTTGACCCAGGTGAGTAGAGTGGACCCAGTCTGAGGGCCAGACAAGTAGCACAGGGCTGGTCCATGGGCTGCATCCAGCCTGCAGACTTAATTTGCACACTGGATCCAGCATGTATGGATGATCCAGTGCGGGTGACACATCCCAGACCTGCCTCACATGTACCATGCAGCATCCTTTGACCCCCACATACCTTGTACGGCATATGCTGGATTCAGCCCCACGCACCATGTGCAGCATGAGCAGCCAGTCTGACATGCACTGCAGGCGGCATGCGGGTCCAATCCAGGACCCTCAGGTTGGATGATAGGGCTCTGTGGGTCATATCTTTGACATCCCTGATTTATGCCAATTGAAGATGCAGTCTATAGATTTCTTTGTTTTTCAACCCTTGCTCTAACTACAAATGACTTCATTTTTCATGTAAAGTGTCCAATACATTCTTGAATTGTACTAAGCTTTCTTCAGTTATATTCTGTGACAATATGTTCCCTAGGCTCATTCTGCATTGCCTGAAAGTATTTTATCTGTCTTAAATTAACTGCCTTCCAATTCCTTTGAAGATCTGCTTGGTCCAGTATTATGAGGAAGGGTAAATAAGAGGACTGAATAAGAGTGCCCAATCTATCTTTTCTTAGTTTTGGGTCCTGTTATCTATCTTGTTTTCACAGTGACCAGTTCCAATCTTTTTTATGCTTTTTAAAGAATCTCCATACTTCTAATATTCCTATCATTCAATTTAGTTCTTCCTTTCTTTTTAAACTGAGTTTATCATTACACACTAAAAACACCCACAAGAACAGAAAAAAATTAAATGCTGTTGAGTAACTAGTTTTAGCCAAAACAAAGCATGAAATGCCACAAAATAACCCTGCCTTTCCTGTCAGAGAAAGCCTAGTATTAGACAGTGGTGCTCAACCTATAGCCATGTTTTATGCATGAATAGCTCCCAGAGCCATAGCAATAAGTGCTGCCGATTCTCCCCTGCCCCAAATTTCCAGACCCACAGAGAGACCCTAGGGCTGGATGACATGGCTCTGAGTGATGGATCAGAGTCCATCTGTGGCCAAACCCAGCTTGTAGGTTCAGACCAGTGCACAGAGTAAGCCTGAAAAGCTGAGCAGGCAGCATAGCACAGCACAGCCTGGGGAAGTGAGGAAGCAGTAGCAGCATGGCACATGTTGGGGAGAGCAGTGAGAGGTGGTAGAGGCACCTATGTCTGGGTTGGAAGGATCAGCCAGTCTTTGAAACTAGCTCTGTTAAAGCAGCCTGCTCTAGACAGGCCACTAGTGAGAGGCTGAAAAGGGAATCCTATCCAGGGTGGATAGAAGACTGATAAAGGTGGTAGCTGTAGTAAATCCTTTCTAAGGGATCACAGGACGGGGGACCACGTCAGACTCTCTAGCACACATACAGTATATGTGGACACGGGTTCCTTTATTTTAATGTTACATAATAAACATTAAATAGAAAAAGAAGAAACAAATACAAGGAGACAGGCTAAAGCATGAACAAATGCTCATTCAACAAATTCTCATGCTTTTGATATGCCTGACTGCATGCTTATAAAATTTTAAACTAGATCCATTCTGCTCAGTGGAATTTATGCAGTTCTTTGAAACATCTGACATGCTCTTTTTGATCAGATCCTATAATCTGACCAAATCTTGGGCAGGTTTTGCACAGGTGCAGGCATGCACCTGCATGGCTCTGACTGCAACCAGGAAGAGTACTTTAACTTGTTTCCTGTTCTTACTATTCACAAACAGTTTATTTTACTTTGTTAGTATGATATAGTATGCAGCTGTTCAACACCTAAGTGGCGAGGGCCCAATGCCCTATAAGCTACACCAGTGGGGGCTGCATGGCTTCAGGGCAAGCCATGGGCCCCACGTGCTGCATACCATACAGATGCCCCTCCTCCCCTGCTATGACCCTCCACTGCTCCACCACACATCTGTGCAGCCCTCACCATTGCAGCCTGCTCCCTGCACCACCCATGGCCAGCCCTCCACTGCACAGCATGTGCCTCCTCCTTCTCCCCTCTTGAGGGTGAGCCTGAGGCCACCTGGGTGTCCTGCTGTGTTGGACACCCAGGTGGCCTCGGGCTCACCCTCAGCTCCCCTTACCATTCTGCGCTGCAACAAAAGCCAGAGAAGGGAAGGGGCACCAAGAGACTCTGGTAGGAGCTCAGTGTAGATCTACAAGTCAGTTTACTAAGATAGGCCAGGTTTTCCTTTGGTAAGGAAACTTGGGGCAAACAAAGAGACTGTATGTATAGTCGATACTTACAGTCTATGAATCTATACTTATTCAGATTCATAAAACAAATTCTAGCCTTCTTCGGTGTCTCAACTGTGCCTCCAGTAGTTCACTGTCAGTCATTTCTACAGCTGAGTTAACACTACCACACCAGAGTTAAGGTTTTTAGCTAGAACTAAAAATAGTCTGCATGGCTATAAAACAGAAGAGAAAAATTATCTGGAATGCCTAACAGATAGCAAAGTTGCAGGAGAAAGGTTATATATAGTTTCTGCCCCAGGGTTCCTTGCCAAAGGAAAACCCGGCCTGTCTCAGTACAGTAACCAGTAGATCTGCAACAATACCTTAACATAGTCAAGAACATGCAACATCAAAATTGTTTTAGCTCTGAGACTATAGGTGCAGACAGAAGTGACATTTTTCAAGTGATCTGGCCCCTGAAAGCACACTACACCCAAGTCGTAACACATGTGCAAGGCTGCAAAGCACTTTTAAAATGGTCAATTGCACAAAAAAAACTAACCCTGGTTAAATCAGGAATTACATTAAGGTGCTCAAAAGCAGAGCATTTTAGGGAACTTGTGTACCCTCCAGAGTTGAATAGATGTCTATATCATGCAGGCCATGCAAGGAACCAACAACTACTAGACAGATTACCATCTTGTCAGATCCATTATGAACGACTGGCTTGCTCCACAACACAGAAAACAGCCAGAAGCAATGTGAAAGACTCTCAACACCAACTCTTTAAGACCCCAAGGTCTGTAACGATCTGTAACAGTGTCTCCATGAAAAGGTCTGTTCCTTGTCCCCAAATGAAGGCAACATTAAGACACTCTGGAAGGGGTTAAAACCATCAACTATATGGTCTATTCTGACTTCATTGACACCACAACTACTTCGATGAAAACAACACCAAGATCTAAGCCCTCTTGACCAAAAGAAAAGGGCTCATTCTGCTCAGCAAGATGGCACCTCATCTCAGCAGAAGAAGCAGATGTATCCGCTCCTCAAAGCCAAAGCTCAAAGGAGGATATGGGAAATCAAAAATCAGTGTTAGCATGATACAACCAAAGAGATCCAGCTCTATGCTGCAGAGCAATTAAAATTCATTTGTGAATTTTGCCATTTGAATCTCTCTCAGTCTCAGAATAAAATGGGAAAACATCAAATGAACAAAAAAGGATTCATGGTGTGAAGAATTATCCCTTTAAAACTATCTTTTGTTTTCAGATGTTGCGGTTCCCAATGTTCAGGCAAATTTCTAATTAGCACCTTTTTCCTACCTGCACAAGACCAGCATCTCTGTATTTCCCAGTGGAAAAATCGAAATACCTGACCACCTTTCATTTTATATCTGCTGAATATGATATAAACTCATAAGACCCTCTTGTTAAACTAGGACATGTTCTGAGTATTCTGAGGAAAAAAAGAGCTGACCTGACTCTTTCATGGACTAAAAGGAAAAAAATACTTGAGGAAAAAAAAAAATACTTGAGGAGGACAATATCCATTGTTCATTCACAAATCAGCAGGCAGTTTTTTACGTAAGACATATAAGGCTAGCAAATTCTGAATTGTGAACCTCATGTTCAGTGACAAACCTGAAGAAAGGAAAAGAGATTTAAATAAGTAAAAGGAGGACCTCCTAGAGGTGACTGGATTTAAATGCAGCCATGCCTATCTACGTATTCATGAGTATGAAGCAATATCCTTATTAACACAAGCTGCTGCTGCATGTGCCTTTGTGCTTAAAAAAGTGCACATGAATTGACTTATCAGCAATCACATTCCAGGCAAGTGGTAAGAAACCCTAAAATATTACCAGGAACATCATCTGTGAAAGTTAGTATAACTATGAAGCTAAAAACGCTTCTAGTAAACCAATCATAATCCTCCAATCCAGTCATAATGATGACTGCTTTGCTTCTCTGTGTTTCCAGTCTATTTAAACATTCGAGCATATCATTGTTGGAGAAAATTTTCCTCTCTCATGGAGTATTATTACAGTATTATTTTGTTTCTTCCCTGCCAAAATGCAAGGACTTTCGAAAAAACAGAACTGCCTGCTAAGGCATGCATTTCCTTATAGCAATATGTCAAAACATAGAAAAAGAAGGAAAATTACATCAAAATTACATAACAGAAATGCCCCCAAAGAAACATACATAAGGCTCTTCTACATATTCAACTTAAAGATGGACAGAAACCAGCTACAGAGTTGTTACACATTTTAAACACTAACTTTATGACTGGTTGGCTCTTTTTATAGCTGGACAGTCATTTTTATCATGTGATAATTACTTTGCACATGTGGCTTATCTAAATTTATTGCACAATTAACCAGTTAATTGTGTGCTAATTACTTTGCATTTGTGGCTGCTCTTACTTTGTATGTGTGGCTGGTCTAAATTTACTGCGTGATTAGCCATTTAATTGTGTTATATATTTACTGCGTAGGAGGGACTATAGACCCATAGAAAAGTAGAGCTGAAAGAAACCTCAAAAGATCATCTAGTCCAACTGCCTTGACTAAACCATGCCAGTCAAGTGTCTGTCTAACCCATTCTTAAAAACATTCCAGCGTGGTGATTCCTTCTCCTCTTTCAGTAGCCTATTCTGATACCTGTTCCACTGTCATAGTAAAAAAGCTCTTCCTAATATCCAACCAAAGTTTCCTTTGTTGTAATTAACGATCATTACTTCTTGTCCTGGCTCTTGTAGTCAGAGAGAACAGTGTTTCCATCATCTTTATAACTATTCTTTAGGTATTTAAAGGCTGAGGGAGGATTATTAAATCCCCTCCTCATTCTTCTGTTCTCCAGACTAAATAATCCCAGTTCATTCAGCCTTTTCTTCCAAATCATGTTTTCTGAACTGCTAATCATTTCTGTTGCTCCTGGATGGACTCTTTCTAGTATGTCTATATGATTCTTGAAGTTAGGGGCACAAAACTGGACATAATATTCTACGTAAGGCTTCACCAGTGCCAAATAGAATGGGAAAAATCACTTCACTTGATTTGCAAGTGATGCTCCTGCTAATGTAGTCCACTATGCTATTGGCCTTTTTTGTAATAAGAGCACTGTTGGCTCATATTCAGCTTATGGTCTCCTGTAACATCCAGGTTCTTATCTACAGCGATGGCCTAGGATTACACAGTGCCCTATATAGGGAAACAGCTGAGGAAACAAAGCTGTACCTTGATGGCTGAAATTAAAGACTTCCTGCCATAAGAAACATGGGATAAGATTGTCAAAACTGACTAGTGGTTTAGGTGCCAAACTAGGCAAGATTTAATGGAGCCTGGCTAAGCTCAGGCACCCAAACATTGGAATACTCAACATCATTGGTCACTTCTCAAAAGTCAGTCTTGATTTTATTTATTTATTTATGTTGTATTTCCTATGGAAATCTAAAAATATTACTTCCTTTGTTCTTACATCAACTTAATATAGCATGACTTCACAAGGACCTCTTGTTAAATTGCAATTCATCTTTAAATAAATTAAAGGAAAGATTACTTGAAAGAAAAAAAGCTTAAACATGCATTCACAAATCAGCAGGAGAGGAAGCTAACAGAAGTGTTTAGCCTGGTTTAAGTGAGCTCTTTACAAGAAAACAAAACTATTCTGAATTCTAGATCATACGTTCTTTAGCTATAAATGAGACAGAGGCATTAGTCAGGTATGTAAAAATGCTAAGATTCATCAATGTAGGCAAATTATTATATTAAATTTCTTAAGAAAATAGGGCTGGAAGTGACCTCACAAGGTAACCTAGTCCAGCTGCCAGCTCAAGGCAGGATGATTCCTGACTGTCAAAGAATTATGGCTAATTTGAATCAGTAGTCCTTCAATTTCCAACACTGGTTCTTGTGATACTTTTTCCACTAGCTTAAAAAGCCCTTTAGAACCCAGCATTTTTCCCCCATGAAAGTATCTGTAGACTGCAATCAAGTCAACTTTCAATATTCTTTTTGATATACTAAAAATCAATTGAGTTATTTAAGTAAGTCTTTAACTGTAAATAATTTTCTCCAAATTTCAAAACAGTTTCCTTTACCAACCAAATCTGCAATCTCCTCAAAAAATTAAAATTAAGACCTATTTCCATAAACCATGATGACTGGTATTAATTATTTTACTACCCTTTAATTTTTATTAATTAAATTCATTATCAGATTTTCTGTTATTTTGTCAAGATTCACGTGCTTTCCCTTTTAGGAATTTAGTTCAAGAGTAACACTGTTCCAGTCTTATGGAGTTTCACTGGTATTCCAAGGCATTGAAAATTAACATTCAGCAAGTTATTTGGTCCTGCTTATTAAAAAAGAAAAGATTATTCCTAGGATTATTTCTATTTAATGCTTTCCTTGCTTACTAAGAAGGATAGGAAAGTACTTCACCAGCTTTATGTAGTACATATGCACATATCTTGCTACTTCTTTCCAAATGCAAAATAAAAGTATTTATTGGACGTTTCTGCTTGTTGTGTATCATTATCCACAATTTCACCATTTCCTTTTAGGAATGGCTTTCTTTTGTTTCTAATACACTTTAAAAACGAAATCTCTTTATTACCCTTTAGCCCTGCCAGATGTCAATTTTTCTTTTTTATGTTTAGCTTTCCTCATCAATTGTCTGTTCCTCATATTTTCTAATAAATACTGATTGCTATCTATTTACTGTTTTCCATTTATTATATATTGCTTTCTTATTGTAGACTGATGCCTTCATGTCAACATTGAACCAGGAGGATCTTTAAGTGAAAGTTGTCCTCTTTCTTGATTGCAGATTTATTGGCTTTCCAACCATTTTATAAAATCCTTTTAATAAACTCCCAATTTAATTCCCATTTTTCTAACTACATTTTTCAACCCACTTGATTTTGTTCAAAGTTTTCCTCATCTTCTTTTGAAGCATACAATATACATATTTATTACTGTTTGGGACTGTCCTGTTTTTGCCCATATAAAATTAAATCAGGTTATGACCACTGGTTCCTAAGCAACTTCCAACTTTCATTCCAGTGACTGAGTCATCTTTTCCTTCAGAATGAAGAGCTTGCTGCTTTGTTACTTTGTATTGGGTGCAATTGCTTTATGTTAGAAAATCATCATTTTCCATTTTTAGAATTGTCCGGACCAAATTTTAAGTGTATGCTGGCAGCACAAGAGTTAATTTTGATCATGCGCAGACAAGCAGACAAGGCCTATGGAAAATTCCACAACATGCCCAGCATGTGCCCCCTATGTGACCCTTGGCTTGTCAATCAAAGCTGACCTAGCTTTGTAAGAACACGCATGCTCAGTTCTGCTCAGCAGATGAAGTAATCTGACCAGACACATGCTCAGTCTACAGACTGCATGATGTAATCGGACTAGAAATTTCTTTAGAGAAGACAACCTGATTGGCTACCCGGTTGTCATAAAGACTTGGGGGGAAGTTAGCGAAACAGAGAATGAGAGAGAGTTTTGGGGGGTGCTGACAGTGGTACTAACAGGGAAGATTTGTCCTGAGAGCAGAGGCTGGCCTGACAGGGACTGCTCCTCAGGAGGACTTTAAGCCCACTGGTCTCCTGTCCGAACCCTGAGAGCAGAGGCTGCTAATGCAAGGACTGCTCCTCAGGAGGGAGACCACGCTCGACCTGCAAACAGATACTGCCTTAGCAGAGACCGTCTCACAGGGAGAGATTCGACCCTGAGAGCAGAGGCTGCTATTCACAAGGACTGCTCCTCAGGGGGGAGACCACGCTCGACCTGTTCAACAGATACTGCCTTAGCAGAGACTGTCCCACAGGAAGAGATCAAACCGATCCTGAGAGCAGAGGCTGCAGCTGCAGGGACTGCTCCTCAGGAGGGCTTTGGGCCCACTGGTCTCCTCACAGCTATGATTTTGCGATTTATTCGATTCGTCTTGATCTGATTATTCCATATTGATCTCTGGCTAACGAACTAATTTCTGGCTTCAACCTCGACCACGATCCCGCATCTCGACCACTGGCTACGACATCATAACTTCGACCTCCACATCGACTTCAGCATCTTAAAAACCACCCGTTTCGTCCATTTGGACTGGCGTCACAACATTCTACGTGTTACAGTTCTGTTATTCGTATCCCGATTTATGAGCTGTTGACCAGCCCTGGGACTATCGAGTTGGGCAGCCGCACCTAGCTCCGGCTAGAAAGCAAGGGCTCACTCGAGAACCCCGTGGGCAAACAGACCCCTTTTGTCGTTCGTACGTTAACACTGTAACTGAAAAGGCAAGAATTCTGCCTACGCTCTAAAAGCATAATAAATCAACTTTATTTGAAACCACATGTGTCCCGTACCACTCAAACTCCTGGCGCTAATCCCACTTGTTCATTCCGATCCTACCCTCGGCCTACCGTGACCTTGGGGCCACTGTTCCCCGACAAGAATCTCTAATAATGTTTCGCTGCTAGCTTCATGACACCTCCTGCATACATCTCCCAAGTCCAAAGTCAACATAACAACATTGCCAGTATTTCTGTATCCTATAAGAATAGGCAATTAAAAATCAGCTGAAGGAAAAGCAGGTTGAGAGTACAGATACAAAATCTGGAACATAACAGAAACTAGGATGGAAATGGTTAAATTAAAGTAAGCACATAGTCAAAAACAAAAACTATAAAGTGTCTGTGTGCCATTGTGAGAAATACAGAAGCAAAACAATTGAACTAGAATATGTGGAAAACTACACCTTGACATAATGACACTAAAACGTGGTAGAATGACATAAAACATGAAACCTCACTCTAAAATGAATAGGAAAGATTTTTTTTCATAATGGTGGAAGACTGGCACTACACCTAAAAAAATAAAATAATAAAAACTAATGAGGATAAGTTATAGGTGAAGAGGCCCATGCAGTGGAACCTGGCTGAATATGAACTCTGAGTCATAAGTATATACATATACTAATAGGATTATTCTAGAACATACCAAGAAAAAGAGATTGAGTGCACAATGCTGAGGGATGGCAAAGAAACCACTAAGATTGATAAAAATATAACAATGAAGAACTTGGGTTGCCCACATACAAACTACTCATATGTCATTATGGGACAAATCTTACAGGAACAATTTCTTGACACTTTAAATGATTGATTCTTGGAACAACACGTTCTATAACATGCAAGAGGAGAAGTTATTCTCAACGTTATCCTTTGGAGCATATGGTGGAAGTAGTAACTAAAGCTGAGCCACTAATTAACAGTGATGCAAAACAATTAAGCTCAATTGTTTCCAGGGAGGACAAATATCAAAATGTAGAACTCTGGTACTAATCTTTATAATAGGCAGTTGTGGGGCAGGGGTTACAAATGCAATAAAATTAACTGAAAAGACATAAACATCAAAAACGAGAAAATTAAATCTTTAGACTCGGGATGTATGTGACATAGTCATATCATAATAGTCAAGGTATGCATACCCCTAGGCTGTCAAACTTCTAAGTTTTATCATAAGTCTCACTATCTAGCATTTTTTTAAAAATTCAAGATTATGGATGCATGAGATCACCAAGGATTCCAAAAAAACCCCCAAAAGGGTAAATGTCTAGTTTCCGTAATTTTGGAGGGAAGTCTGAAAATATGACTCAGGTGACCCTCTAAAGGTTCTGAAACCAGAACACAGTATAACTAAATGACAAGGACTGGACTGAGTTTTTATTCAAATTAAAAATATTCTTTAGAATACGGTAACACAGTCAGATCCGAACTGAACTCAGAGATGCTTCCAGTTTAAGTTTCAGTACACCTAAAGCTGAGCATCTTGCCACAGCAGGATCCATATATAGACAGTTTGGTGTCTAGGCTTCCTCTGTCATGAATGGGGAAAGGTAGGTGGCCTCCAAATGGCAACTCATAGGCCAAGTACAGACAGTCAAAAAGCCTGAGGCTGAATCAATGCAAGTCTTTGCAAGTTAATCTATATTGCGATGATTGAACCAATAAGCAAGTGAACAGACATTCAATGTTGATCCCAGAAATGCAGCCACTGGCTTGCAGTAGCCCAGGCCAGAAGCCAGGGGACATCAGAGCACACCTCCCTGCTTGGCTAAAAGCTAGCCAAAGCTAGCCCACCCACCCCATGAGGGAGGGATAGTGGGGAAGGTGCAAAGCACTTCTGGAATGCTGGGGGATTTTTTGTGAGTTAACTGGAATCTGGAGGGCATCTGGGACAGAAGTTCATTAAACTGATTTAACCTAAGTCAGTGAAGTCTGATACTACATCCATCCAGGTTTATCTTAAACCAGTTTCAGCCAATTTGAAATCAGTTTATGTGTACGAAACTTCTGTTGTGTTACAGATTTGAACTGTTTTCTGATCACTTATACTGGTTTGTGTGTAATTTCTGTCCCTAGCCATAGTGACTAGATGCTGGGTAGGGATGCACCTAAAGCTCAGCAATGAAAAACACTCCTATCTTAACTCCCTCTACTTCTTCAAAGTTAGTTGTCTGATTCAGGACTGCACATTAGGTGCCTCTGCCCACTCAGAATCCAAAGAACTTAGTCTTCTAAGGGCATGTCCACATAAGCACACACATGCCTCTTGCAGCGTCTCAAACCCCTGAAATGCTGCAAGATGCATGTGTGGGAACAAAAAAACTTTCCTTGCAGTACATATTTGCAGTGTAGGCTACATCCAGGTACCAAAATAAAACCCAGGCAAAAAAAGCAGGGCATGGCACAGTCCTTGAGGCAACAGGAGGCTTGGGTCCTCCACAGAGCCGCTCTGGTAGTCAGCCAGAACATCTCTATAGCTGCCTCTTACCCCAGTGCTGAAGCACGCTGCCTGCCCGTGCAAGGCAAGCAGCGTCCAGGCTGCAGGGACCCAGGCTGTATGCCAGGAAAGTAGGGATTGGGGGGGGGCTGGAGGAGGGGAGAGGGGACGGGTTGGCCCCTGTTCGTTCCCCCAGCCCCTGCTTGTTCTTCCAGCTTCCCGCTCATTCCCCACCCCCAGCTTGTTCCCCCCATACCCCCATTATTCCCCCAGCTGCTGGATCATTCCCCCAGCTCCTCCATCTTTCCCCCAGCTACCCAATCATTCCCCCAGACCCTGGCTCATTCCCCCAGCTCCCCCATTGCTACCCCAGCCCTGGGCTCATTCCCACAGCTCCCTGCTTTCTCCCCCTCTGCCCTGCCCCCCACCCCACACAGCCCACACTCACTGGCAGTAGCAGCAGCGATTGGGGTGCTTGGAGCTATGTTGCCACTCAGACTGAGTAGCACTGGCTGCGGGTG
This sequence comes from Gavialis gangeticus, assembly GCF_001723915.1. NCBI lineage: Eukaryota > Metazoa > Chordata > Crocodylia > Gavialidae > Gavialis > Gavialis gangeticus. The sequence continues at coordinate 129,231,169 of NW_017729032.1, forward strand.
ACAGCTGGAATGGCCCCAAGGTGCCAGACAGTGCGCAGCACCCTGCTGAACTGGGCTGCACCCACACGATGCAGCAGTGGCAGCGCAGGTGCCAGGTGAAGCCGAGCCCCGCTGACCCCCGCTGCCCCACACCATGTGGAGGGGCTCTGCCACGAGGCTCTGAGTGCCCCGATCACCACTGCTGCTGCTGGTGAGTGCAGGCTGTGTTGGGGAGCTGGGGCTGTGCAGGAGGGCGGGCAGGGGGCTGTAGCTCCTGTGGAGGGACTCTGGGCCCTGCAGAGAGGGCAGTAGCTCCTGCAGGGGGGTTCTGGGTCCTGTGGGGGGACTGGGACCCTGCAGGAGGGCAGTCCATGTGCTTTGCTGACTTCAGACTAACATGACTAACTACCTCACTCTTACATAACTCAAGTCTCCCACTGCCAGGATGACTGCTCTAATTTCTAAGTTATTCACACAAGCAGGTGGTGATACCACCATCTCCTTCGGCTGTGTTTTTTGAATGCCAATGGCTATGGGTGCTATGCTTTTTACTGTATTCAAAGAGGTCAATGGGAGTTAGGCATGCTCTAAGCAAGTCCCCTCTAGGGACTTACACAGAGTTTCAGCACTACCTCAGCTCAGTTCTGGATCACAGCAAAGGGAAGAATTAGGAGAACAGCTGCTCAGACTGCCTTGCATCTACCCATGCTCTGAAGTCTAAATTTAGATGCCTCAACAAAACGATAGATTCAATGGGAAATAGAGAAAAAGAAACCTCATGAGGTCACCTAGTTCACTCTCTGCCCTCAGACAGCATTCATTACACCTAAACCATTTCTGACATTATCTGGCAGATATTTGTTCTGCTCTTACAAACTCTCCAACCTGGAGATTCAACAAGCTCTTTACATACTCTATTCCAGTCCTTAACTATTGTTACAGTTAGAAGGTCTTTTCTGATGTCCAACCAAATGTCTCTTCTTGTAATTTCAACTCATTACTGCTTGTCCTATTCCTAGTGGACAACTAGAAGAGTTTATAACCTTCCTTTTTGTGAAGACCTTTCCTGTATTTGAAGACTGTCATACGGCAAAGATATATTTAGGGGTGATATATTTTATTGGACCAACTGCAAGATTGGGAGAGATTTTAGACATTTTAAGCATAAAGTACTCTTCCTCAGAACCTTTGTTTTCAAATGATTATCTGAAAACTCTCCCAAATATTCAGTTGGTCCAATAAAAAGATTTCACCCACCAAAAATATTCTTGCCTCTCCCATTTTTCCTGAAACATCAGAGCTACAACATCACTCCAACATTACCATAATGTTTCTCTTTTCTAAAGTAAGCAAACCCAATCCTTCAAGTCTTTATTCATAGAATATATTTTCTAAATCTATGATCATGTTTGCTGCTTTGTTCTTGGCTCTCTCTTGAAGCACTGCACACTCCTGAAGAACTTTATCAAGGCAGAGGAGAGTGCAATGTAGTCACCAAATGAATTTGGGCATCTAAGAGAATTTATAGACTTGAAGCATGGTTCATCTTGATAATTTCTTGCAGGTAATATGTATTAGAGAAAAAATACACTGGCATCTCTATGAACAAAAATGTTGAAACGTATGAGATACTGAACAGGAAATAACTCAAACTATTATAATGAAATGTTATTCTAATGTATATCATGCAGAGATCTGGGATGATGTGCCATCAATATGCTAACAACAAAGGACAGTGCTAGGGGGAGGACTTGGGGGAGCTATAGCCACCCCAAAACTCACCTTAGCCTTCCCATAGCCACCCCTCCCTGTGTTGTCCAAGCCCTGCACCTGCCCCCTGAGCTATTGTCACCTTCCCCACACAGCTGAGCCAGCCCCAGTCCCCAGCGATATGGTGCTCCCAGCTCAGCTCAACCTGCAGGGCCTGTGTCCCACCTTTGTGTAGTGCACCCTCCCCCCCCCAGTTTTCTGTCTAACCCATCTTAGTCCCCCCACCGGGAAGAGGCTGGCACCGCCCCTTGCTGACAACACTCAGATCTCTCTCTCTTTTCTATAAGGCCCCTGTCCCACTGACTCAGTCCTTTCCCAGTGTCTCATAGCATTTGGGGACTGGATTCAGGTAAACCAAATTAAGATGAATCTAGAAAACACAGTGGTGATGGTGGTGCATAGGCAGCTTCACCTGGGAGGGACTGGAACACCTATCTTTGTTGGGGTTCAGCCTCCCCTTTTCATAAAGGTTTGCACCCTTGGTGCTCTTGGATCCTCTGCTACATCTGGATCTTCAGGTGGCAATGGTGGCTAAGAGTAACTTTCATCACATCCATCTGGTGAGAAGGCTCTGACCCTTTCTTTCAATACCTGCCCAGTGCCAGCCCAGCCAGGCTGTAGCCCTGTGCCATACTATGGGCCCAGAAATCTGGGGAAGGGCACTTGCCCACCCCCCATGCCTGCCGGACTTGTCACCTATGCCCACACACCCCCTGCCTCACCCAGTTGGTGGGCAAAGGAAAATCCCCACCAATCACCACTGAATTTTTACAACCAGTGTGCCAGCTGCCGCCAGCAAGTCAGCATGTGGACTGCTGCTGGCAAGAC
>NW_017729032.1:129238745-129243934 GCF_001723915.1 Gavialis gangeticus
TTCTCCACACACTGGGGGGCTGGGGACCAGGGACAGGGGGCACTGGGTCAGGAGTAAGGGGCACCAGCAGGGCTGGGGGAGCCTGTGGGTCAGGAGTGAGGGGCCCCAGCAGAGCCGAGGGCTGCAGGTCAGGAGGGAGGGGCACCAGCAGGGCTGGGGAGATGGAGAGGGCTGTGGGTTGGGGGTATGGGGAAATGGCATGGGCAGAGCACCTGCATATCAGGGCTGCTCCGCACCACAAAGCAGTGGTGGGGACAGCTGCAGCTGGACCCACGTCCTGGTGAGAGTGAAGGAAGAACTCTGATTTTCTATAATTAAAAAACCGAAAGCAAATGCAAAAATGTATAGGTATCTACAAGGTATTTTATTATAATGATTGAGGCATTTGTAGGCTTCCAAAGTGTTTTAAAAAGTTAAATATATTTAACATTGTGTTCAACTGATACATATATATATACATATATATATATATATAAAATGGTGTTTCATTTTAATCACAGAAAAATGCAGATTTGGGGTTTATCGGGGGATTTTGGATTTTTTAACAGAGGAAAACAGAATCCCTAAAGTCACTCTTCAGCTCTGCTGCCCTTTCCCTTGAGGTCTACTTGAGTCTAAGCCTGGACAGCTTCTGGAAGTGCTCTAAAACCTTCCAGTTTGGTCAGGCATTTAGACTAAGCTCAGATATTTCATAGACATTAGATTTCATAGACATTAGGGCTGGAAGGGACCTCATAAGATCATTAGGTCCAGCCCCATGTTTAGGGGGGAGAAGAGGATAGCAAAAAGAGGAGGGAAACAGATGATTAAAAATGGAGATGTAGGGGGTACCTATACATGAGCAGGAAGGTGGCTCTGATCGGAGCAGACTCATTTAATTGAGTGTGCTGGAGCATGGCAATTACCAGACTCCAGTAGCCTCCCACATCTCAAGTATTAGTGTCCCCACACTTCAAAATGGTGGCAGTGGTGCTTTATCTAAAGTTCATTCAACTTTGAAGCTCAGGGGTACTGATATAAGACACTGAGTGCTTTAATTAGAGCCGCTCTAATTAAAGCATTCCCCTCCCCCCTACCCCCCACCCAGCATGTGTATAAATGCCCAGAAAGACTATTACATGAAGAAAAAGTAAAGGCATTCAAGACAGTTCATTTCAGAGGGGAGACTATTAACAGAGGCACATAAGAGAAGCAGACAAAAGTAAGAGTAGTATAAATATGGTAAACACGGCACTTTATTCATTTTCTTTTATAATAATAGGAATAATAGGCATTCTGTCACGATGAATAGCTACAAATTTAGAATAAACTATTTAACATATCATTAACTTGCAGAACCCACTACTACAAGATATTGAGGCCAGAAGCTCAGCAGCATTCAAAATAAGAGTGAATACCTGTATAGATAAGAACATCTATTGTTACTGAAGACAGAATAAAAACAGTTTTAGCTGGGACATAATCCCTAACCACTAACAGACCATGCAGGAAGAAATTTCCCCTATGGGCAGAGTCTCTGATAACTGTCCACAATAGAACATGTCTTACATCTTCTCCTGAAGCATACCCAACAAGTCATACTCAAAGATGCATCTATTGTGATCAATTATTTGTAAATGTGATATAGAGAGGAGAATAATGAGAGAGGTGCAGAGTAATTACATGTTCAAAGGACTAGGAAAATGCTGGGCTAGGAAAATGATCCTACCATTCTGAATTTATGAATGGGGTATTTTGCATATTTCATGGCAAAAATGAGAGGGTCTTGTAACTGAGACATGAACTGATAAAAGTCTGAATAAGCATTCAGACTGTGTTAATGAATAGGAAAGACTGTTTCTTGGTGCTGGTGTTGTCTACAATAATCAAGAAAGGGCATAGGAAGGAACATTTAAGGGCAAAGGGAAGATTAAAAGCTCTGTTTTGCTCTATTGGGCTAGTCTTGTATGAGAAGTTTATATTTATTTTGCTAGAAAGGCAGTCCAATATTTTTGTTTGATACATGGGAAGACTCAGAAACAGAAAGGTAAGTCTGTAAATTGTCAATATAAAAATATGTTAAATTTGTATTTGCATTTGTATTTGCAAACAAGATTACCCACCCAGATGGCTCTGATCTACTATGTAAGTTCCTATGTTGTTGAAAAGTAGTAGAAAACAAGTTATTCCTAGTCTATAGGAATGTTCTTGTAAACCATGACTTGAAACAGAAAATCTTAATATTTCTGTGACTTAATCCAAATGTATGCCACAAAGAGAAAACGGAGCCAAAATCATTAATTTGGAAAATAGCCAAAAAGTAAATTACACCTGATAAAAAAAATCTTACAATTTGGCTGAAAATACCTGTTCAGTTTGTATGGAGGTGTGTGCAGAGAGCATCTCTTTTCCAAGAAATATGACCCTTAAAGTGTTGTAGCAGTTCAGGGCTACATATTTTAAATAACTGCCAAGTTTTTCTCATAACCATATTTCTCAGTTTAATTATATATGTTATTATAATAATGTATTTATTTTAATTAATTTAAAATGTACCTAGATCAAGGTCTGGCCTCCTCTATAAAACATAATCAAGAGAATCAAGAGAATCAACATGATCAAATGTTAAACTCTTCCTAAAATACTCCAAGCTTACACTTCTCCATAATGTTGTCCACTCAAATCACTTAAATCAGAAAAAAAATCAAACATTAGCATGGAAAGGCAGCATGATACTTGATGTATATATACATACATCACGGGATTGCCCTAAAACATATACAAATTGAGACAAAGTAACATTAGATTTGTTTTTGTAAGCCTCTATGGAATAGAACACTAAGTAGTGCTCCTTGGACGCCCTGGTGGATAGGATACCTTAACATCTCACGGAAAGGTCTGCTTCTCAAGGGAAGCTAAAAAAATAATTACTGTTCAAAGAAAACAACACGTGGCACCATGCAGTGTGCTGGTAAAAGTCTTTAGAAAACAGCAAAATATGAAAATATGGCATTTTTAAGTTCTAAGAATTTGCAACGTAACTCAGAGTGTCTGCCTTCCGCAGCACCACACTTTTACTAAAATAGTTCAGTAAGTTAGTACCATTTGGCCTGAATTCCGTGAAGAGGCTCTCTCAAGAAACAGTTACTTTAGATAATGAGGTTCGATGAAATAGCCTACTTAATAATTATAGAACATCTTGCTCTAAAAGCTCTCTCATGGCTTGTACAGGAGCAATGTTGCTTTTCAAGTGACCCGTCCCTTTACCCTCCTACATGCTCTCTCTTTCTGAAGACACAGATTGGGGAACATTTGGAGTGGACAATAAAGTGTAAATATCAATTGGGAGTTTTCATGTGACAGCTATCATTATCTTCATATCAAATCATCTTGCTACTGGAGATGAGCTTGAACCAATATCCCAAGACCAATCAGAAATTTTGGAGCAGTTCTAGTTTGAATCTAAAGGCCCTGATGTAAACATTTCATCTCTACCTTTCTAACCAGACTGTAAGAACATTTGCATAGTTTCATAGTTTCTAGGGTTGGAAGGGACCTGAGCAGATCATCTAGTCCGACCCCCTGCCATGGCAGGAAAGAGTACTGGGGTCAAATGACCCCAGCCAGGTGTTCATCTAACCTCCTCTTAAAAACCCCCAGGGTAGGAGCCTGCACCACTTCTCTTGGAAGTTGGTTCCAGACCCTAGCCACCCTGACCATGAAGTAGTGCCTCCTGATATCTAACCTAAACCTACCCTCTGCCAGCTTGTGACCGTTATTCCTGGTCACTCCTGGTGGTGCTCGGGGGAACAGTGACTCCCCCAATGCCTGCTGATCCCCCCGACTAGTTTATAACAGGCTACAAGATCCCCCCTCAGCCTTCTCTTTTGGAGGCTGAACAGGTTCAGGTCCCGTAGCCTTTCCTCATAGGGCCTGCCCTGCTGTCCCCTGATCATGCGAGTGGCCCTCCTCTGGACCCTCTCCCTTGTGCTACTTAATCAGGAAAGTAGACATTTCATGTTTCCTGCTCCTTTTTGGTCAGTCTGATTTCCTGTGACACTGAAAAGAAAATCCTAATCTTTATACATTTTCCTCTGTTCCAGCAGTAAAAGTAGTGACACAATGCAGGATCATTTTTCATTCCCATGTAATTTTGTTGCGCAGATTTCTCCTCCTGAAAGATGTATAATGTATGTAATGTATTTTAAAACTTTGACTACCACTTTTCCCTCCATACATAATGTATTTTCTATGATGAACATCTGTAGCTTACCAACCAAGGCACAGTGGTGATACATGAATGTATATTGAGCCTTAAAGAGAAAATAAAATCTATTGGGAACTAGAACCACCTACTGCTATGCCTGTGATCACCACCATATTCTTCCCACCTGTGTAGTTGTGGCAGGGCACTTTTGGTGCCTGCCACTTTAAGGGCTGAGCCAAGCAGCCAGCTGGTGCTTGATTGTAGCGGCCATTTTAGATCTCTGGCCACCTATATAAACACTGCTGGCAGAGCAGGCAGAAACATTTCCAGGCTGCATGAAACATCCTGGAGGTAAGGGCAGGAGATTAAAGGGATGGTTTGGAGGCTCCTGGTTCTGGGCATGACCTAAAACTGCACCCTGCTGGGAGTGGGTGACCTAGTGGGGCTCCCGGTGATGTGGGAGTCCCCAGGAAATACCAAGCCAGTTACCACCCTGGTGAAAGGGGGGTTGGGGTGGTTTAATAACCCCAGCTCCCAGATCCCTGGTGGGCTGAACTGGTTTAGGGGAGCCCAGGCTCATGGGAGTCCTGAGGCAGGGCCCAGGTCGGTGGAGGAACCTGGAGCAGCGCCCATGCTCTTTGTGAGTCCTGTGGCTGCATGGACCCTGAGAGGGGACCAGGCATGGCTGTGGCCACCTGAGCCTCACAGGATGTAATATTCCAGGGGAGAGGGCCAGAATGGGCTACAGCCACCTGAGCCGGATGGGGTGGCAGACCCCAGTGAGCCCCAGTGAAGGGGAAGTGTGTGGAGCCCCAGTGAGGGGGTGGTGTGGGGGTGTAAGACCTTAGGGCCAGGCAGGGCTGTGACCATTTGAGCCCCAAGAGGTGGAAGACCTCAGTGTGGAGTCTCAGTGAGGGGGTTGAGGGCTTGGAGCCCAGTATGTGTTTGTTTGTATGTTTGTGTGTATATTTAATGAAAGACCCACTGTAAACCACTGGTGGAT
>NW_017729032.1:129254043-129256928 GCF_001723915.1 Gavialis gangeticus
CAATGAAAACATTTCTGGCTAAGGGACAGAGTAGGTTGAGAGGAAAACAAACTAAAAAAAAGATCTGTTATAAACACAGCACCATTTCCTGATCCTTGTAGAAAGGATGGACTTGAAACAAAATCCTAGGACCTAACAGATATGAGATTTCCCCAAATTCACATGAATATCTAGAGCCATGTTTTTTGGTCAGGCCTATATTTAATTCTAATTTTTCATAGAACAAATATGTACCCTATTTATTCATACTGTTCTTTTGACTGTGTGTAATATGTGATAGTTTATAAACTAGCTAGATAGTTATTCTGGGGGGGTCATATTTTAAGTCAATAAAACATTTTAGCAGACACTAGAATGCTGTGAATGACATTTTTGTTCATCTGCTCAACTTCATAGCACATTATAGTGGTCTGTGTTCCCTGATGAGTCAGCCGGCTGAGTCCAAAGATAATGAGTGAAGTTCTAACAGAAAACTCCACCAGGTAACATTTTCTAGAAAGTACAATGTACAGTGCTGCCTGGAAGTTTAGAGCTTCAGTGAAATGATTCACCTGCAACCAATTTACAAGATGACAAATGGCAGTACGGTAATGCAGCCTTCAAACTTCAGTTCCAGCTCAAAGAACAACCTGTGCCATTCGTGTATCACCCCATTTCACACAGATATCCAGGACTACAGTTCAGTTAGCAAAATGTCCCTTCACTTCACCAATATGAATTACATTTCTACTTGCACAGCATTTACTCAGGATTATTTTTAGAACTTTCTGCAAAATGATTTTACTACCAGACATCAAATCAGAACAGAGCACTAAAAAGAAGAAAAAAGGAATGGGATTGATGATGAACACTCTTGACAAAGGGTAGAGGAAAGAGAACACAATGAGTCTCCACGAACCTGATCCAAAATGTGTTGCTGACACAGGTCAAATATAAATCTGGATTTAGAAAGACCAGCTTCTTCCACATTACTGATTCATCTCTTACAGATCTAAGCAGGAATTCTAATTTAGTAGGGGGGAAATCCTTCCTTCTCTTTCACAATTGAAGGGCTCCCTGGAGCTGCACCAGGCAGCCTGGTCATGGCCCTCCCACTACCTGAGCAGCATCTTCCAGCCACCCCGGCCCTGCGAGTACGGGCACCGACCCAGCCATGCAGCTCCCTGCTGCCCCTGAAGGACCACCCCCCCATCCCTTTCCCCCCTCGGAGGGGCAGGTACCTGCCCTCTGCCCTGACAGCCTCAGTGCCCAGCCACTTTCCCCAAGTGCCAGCAGGCACCTGCACCTCCCCCTCACACACACCCATCCTGTACATGCACACACACCCAAACAATGCCCAAGCCCTGGGCCTCCAAACCCCACCCTCTACACTTGCCTGCATCCAACTGCCAGGACTGCTCCCATCGCCCTGCCACATGCAAGTGTGCGCACAGATGCACATATGCCCACTGCCTCCAAATGGCCCAAGCAGCTCCTTGCAGGCTGGAATGCTGCCAGTCTATAAAGGGAAGCCTGCACTTTCTGGGATTTGCTCATGAACCTTTCAAGTATTCTTGAGACCCACTTTTGTGTTGTGGCCCATGGGTTGGAAAACACTGCTCTAGAAGGCTAGATTTTATGAATTTGAAAGAGATGAACACTTAATTTTCTATAACTTATATATAAAAATGCAAGGAACTAGGCAAAATAAATCAAAAGATTTTGTTTCTTTAGACCTGTAGTCACTAAAATTATTAGAATTTGCATAAAAGTTATATTTGTTTTTGCTTTGATTTTAAACTCAGTAATATAGCCCTAGACCCCTCACATGTTAGTAAAGCTTCTAGTTTCTTTTTAACTGGAGAAAAATATGGGTTCTTTTATATATGATGGTGCACCATACCATCTGTGTCCCACTTTTCAAAATACTAGATCTATCCATGGGCAGGTCATGTAGGTGGTATGCAATGGTTGTCTATGAAAAGTATTGCAGGCATCTGCAGTTGTTGTCTATGAAAAGTATACATAGGACGCAAATGGAAATGCCTAACAAAAGAAGCGGGCAGACAAGGGCCAGAGAATCTACTGGTACATGGATGCTTTCCTTTCTTCTCCAGCAACCAAAGCCACTATGATGTTCTGCACTTGGGACTAAAAATCTTTTCCAACATACCTTCAACACTCAGAGCTACCTATCCTCCATCCTACCCATGCTGGATGGGTACTGGTGTGACAATGGAATTCCAGTTGTGTTAATGAAATGCCACATCAACTTCAAGTGAGGTAATCAATTATTTTGGGGGGGGGGCGTGTACAAAGCAAGATTTTTAAGACAAAAAACTATGTCTCAGTCCTTATGGAAAAGTTCTTGAGAATTTAATAGGACCAATGACCACATTTTTCAGAATTGGTTTTTGACTTCCGGTATTTCAATACTTTTGAAATGCAGACTCTAATCCTACAAGATTATGTAAATATTCAATAGAGTAGTGTAAAATAGTAATTAAAAGATACCTTGTCTATGGATTCTTTTGAACTACAGTACATAATTCTATCACAACTACTTAATTTAATTCAACAAACTCTGTAAAAACATTACAGCTTTAAAGTTAATCCTACAGGACTTTTCCCGAAGTAAATCCCTTTTAAAACTGTGTTTGTTCTTCTCCTGTTATTTTTAGAAATGCCCCAGTCAAATGCATCTAACATGAATATCCATAATCCTGAACCACTTTGTATATACGAGTACCTCCAGCCTGTTCTTTTTCCCCTCTCATCCAACAAGCCTCAGATATAACATTGCCTTTGATCTTTTTCTTTTACAGGACTAGGCAGAAGGCAGTGTTGGGTGGCATCTTGAGGTATGTGCATACATTTGCCATATCCCACCAACAATCATGTGGTTT
>NW_017729032.1:129257070-129257570 GCF_001723915.1 Gavialis gangeticus
GCTGGGTGGCATCTTGAGGTATGTGCATACATTTGCCATATCCCACCAACAATCATGTGGTTTGCTTTAAGCCACATGACCAGGTATGTCATATGGATATGTCTGCTGGTGGTGGAAGTCATACCAGGACAGGGGGTTGAACTTGATTATCTACTAAGGTCCCTTCCAACCCTAAACATCTATGAAATCTAAGTTAGGGTGGGGAGAGGGGTGGGTGGGATCAATCCAGGGTGCTGGCAGGTCCATTGGGGGGTGGGGAGCATCCATCCAGGGGGTTTGGGGTCAGGAACTAAAAATAGCCAGTGGAGTAGGGAAAGCACAACCCCAGGGTGGGGGCAAGCAGCTGGACTTTCCCAGCCCTGGGACTGTGCTTTGACCACATACAGACATTCAGTAGATCAAGATAACCAGGAATCCTGGTTTTCTCTTGATAAAAAAAAATCCCCAATTTTTGGGTTAAAAAAGGAACCCAAAATCCACATTTTTCTGTGCTCAAAATG
>NW_017729032.1:129257908-129264134 GCF_001723915.1 Gavialis gangeticus
ATACACAATATATATGCATACAAACATACATATACATGTATATATACATATGTTTGTGTGTGTGTAATATGTATGTACGTATGTATGCATCAGTAGCATTTCATTTTAATCACTCTCTTTAAGTTTTAGTCTCTTTAAGGTGCCACCCTGTCCTGCTTTCTGCCTGATTTCAGAATAACATAGTTATCTATCTCCCTCTCTTCATAGATCTAATGATACACAATTCATGTAATACTCAAATGCCACTGAGATGTGGAAAACCACCCCCAAAAAACAGCTCTTTGCCAGAAGAGGAAGCACATCAGTTTGATCTGACCTGCCCAACATCTGTATAGATCGTGTGCTTCAGCAGGGCTTTCTGGCACTTTTTTCTAATAGCTGATTTGGAAGTGCCTAAAAGCCCCACTGAAGTGTATGATTTATACAGATTCTGGACAAGCCGGGTCAAACTGCTGCAATGCCTCTTCTCGGCATGTGCTGCGCTTGGTGTGAGGGTGCACTGAGCTGATAATAAAGTGCTGGAGGGGGTGGTGTTTCTTTCACAGCTGTAAGCAGCTATAGTCCAAGTGTACATAGGTTTGTACTCCCCTCCCCAATTGAGGAAATTATTGGCAGGGCAGTGTGCTGTGGAGGAACACAGATAAATATACAATCTGTTACATCAGTTTATTCACATAAACTAAAAGGCACAGTCTACAACTATAACAAGCAATCCTTAAACTACCTGGGTGCCCTCCAGGGCAAAGGGCCTTACTCCCAAGGTACCACTACAGGAAAGGAGGTGGGGAGAAAGAAAAGAGGGAGACCTCAAAGACTCCTAAGCCCCCCCTATCACCCAGGAGTGGCCCATGTAGTTCTCCATGTAGTTCCCTTTCACAACCCTTGGGTTTCCCCCTCATGGGGACTCTCTCTCCAGGGTAACTTACTACTCCACATTCCCCGAGGGTTGCCTCCTGTTCTCCAGGTTGAGCTCTGTTCCCCACCAGGCTTTCCTGCCGCCCGACTCTGCTGCTGCCAGCCCGGCTTACGGCCATATGCACCGCTGCATGTCATGGGCGCTTCACCTTGTGCTAGGGGTTGGAGGCCTGGGCAGCCTTGTGCAGCACCAGGACTTGGTCTACTCCCAGACCCTCTGTGAGGTGTTGTCTGCACTGAGCTGCTGCCCTGTGCCAGCAGCTGTAGACCCGAGCGACCTCAAGCGGATCCCAGGGTCTCTAACCCTCCATTCAGTGCCTCCTGCACTGAGCTCCCAGCCTCGTATGGATGTTGGGGACCTGAGCCGCCCAAACGGCTCCAAAGATCCTGCTCCATGCACTGGTCTGTGCACCATGTCTCTGGCCATATGTCAGAAGTTGCAGAGCTGAGCCACTTCACACAGCCGTGCGCTGTGCTGTGCACCCAGGGCCTAACTGCTGGAGCCATCTGCAGCTCGCTGCCAAGACAAGTCTTCAGGGGCTCTTCCGGGCTACTGGTTCACCCTGCTGAACAGCTCTCCTCAGTTCTTCTAAGCCCTGCTCTTCTGTCTTCTCCGTCCCTGACGCATCTCCCTCATGCTGGGCATGCAGCTCCTCTTATACTCTCCAGGGCTCCGCCCCTGAAGTCTTCCAGACCTGACAGCGTTGCAGTCTTCAGTCAGGTCTGGGGGAGCTCCTCTCCCCCTCCCCTCAGGAAAGTGGCATGATGTCACTTCTCTTGCTGCCTCCTGATTGGTGGATGGGCTCCACCAATCAAAACAGCAGAATCTCAAGCCTAGGACTCAGGCCAAGCTCTGAAAGGTAAGCCTGCTACGCTGCCAAAGTGAGCTGAGCATTTTCAGAGCAAATGAGAAGACCTACCAAAGATCCTGCTATCTAATTACACATGACATGAAATGAGTAAAAGCAAGCACACAGGATTAAGGCAAAGGGGAATGGAGAACCAGGAGGAGAAAGCTCACAACAAGAGTATGTTGTTACTTAAGTTTATGTGCATTTCTTGATCATTCTGTTGTCAATATTTTCACTGGGATTTTGTTTCTTCTACTTCCCTCCCATTTCTTATCATAGGACTTCATTTCACGAGATAGTCAAGGGAAGGCCTGAAGGGAACACTGCTCTGGTCAGATGCTGGGGCAAGACAAATTATTTTAGAAACTGAAAGTAAGTTATATGGGTGTTAGAGAGACCAGAGAAGATGATGCTATCATTCAGAATATAGTTGATAATGCCTAGCACACTGAAGCCCTGACTTACTTGAGGCCTCAAAGTACTGTTAATATAAATGATTAAATGCATGCCCTTACCATAATATTAAATAATTTTATTTATGTTATGTTCTAAATTAAATGAATGCAAGTATAATTAATATTTTATTATTATATATTACATATATTTTATTTATTAATTAATATTTTATTATTATATATTACATATATTTTATTTATTTAAAGATAAAAGGACAGAAATCAGAGATAAAGGACAGAGCTAGATTATCGAAGTTTTGTAGCAAAAGATCTATATCCAACCAAGATTACCTCCTTCTTGCTACATCTATCTGGAGAGTTTCGTACCTGTCTAATTACTGTTTGTACTCACATTATAATAGCCTAATCCAGCTTCAGTTGCTACCACTGCTGCAGCAAGCATAGCCCCTGCCACCATCACCACCACTGCCCAGGGAACACACCTTGGGAGTTATATCGCTGCTCCCTCAGTCATCTGTTCACACTGTTCAGGCTTCCCAGATCCAAATAGCATATTGTCCTCACATTCTAATTTGAATTCTTTGGTAGAGGTAAACCCAAATATGAATGTGTAAATGACTTTATTTGTAATCATTACAATTTATTTATAACTTTGTTACAAGTTTGGACACACCATTACTAAATTCAAAGACATACTTAAAATACTTTTATATAAATGCTGCTCAAAAAGTTTATACATTTATGTATTTACTTGCACTTCTTAGCAAATTAAGTGCTCCAACTAGTTGAAGAACCTCCTAAGAAAGTTCTTTTTTCTCCCAGTAATGGCAGGCAGGAAAAGCTGGAAAAAGACACCCACCCCTTCACCACAACTTGGTATTCAGGAGCAAGAACAGATTTTTATGATAGAGTCTTGAGAAGAAATGTATAGTATCTGGTTTGTCAGTGTCACAAAAGCTGAGACAAGATCCCCTTCTCCTTTCCTCCTCCTTTCCTCCTTAAATATAAATATTTAAATGTGTTGTGTTAACTTTAGGAAAAACATGCATAGTTAGGAAATATCTTTTAGAAACCTTTGTGTTTTCTCTAAATATTCATTAGTTTCTTTTCAACTGTTTATTTGCAAATCATTTGCATTTAAACATGTCTTATATCACAGGTGCCTGATACCACTGTTATATAGATACTGGGATGTTTTAAGCACAAATATAGCAAGGTCATTTGGTGCTATCACAGGTTATTAATTTAAGAAAGAACTCAAATATAATAATATTGTTAATTGGGGAATTCTCCAGGAATTCTTAAGGAACTCTCCCCCCAACCACAGGAAAGCAACAGTCACCTTTCTACAAATTATTAAGGAAGTACAATGGTTTCTTTGATAATTAAAGGTTTATGTTTTAAACAGTCTTTTTAAGAATTATTCATGTTTTAAAAGACTGTTAAGAGAACCAGAAGGCTTATATATGACATAAGAGTATTTGGACTTACTTGAAACATAAGCTTATAATCAATTAAACCCTAATGAAACCAAAGAAATTTCTCAAAAATGGATTTAATATGAGAGAGCTTAAACTTTAGGGATGTTCTGGGAATTCCCTCAAAAAGAACAAATGCAACTGAACCTGTTACACATATATTTAAAGATACTGGCAGGACATCCATGTAAGAGTATGTCAACAGCTAATATTTAAGTCAAGCCTTAAAAGAAATGTCTTCTACCTACAGTGAAGGTATGAAAGGAGAAGAGTATAAACATCCATCATTTTTTTTAAGTAAGCAGCACACGATGTATTCCCATCTCTCAACTTTAGTAGCACCCTGTTTCAACACCCTTATCTTGTGAAGGATAGACTTAAGAACATAAGTAGTACCAGACTGGGTCGGACCAAAGGGCCACATGGTGCAATAGCCTGTGTCACAGTGGCAGAAAGCGGATGCTGAAAGGAAACGTTTGTATTCAGGGACCATCCAAACGGATGTCTCTACCCCTTCTCCCTGACAGCTTCCAAAATTCAGAGCCCTAAGAAATCCAGATTTGTAGAAGAAACCTCTAATTACCATGCTGAATACCCACTGAAAGACCTATATGCATGAATTCGTCCAATCCTGTTTTTTACACCTCATTAAATTATCAGCCTACACACCTTGCGGCAGTGAGTTTCACAAGTTAATTACATGCTATGTGAAAAGAAAATTCCTTGTTTGTTTTCAACATGCTTCCTAATAATTTCATTGTATATCCCTTAGTTTTAGTACTAAGTACTGTGAGAAACAGTAAATAGCAAATCCCTATTTACTTTTCCTGCACCATTCATTATTTTAGAGCTCTTTCATATCATCTTCAGCCATCTTTCCTGTAACCTGAAAAATCCTAGCATATTTAGTCTCTCCATATATAGAGACCTTTCCATGCTCTTTATCTTGTTGCCCTCCTCTGTACCTTTATTATGTTATTTTGGAAATGAAAACATAAGAGCTACATGCTGTGTTCAAGGTGTGGGCATACCATGGATTTACACAATGGCATAATAAAATTTTCTATATGCCTTTTCAACTGCCACTGAACACTAGGCTGATGGTTTCAGAGACCAATCCGCAATAATTCCAAGATTTCTTACTTGAATAATAGTAGTTAATATAGAGTCCACCATGACGTATGTGCCTCTCAGGTTACTTATTCCAATGTGTATTTCCTTGCAGTTATCAACATTGAACATGACCTTCTATTTTGTGCCCCATTCACTCAATTTTACAAGATTCTTCTTCAGTTTTTCATAGTCTGTTTTTTACCACGCAGATTAATTTGGTGCATCCATAGATTTGGCCACCTCACTATTCAACCCCTTTCAAAACCATTTATTAATACATTAAACAGCACAGGACCTAGCACAAACCCTTGGGGGACCCCAGTGAAAACCTCCCTTCATTGTGAGAACTGACCATTTATAGCCACTCTTTGTTCTTTGCCAGTTGCTGATTCATGAGTGGACCCTGCCTCTATTGCTGTGACAGACTAATTTCATGATATGTTTTTGCTGTGGGACTTTATCAAGAGCTTTTTGTAAGTCCAAATATCAACTGGATCACCCTTTTCTGCATGCTTACTGATGACCTCAAGGAACTCTAGTAGAGTGATGAAGCATGAACTCCCTTTATAAAAGCAATCTTGACTCAGTAAGTCCAGCTCATCTATTTGACAGACAGTCCTATTTTTAGTATAGTACGGGGTAGGCAAAATGCAGCCCACGGGTCAGATCTGGCCGCCCAGCTGATTGGATCCAGCCCGCAGGCAGGCACCCACCAATTAATTGTATCTGGCCCCACCAGTGGCTGCCCCCACTGTCTTCTGCATGGGGCTGAGTCCCACTCAGGGCAAAGCATGCTGCGCTCCCAGCCTCCTCTGCTGAGAGCCCCACCAGCAAGCACAGCTTCCAGGCAGGGCTGTTGCTGCCACTGCCCAGAGAACTGCTGAGCTTCCCCAGCCTTCAGCAACTCCTCCTCCTGTCCCTGCTGCAGGGCAGCAGGGAGGGAGGGAAAGCTGCAGCACTGAGGTGAATGGGGTGGGCTCTGCCTACAGCTGAATCTGGTCCTGCTCATGCTGGGCAGGGGAGCATGTGGATGGAGGGGGGAGTGAGGGGCATGAAGGAGCATGGCTGCTCTCAAAGCCCAGTAGACAGGCATAGAACAGGTAGGAGGCAGGTAGCAGCAGTAGGAGCCAGCATGCACTTGGTGCAGCCCTACCAGGCAGGCACAGAAGACAGAAGCAGCAGCAACAGCTGCAGGAGCCAACATTGGCTCCACTGCAGCCCCACCAGGCAGGTGTGGGACAAAGACTAAGAGAGCCAGCGGTGCCAGGCTCAGGTCCCTGTCCCCCCCACTTCGCAAGGGTTTTTGTTGCTCCCCACTGGCAAGCAGCTGCTTTCCTGCCCTTTGCAGTGTGCTGCAAGCCAGGCAGGCAGTGCTGACCCCACCCCCCCACCCACGGAGGGGCGGGGCTGGGTTGAGCCACATTACAAAGAGCAGGCAGGGGGAAAGCCCCAC
>NW_017729032.1:129264382-129273658 GCF_001723915.1 Gavialis gangeticus
CCACACACTGCACCCGCATCATACCCACACATGCACCCCCAGCCACATACTTCCTCCTCCACGCACACCCCACTACTCTTCACACACAATATATAAGCAAACCCCACCACCCCACTCCTGAAAGAAGTACTTCCTGGGCAAGGGCAGAGATTTCCACTGGCACACTTCAGGGAATGGGGCAGGACTTCCAGTCACAAGATGGTGACCAGGCGGCGGGGCACCTGTCAAAGGGTGGGGCTACCCTTGCAGCCCTTGATGTCTCACCAAAACTTGTTAAGTGGCCCTACAGTCAAAATACTTGCCCACCCCTGGTATAGTTTCTACCAATTTGCCAGGAATAGAAGTTAGGCTCACTGGTCTGTAACTCTCTAGATCCCTTCTGAAACCATTTTTAAAGATTAGCATTGCATTGGTTACCTTCTAGTAGGGCTCTGCGAGGCTTCGAACAGAGCTTCAGATCCGGAGAAGCTTCGGATGCTTCAGGGTCCGAAGCAGCACATTCGGGTCAAAGAGCTGGCCTCATCAGGCTTCCTGAAGTGGTTCAGAGCTCCTGAAGAGCTTCAGAGCTGCCTTGGAGATCCAGTCATAGGGTATAATGGGGAAACAATAAAATATCTATAACTTTGTTGTTTTTTGTTCGATTTGCCTGCCAGCTGTTGAGGAGATCGGTGCAGGGGGGTTCTGGGGCCCTGCACCCCTAGCTGCTGACAGACAAAACTGGTGCCAAAACTGTGTCTGTCTTGGGACAGTTGATTGTCTGCATTGATTCTTTCCTCTCCTTAGCCTGGTTTTGTAGGTGCTAACTGATGCTCGTTAAGTCATTATGTAGTAGCTAGGTCCTGTGTATTGAGCTGGTCCCTGAGTGAATCATGATTGATTGATCGATTGGTAACTGGGAACACAGCAGCTTAGCAGCAATGCCTGCAGCAGTGTCTCCCCTCCTTGCCCCAAGACAGACACAGTCAGTCCCACAAGCACCCATGGCACCAGTTTTGCTTGTCCCCAGGTTGAGGGGAGTTCCCCCCAACCCCCTGCACTGATCTTCTTGAAACTTGGCAAGCTTTGTGGCCTCAATAAGAGCTACCACCCTGCAGTTTTGACCCCCTTGTTGTAACACATAGACGTGACAGGAGTTTTGCTTTCAAGAATTTGGGGTACAATTGCCCAAAACCCCCTGCACTGATCTTCTTGAAACTTGGCAGGCTTTGTGGCCTCAGTAAGAGCTACCATCCCTGCAGTTTTGACCCCCCCTGGGTTGTAACACACAGTTGTGCAATGAGTTTGGCTTTCACAAATTTGGGGTATAGTTCTCCCCAAATCCCTGCACTGATGTTCTTGAAACTTGGCAGATTTCATGCTCTTAGCAGAGGCTACCATCCCTGCAAGTTTCATCCAAATCAGACAAAAAACAACAAAGTTATAGATATTTCATTGATTCCCCATTGTACCCTATGGCCAGATCCCCAAGGCAGCTCCGAAGCTTCAGAGCCGCTTCGGCCAGTACGAGGAGGAAACCCAGTCTGGAGCTACATCAGATTGCAGCCATCCAAAGTGGCCAGATCCAAAGCTGGATCGGATCACTGCCAACTCACACAGGCCTACCTTCTAGTCCTATGACATAGTGGTCGTTTTTAGCTATACATTACAAACTGAAGACCCACAATTCTTTTCACAAGTTTAAGTTCCTTCAGGACTCCTGGGTGAATACTAATTAACTACTCCTTGTGATTTAACACTGCTTATTTTATCAATTTTCTCTATAATCTTCTCTAAAGATACATTAATTTTAGTCGGTTCTTCCAATTTGCCTTTGGAAGGAGTGGCTCCAGTATAGGAATCACTCCAACATTTTCCAGGGTGAAGACCAATGCAAATAACTCATTAAGCTTTTCTGCAATGACTTTATCCTCCTTGAGTTCTCCTTTCACTCCTTGATTTCTTTTTCTTCTCCCCTTCCTCCATGTCCCCTTCCTTGCCCTCTCTTTCTGTCCCCTCTTCCCACCCCCACATCATGCCTCCCCATCCTCTGGATGTCAAAACTGTTTACACTGGTAAATATAATCAAATGACTCTGCAACTGTTATGCATCAGACAAGATCCTGGACATTGCTTAGAACTAAATCTAAAGTGGCCCCTGACAGGTCTGTGAAAAAAAATTTCCTTCAAACAAGCAAACAGCAACAAGATGACAAAGAACAAAGAAGTTACCACACTGAAGTATAGCATTGCTTCTGCACCATTAAGACATTGCCAAGATTTCAATGGGCAAAATTCCTTACAACAATTCCTGGGTTGTAAGGAATTTTGCCAAAGCCCTGCCAAAGAAGTACATTTCATTTTTTCTTGTAATGATTAATGAGCTATTTAATTGTAACTGATATTGATCTTGAATTCATATTGCAATTTAAGATAGTAATAGCTTCTTCTGCTCAACACCAAAGTAGTGTAGATCTGGTATTCCTTGAGGGAAGATACAAACTAAAACTTGTTAAACTAAAAGGACCTATTTAATTTGAATATAAGATTCTTAATACTCATTAATTTGCCTGTCTCAAGATGGTTTCTTGTAAGTAACTGAACTTATATACTTTCCTTAGTTTCTTAAGGCGTAATTAATATCACTTACTTTTGTCTATTTACAAACTATTTAGGTTATCTATGACAAGCCAAACAGGATTCACCTGTTCTTAAGTAAAATTCCTTGGCACAGTAATTAGCTATTTTATTATCTAGGATTCACTAACACAGGACATACCATTAATTCTGGAAATAGAATACTTCAGTCTTAGCTAGAAAAGAATGGCAAATGCAGGTACAGGCCCACTGTCAGGGATACAGTCTTTGTGAAAATACTCCAGAGACCATAGAGATCATAACCAAAGAAACTACTGCTTTGCTTTTCTTCAATAATAAAACAGTCATAATTAATATGATTATTTGGTTTGTCTTAATTGTGGTGTCTCCTGAGACAAGGAAAAGAACCCAATAGTCACTGAACTGAATCTCTGATCACCTCAAAACCAAGTGTTACCCACTTGTTCTCCAAATCCCATGCGATTAAAACAGTAGAAGGAGCATCCCTGAATGAGCATTATGAGAACTAATTAGTGAAACCTTGCCTGACATTTCTTATTTTCTCAACTATAAATTTTGGTGAGGGAGATAATTTTTTTTTTAATATTGATGGCAACTGAAACATACATTTCTACCCCACATCTTTGACACATTTCTGAATTAGCCCTCAGATTCAAGAAAGAGGTTAAGACTACTCAGATGGAAACTGGAATAAATTGGCAGTGTTTTCTTCAAGAAACCCACCATGTCTGCAAGTGTTATTCCTTCTGACACTTGATAAATAGGTTCTGCTAACTCAGGACAATCTTTAGGCTAGGGACAGACATTCAAAAAGCCTGAGCCTGAATTAATTCAATCTTTGCAGGTTAATTTAATCTGCAGAGATTGAACCAATTTGCAAGTGGGTAGACATTCACTTATGATTGAGAAAATGCAGACACAGAACTGCAGTGGCTCAGACTAGAAGCCAGGGAGTGCTAGAGAAAGCCTTCCCTTCCATAGTGCTGACTTAAGGGAGGGGCGTGGCCATGCTCAGGCAGGACACTATGATTGGGGGGTATTAAGCACCACACCCTGGCCTGCACAATCCACAGCCAGAGGGTTCCTGGAGGGGGAAGCAGCCCTCACCAGGCTTTCCCTGCCCCCACTCACTGCTCAAGGGGTGGGAGTGTTGCCAAAGCCTGGCCCCTGGCTAGCACTTAGGTCCCCAGCATTGGATGCATTTCTCACACCTTTCTCTGTCCCCTCTTGAATACTGTCAGATTGCAGCCTTTGAAGCAAGTCAGCAGCCAGCAGATAGCTTATTAGAACACAAAGCTTATCAGCCCATGAAGAAAACAAAAGCTTATCAGCCCATGAAGAAAACAAAAAAGTTCAAGCTCTTCTTAAACAACTTTTTCCAAGGCATTTGTAAGGAAGAACAGAGGGACATTACCAGCTGACCTGCTGATTAACTCCAAAACGCCCTAAGTGGGCACCATTCTGTCTTTATTCCAGTGAAATTGGAGACACACATATAGGCACCTCTCAGCATTAGCTAGCATGGGGGTGACGTGACCATGACCAGATGCTGGGTGGGTTCCTTGCCACTGGGATCCATGCTGTGGGAGAGGGGAGGGAGTGGGGATCCCTGCTTGAACAGTGAACGGTGTGGGGGTGAGTCAGAGGGACACCAGGAAGATGTTGCTGTGCCAGCAGTCTCCACCTCCTTCTCAGCTAGCTGGAGCTCCAGCTAGAAAGGAGAGGGGTGGAGTCAGTCCTGCTCTCTGAAGCAGACAACACAGCACAGCCCAGGGCTGAAAAGCATGCTGGGATGCTGGGAGACTCTGATTTGACTTAAACCAGGAAGAGGTCTGGGACAGATGTTTCATAACTTGGTTTGACCCAAATCATTTAAGTCTGATACTACATTCAACCAGGTTTATCTTAAAACAATTTCAGCCATTTTGAAACTGTTTTACGTGCACTGAATGTATGTTCTGTTATAGGTTTAAACCAGTTTCTGATCACCTAAAAACAGATTTATGTGCAACTTCTGTCCCTAACCTTAGTGTCTACACTACCTGATTATAAAGGAGGTCATAGTGACTTAGTGGAGGTGATTAAAAGTATGGACTTCAGTAAAAATCCTAGTAGCTGCCAAGCCAAGCCAATTCTGAGGTGAATTTGCTGTATTCATTCCTGTATCAATAAAACCAAATCCCAGCCAGGAGGTACTTCTGTGGTAATGAAACCTCCTCCAACAGACTTTTATATTTAAAAATATATACATCTTCCTCTTTTTTTGGGTAACTGTGCTGACAGGACTCTGGTGAGTAATTTTTTTTCTTCTGCAAAATAAATGTAAAGGGTTTTTATGAGTGATCCATACTGACAAATATTTTGCATCTCTTTTGGAACCAAATTACTCACCAGGACCCCTCCATTCCAACTGCTTCCCATAAATTTTAAGATACATATATTAAGCAGAGCTGCAAAACACAAAATGTTATTTTGCTATTATGCATTGTATCAATCAGTCATTGAATCAAAAAAAAGCTCATACAACTGAAACTTAATTCCTTATCTTCTAAACTGAAAAAGGGAGGTGAAGCAAGAAAAAAAAAAAGTATTTGAGGGAAGGTTCCCTATTCCTACCAGCTATTATTTAGCTATAAAGACAAATGGATGCATCCTATTTTTAGATGCTCCCATTTAAATCAACTGACCAAAGCTTAGGTTAAGAAAAAATGGGAGAAAAAACTGGAAATGCTGCAGCTACATCAAGTAGAATGAATTAGGAATAATAGGAGCCTTATTTCATTTCCTGAGACATTAACTGGTCTGGAAATGTGAACATATATTTGCATAAATAAGCTGAAATAAACTCTTTAACTTATGAGGAAATGACTAAAAGTATACAATATGTTTGCACAAACGGAATAAATTCTCATTCTGCTGAGACAATTCTTTTCCTGGTGGTGAAGTCTCTGGCAAGGACAGACTGAAAGTTATATGCAAATTCAATAATGCTTAAAGTTTCAAAGGAGTTTATTTTATTGAACTTTAAAGCCTTTTCTCTTAATATCTGTATGTGGCTGTGGCTCCCCAATTTTAAACATATCCCTCACTGGGCTTCTTGGAAAACCTCTGTACAAGCATACAATAACCTGGATCTTTAAACCCATCAATTGTGCACCTCTTCATGAATGCACCTGTGTGTTAGGTGTCATCTTTTTCAGGTCTCATTCTGTCAGATAGCCACCTCAAAAATAATTATATCCCAAAGACAACTGGTTTTGAACCCTGTGTTTTAACACAATTTATTTTCCCTTCCAACCAATAGAATACATGATTTCTTCAATTCTCGATTAAATGAAAATGTACCCAAAACTATTCAACATTCTTTGTTTAACTTAACTTTTCTAGCAGATCTATTCCTTCCCCATATCACTGGTTATTATATATACACATATATATTAAACGAGATACCATAGTAGTATGTAAAAATCTTGAAAACTGTCCTTAGCCAATGATTTATATATTTGCATTATGAAATGATAGATGCTTCTCCAAAATTAAAACCAGCTTCCATATTCTATGAACTGTATTTTGATGCCATATCTACCACCACTTCACCATGAAAAAAAATTATTTGACGTAAAAATTGCTTGACTTAAGTTGAAGGCAAAAATAATGTTTCTGCATAGTCTGAAACAGATTCAAACTGAGTCATAATAAAAATGACCCAGATTTGAAAGCTTGATTTGCATGCAATATGTTTCTCTGCTAATTCCAAGATAGCTTTTTGCTGCCCTGTAACAGGGCAGTCTGTCCCTTTAAGAGGGAACAAACAGCTTTGTTGAGAGAGGCCCGATGCAGGGCACTCTCATTGGCAGGGGGTGTCCCACTAGGAGTTTTAAAAGCTCCAAGAGTAAGCAGAAGAGAAAGAAGCAAACAAACTGTGAGCACAGTATCTTGCTATAAGAAGGGAATAGCTGCTGTGCTGTTACTTTTTTGCTTGCTTGCTGCTTAAATACTGTTTGATTTGGGAGGACTGGCTGAGGAGCTCCTCAAAGAACAAAACATTCCTGTAGAAGCCAGCAAGCTAGGCAACCCACCTACATGCCCCTTTAAACTTTCCATACAGTTTAATCTTTCTGAAAACTCAGGAATTAACTACAAACCTGAGTTGTCAACCTCTTTTATTAAAGGCAGGTTTGAGCCCAGCCTTGCCACTGTTTATTTCAATTAATTATTATCCCAATTGTCTTCTTATCTCCACTGGAAATCTTTAAACACTGATATCAGGAGCAGTAAAACTGGATAGTATATCCTTAGTGTGATTGTGTTCCCTGTATTAGCTAACTGTATTTTACTGAAAATGTAATGTCTTTTTACATGTGACACATAATGGAGCTCTTCTGTAATTGAAATGGTACAAACCTGTGCCTTTAAAATATCAGGGCAAGATCTCTGCAAGATCTCTTCCAGAGCATTTCTGATTCTGTAAGTGTGCTTGGTTTATAATGTAAAAATGGCAGCCTCTGTTAACTGAGTTCATAACTACTAGTCAGTTGTAAGGCTATTGTTGATTCCAAGACCCTTCACCTATGTAAGTTTACAAGATATAGCCTTAATATTTTATACTTTGGGGAAATCAATTCCATTGGAAATAAAATCTGTTCTTATAAATCTCAATAAATTAAGCAAGGACTTTGCAAAATTAAAAATACTTAAACTATTTCCTTTCTAAATATTGTGGGAAGAGTCCAACTTTTATATTTTTCTGTCAGTCCTATGAAATCACATCAAACATCAGCAAATTCAAAGCAGTAGTTAAATTTTGCTGAAGCCCAAAGTGTTTCTCAGTTATTTTTTTACTCTACCTATGGCACTTAGATACCATATTTATAAGTGTAGTTATATCAATAATTACGTTTGAACATTGACACATAAAATAGGCAGTTTTCTAAGGCAGAAATTTAAGAAATTGCCCTAATCTAAAAGCCATTCTTCATCACTGAAGCTTACAAAGAAAGGAAAAACATGATTTAGACAGTATTCAACAACTGTCCCTTAAATTATTTACATGACAAATGTAAATAATACTTGTGACGTGTACTAACTGTACAGAGTGATCTCTTGTCATCAACCATATAAAAAGCTTTTGTGAACCTGCAATTGGATTTGAACAGAGAGTCCCACTGAAATGCTAAAGTTGTATATAAGCAGTAGTTTCACAGCTATAGTCTTCCCACACACAATTTCAAGCTACTGCTAAAGAAACAGGTATGTTGGTTTCCAGCATTTATTAGCTCTGCCAGGGCTGCTTCCTTCTGTGACTCTTAGTTTGGTGTCCCTGGCTGTACTTACACAACGTTTAAAAAATATAGTATTAGTTTATTTGTAATAATTAAAAAAGTAAAAGAATTTAAAAAACAACTTTGGGAAATTCCATACATAAAAATTGTTTAAAAAACTATACAGTATTGCTAATTACAATATTGTACTCTCATTTACTAAAAATAATCACCCAACAGCACAAAAATCAATCTCTAAGGACAGAGCTTGGCAACCTATAGCCCCGAGGCCAGATTCAGCTCATGAAGAGACCGGATGTGGCCCACAGCAGTTCAGGGAATCAGCGGTATGCTCCAGCCACAGCAGAAGAGAAGGTATCCCCAGAGTCCTCATGCCTACTTTTTTCCATCCTTTTCTATTCCTTTCATAGCATCTGGTGATTGCTGGGAAGACACAGGAGTGAAGCTTGCAACAGGGACCACAAACAACCCCTCGTGGTGGCAAAAGGATTCTGACCCTTGGCCATATAATAAAAATACATGATTCTTCCAAAGTACAAAGCAATGTACTTTTCACCATAACAACTTTCTGACATAAAATAAATACTATCCTTACATCAGTAACCTCAGGATATAAAGATAACAGAGTCCTTATGAAAAAAAAGACAATTATATGGCATATATGTTCATGCTAAATCTACCATATCCACTGTGACACAGATTCATCCAGCATGTTGGCACAAGCAAAAAGTGGGACAAGAAGAATGGCGAAAGGATAACAATGTTACATCTTCTTTCAGGTCCAAAAAAAGATCTCCCTTCTTTTATGGTTCAATTACTTTGTAAAAGATGCCAAATTCAACCATTTTGTCTTGTAGGGCGCCTGTTGTTTCATGAACAAAACAACAAAATGAAAGCATTATCAAAGAATTGGAAGGAAATATTTTAAGATATGTATTAGTAAAATAAATAAAAATCAAGGCCATTACTTCTGACATTTTTCCAAACTGTACTAAATTAAATAGTGATCAAGAACAAATATTAATGAAGGCAGAGAAAAAAAAGACTTTGGAAACAGAAAAATCAAACCTAAGTACAGGTTCTGCACTTCAGGTTCTACCAGAACAGTCTGCTTTCTTCCTAGCTTGGTATGGTGGTCATTATCATCATTAAAAGTAGTAAATATAGCATCATATTTTAAATTAGTGCCTTATTATCATGAAAGGTCATGTGTCTGTTTCTTCATTGCTTTCCTCTCCCAGTTGCCAGGAGTCCTACACTTGTCCCATTGCCATTTTGAATTATTTGATCAATCTTTTCTCCACACCACCCCCACAAAATGACTGCCAAGTTTCTTCATGTATTTAATGTTAAGCAGCAAATTATTTCTGTACATCTCCTGTGTAATGCAGAACACATC
>NW_017729032.1:129278658-129281935 GCF_001723915.1 Gavialis gangeticus
CTATTTTAAATTAGTGCCTTATTATCATGAAAGGTCATGTGTCTGTTTCTTCATTGCTTTCCTCTCCCAGTTGCCAGGAGTCCTACACTTGTCCCATTGCCATTTTGAATTATTTGATCAATCTTTTCTCCACACCACCCCCACAAAATGACTGCCAAGTTTCTTCATGTATTTAATGTTAAGCAGCAAATTATTTCTGTACATCTCCTGTGTAATGCAGAACACATCGCAGTCACAGCACAAAATGCAGAGGGATTTGAAGGCATTTCACGCTGGTCTTCAGTACACCCAGCTTTCACACTTCATACTGAAGAAGCAGCAGCATTGACTTGAGGTGAGCATTTACATGATCACATCAAAAAAGAAAAACACTGGTATTTGGCATGATAAAATTCAGTGAATTATGGCCAAGTGATTCCATCTCAACAATTTTATTCATTCCAGGAATGGATGATTTAAGGGCCTCCGACTTTCACTACAATCGTTTCACATTCACTGTCAACAATATTTCTATTAACATTACTAACAAACTAACAATGTCATTTTCGTCAGCCAATATGCAAATTATATGGAAACAGTGATAATAATGCCAACAACTCTTCCAGTCATCAGAAGAGCAGAACAAACTCTACCAGAAAAAAAAGTCATGTGGCATAGGAGAAACTTAGTGATAAAAGAGGCCATCCCCTTCCCAGCTAGCATTCTGCATTGTCGATTCTGGCCTGCTACGGGTTTAGCTCACTTTGTTGGTTCAATAGTAAAAGAACTAACAAGTCCTAAACAACCCCTCCCCCAGATTCCCCACACACATCCCCACTCCCTCAGACATTCACAGACAGCAGCTGCTGGCTTGCAGTTGACAGAAGCCTAGGCCCTGAACAGACTGTTCTGATTTTTTCCTTAAACCTATTTTTACCAACTGCAATGCTACCAAGTTCATCAAGTATTATAGCTCAGATCCTTTTACATATATACAAATCATAATATTGGACAAATCACTTCAGGAGATCAGCAGCTCCACAGATGCTCCAATGTTGAAGGCAGAGTGAAGACTCAGATCAAACACAAACCAACTTGCTATTTATCTAGACACCTCACAGGGTGCGATGATGTAAGACATTTACTGGCTAATTAGCTCCACAGTCAAAATCTCAGCATCTACACATGTGGCCGTATTAGGCCACAGTAAACTAATAAACTCTGCACCCAGTTAGTACTCGTAAATATGAGTACTATCCTGCAACAGAGTTCTTTAGTGCTCAACGATGCAAGTTGAGACACTGACAGATCTCGGAAGATCATTGAGTCCAGCCCCTCGCCCAAAGGGCAGGAAGTCAGCTGGGGTCATAGGATCCAAGCAAGATAAGCATCCAATTTACTCTTGAAGGTGTTCAATGTAGGTGCTTGAACCACCTCTGATGGCAGGCTGTTCCAGACATTGGGGGCTCAGACAGTAAAGAAATTCTTCCTTATGTCTAGCCTGAAACGGTCTTGCAGTAGTTTATAACCATTCGACCTCGTCATCCCTTGGGGTGCTCTGGTGAACAAACGTTCCCCCAGATCCTGGTGGTCACCCCTGATAAAAACTTACAGGTGGCCATCACATCACCCCTGAGCCTGCGCTTTTCCAGGCTAAAGAGCCCCATGGCTCTCAGCCTGTCGTCGTAAGGTCTGTTTTCCTGACCTCTGATCATGTGCGTGGCTCTTCTCTGGACTCTCTCAAGCTTCTCCACGTCCTTTTTGAATTGTGGAGCCCAAAACTGGACGCAATACTCCAGCTGTGGGCTCACCAAGGCCGAGTACAAGGGGAGAATGACGTCCTGGGATTTGCTTGAGAAGCGTCTATGGATGCAAGCCAGCGTTTTGGTCGCTTTACTAGCTGCAGCATCGCCATCGTTTATGGCTTCAAATTAATTGCACATGTAGCTGCACCCACAGCTATCTTAAACCTTACCAGCAACAGCAGCATTGTTATCCACCCTACCATGCACTGCGTAGTTACGTTCTCTGCAAGCTACCAGTACCTCTGTACTAATGTTTTAAGTCTACGAAGGAGGTCAGAGCAAGCTAAGCAGAATCAACTCCTTCCCCTTTGGGATACATGTGTGCAGATCATGTGGAGTAGGGTTGTGCAAACTATTGATTTTTTGAAACTTCTTTGGATAGGGTGGCATATCCATTTAATAAATATATAAAATGAATTAATTAAAAATAAAATAAAAAGATCAATGTTAATTTAATATTTGTTTTGGTTTTCACACAACAAAAAGAAAAAACAATGTTTTGTTTTTCTTTAAAGAAAATTTCCATTTGACTCGATGCATCTTGGTTGTTGAACTTACATATGCAAAGGCAATGAAGGGCTACATTCACAGAGCAATAGCCAGAGTCTTTTCTCTAACAGCTCCATGGTTAGACCCTCACCCACAATGTATGAGGTTCTGCTCACTCCTCTGCCTAAGAGGATTTTAAATTCACTTCACACCATCCAGGGGAATGCTTAACCCAGGGACAGATGCAGGGTGGATGAACTAGTGCAATTGTACCAGCTTTTGATTCCTGCTACACCCAAAATTTAAAACTAACCACTTGTCAGTGGCATCAGCACTTTTAGTCAGATAGTGCTGAGGGAGTCAACTGACTTCATGGTTCATTGTAGCCTACCTGATCCCTTCTAAACTCTTCCTTCTATGGGTGTCAAAAACATCTTCTTTTAATAGTTTTGTTGTTCCACCAATCAAGCTATCCTTTGTTCTGCAATTTTGTTGTCTATTAGCTACTCCTGGTAATTAAGCTCCCATTTCATAGCCCTGCAAATTGTTTTTAACTAATTCCAATTAAGTTATATTTGTTTTTGCTTCAATCTTAAACTGAATAATACTAGGTCCTTAGATTACTAATAAAGCTTGTAGTTTATTTTTAACTGGAGAAACATACAGGTTGTTTTATATATGGTCACATATGGGTTGTTTTATATATGCACCCCTTTTTCAAAACACCAGATCCACCCATGGCACTATCAGGCTAGGTAGGGCATTCCTTGAAATGGTATGTTCTCCAGTTGATATTACTCCACTTAATAAACATTCACAGAAGCAGGGACTAAAATGTAGTTGTACCACTTCTAAACTGAGTGCCCCAGCTCTAAGGTGATTTAAGGGGATAAGGTCTCCTCCATCTTATTGGAGTTGTATGCTTCATATACAATATTTCAGAGGTCAGCATCCAGACAAAGGATGGATTCTTTCCACCCAGCCCAATGCTTAGGATGCTACCT
>NW_017729032.1:129286935-129289721 GCF_001723915.1 Gavialis gangeticus
GGTCAGCAGCCAGACAAAGGATGGATTCTTTCCACCCAGCCCAATGCTTAGGATGCTACCTGAGCTCCAGTCCCATCTCTAGCAAATATTCAATGATTTATTCAAAGTGAAAGGCAGTCAATGGGAGAGAGAAGTAACATCCCACTGCCCAATACCCTCTAGTCTGGTGGTTATGGCATTCTTGCAAGAGGTACAAATTCAAATATCCTCACACAGAGGGAGGAATTGAACCCAGGTCCCTCACACTTAGAGTGAGTGCTCTAACTTCTGAGTTATTTGACAAGAAAACCATTAGATTTTTTTTCAGCTCATCCTCCAATAGTTTCTGAATATAGAGGTGATTTTTTTTCCACTGAAACTGGTTACTTTGACCAAAAATTGTAAATAGTTCTAGGATGGTCAAAATCTTTTACCACACATTTACCATTTAACCAAAAAAAAAAAAATCACCTATCTCGGATGCAAAGGTCATGAATGGCAGCCCTGGAGAGCCTAGAAGCAGCTATATATTCAGAGGGATGTTCATGTGAAATTGCCCTTCCCATTTTGTCTCCTCACTCCCTTGCTACATTTTCTTGTGATTACATTTCCTCTGTGTATGGATCTAAAGGAATCACATAGCCCAGACAGTAGACCTGATTGTAATTATTGATGTATTCTGCTGACTACTTGATTTCTTGTGTTTTTGCAGTGGCAAGGG
Organism: Gavialis gangeticus; assembly: GCF_001723915.1. Taxonomy (NCBI): domain Eukaryota; kingdom Metazoa; phylum Chordata; order Crocodylia; family Gavialidae; genus Gavialis; species Gavialis gangeticus. Next base: position 129,287,636 of record NW_017729032.1, read on the forward strand.
AGCTTTGAGCTTGGCATGGCTGCTCCTTTTTTAACTTTGGCTCGAATCTGAAGAAAACAAATAACTGTCAGCTTTTCTATTCTTATTCATTCCATATTGTTTTTAACAAATGAAGTTCTACTTAGTACCTCTTTCAAAAAGGAAGTGTTAGAAATCAGAAACTTCATAAAAAGCAGTGACACAACAACTTCCAAATGGAAAAAAAGGACACATTTTTTACATCACATTTTCCCCACCTTTTTTATGAGGACATGATTTTCAGCCCACAGCACTCAGGGACTCACCCAGGTTTTCAAAAGCATTGCATCCAAGCCACTGCTTATACTTTAACTTTTATCTGTTGGCTGAATTCAGGCCAGTAACCTACAAGACAAAGACCCTAGTACAACATTTTCAGTCTTATTCATAGATTCATAGATTCATAGATTAAGGGTCGGAAGGGACCTAGTAGATCTTCTAGCCCGACCCCCCGCCAGGGCGGGAGAACAACAAAAACCCCAAAAAGAGAAATGGGACTCAAACGAGTCCAGCTAGGTGGGCATCCAGCCTCTTCTTAAAGACCCCCAGGGTAGGGGCCAGCACCACTTCCCTTGGAAGTTGGTTCCAGCTCCTAGCCGCCCTAACGGTGAAGTAGTTTTTGCGGATGTTCAATCTATACCTCCTCTCCAACAGCTTGTGCCCATTTCTCCTTGTTATGCCAGCGGGCGCTAGGGGAAACAGCGTCTCCCCCAAACCCCTCTGGTCCCCCCTAGTGAGTCTATAGACAGTCACCAGGTCCCCCCTTAGCCTTCTCTTGTGGAGGCTGAATAGGTTCAGGTCCCGCAGTCTCTCACTGTAGAGTCTGCCCTGTTGTCCCTGGATCATGCGGGTGGCCCTCCTCTGGACCCTCTCCATATTGTCCACATCCCTCTTGAACTGGGGCGCACAGAACTGGACACAATACTCCAGCTGTGGCCTGACCAGTGTCGCATAGAGGGGGAGGATCACCTCTTTGGCTCTACTCGAGATGCACCTGTGGATGCACGACAAGGTCCGGTTAGCCTTGCCAACCATGACCTCTTGGTTAAAGCAACAAAGATACATCAGCCACTAAGAATGAACAAGCATATGATCTCATTTTTCTTTCTTGAATTCAGCTCAGCATTGTCATGCCACTTAAATGCCTAAATCTCTTCTACATCTCTTGATGTTTGAAGTAAAGTACTCCTACTCCAGTCCACATTCACTTGTTGAGATTTTCCATTTCAAAACTGTGTCAAGACACTGATGGTATTTTGACAGTTCAAACTATAGTGTATAAGTCTTGACATAGCCTAGAAAAAGATCAGAAAAAGCATTGCAATGAACAAGACTACAGCCAGTTCAAATGCATCACCAAGAACAGCTAAGTCTGCATGGTATAACATTACTCATAGATTCAGAAATAATGCCAGCTAACAGAGTAGTTATTATAACAACAGGACAGTGCCCCCAATTTACAAAAGCTCTTCTGTAAATATTATTTTTGTTGCTGTTAAAATTTCATTTCAATGAACATTCTTGGTTGATCAACACTTGAGAAAATTCAAGCTATTTATTTAGCTGTCTAAATATAGACGTTACACACATTCTAAATTTCTAAATCAATAAAATACATTAAAATCTCTATAAAAAGGCTGATCCATTCTTAATAACACTAAATCATGTGTCTACAATACATGCTGGGATACAAACATGTATTTCAGAGTGGGAGGGCTTGTGGAAGTAGAGGCATGTGGCTACAGGGGCGCTTTAACTAAACCTTGTCAAATGACCTTTAGTTAAAGCATCCCTGTGGCCATTTTGAAATGTGGGGGGCTTAATACATGCGACAGTGAGCCATTTTAATTAGAGTGGGTGTCCAGGAACCTCACTAATTAAAACACACACACCCTCCCCTGAGCACACATGCACATGAACAGGCAGCCAGTAGAAAAGAAAGAGTTGGAATTGTGGGCAGCCAGAAACCCAGGTACAAAATATTTCTGGTTTTAGATACAAAATTAGAAGCCCTAGTAATTCTAAGTTTGGTCAGTCTCAAAGGCTAGCAGTTTAGAGGCCTTAGAAA
>NW_017729032.1:129294721-129295499 GCF_001723915.1 Gavialis gangeticus
ACCCCATGCACATGAACAGGCAGCCAGTAGAAAAGAAAGAGTTGGAATTGTGGGCAGCCAGAAACCCAGGTACAAAATATTTCTGGTTTTAGATACAAAATTAGAAGCCCTAGTAATTCTAAGTTTGGTCAGTCTCAAAGGCTAGCAGTTTAGAGGCCTTAGAAAAGGATAATCTTAAGTTTATCCTAATGATTATAACCTAAGTTATAATCATAGGCCTCCTGAAATGTAAGACTGAAAGGGAACTTCAAAGATCAAGTCCAAGCCCCTCATTGAGGCAGGATCAAGCTTATACAGACTTCCTTTGAAGAATTCCTAAACTAAAATACTAAGAACAAACTAGATTCCTTAAGTCCCATCGTATGTCCAATGATAAAAAAAATATTATCCTTGTATGAGATCAAACCACCCCCAGGCTAAAAAAGAAAGAAATATTCCTATTCTAGCAGTGCTGAATATCGTGAATAACAGATAAATCAAGTTTGTTCCGGTTCCCTTAAGCACAGAAGCATTCTGCAACCATTATATTAAGGAGTTTACAGGATTTGGGGAGTTTTTTGAGAACTACTAATTTTTTGCATCAAGCATCTCTGTTACCTAACATCACCTAAATGTTACAGTGTGAAATCTAACACTCACAGCCAGAAAATGAAGTCAAAACTGAGAACATATTTTAAAGCATAAGTACATTTGAGGAAGATTTCTGAATGATCTCTCCATTTTAACTCTGTTTCCTAACTTCTGAATGCTAGATTTCTCATCCTCAACGACAGGATAT
>NW_017729032.1:129300499-129314135 GCF_001723915.1 Gavialis gangeticus
AATTATATTAAGGAGTTTACAGGATTTGGGGAGTTTTTTGAGAACTACTAATTTTTTGCATCAAGCATCTCTGTTACCTAACATCACCTAAATGTTACAGTGTGAAATCTAACACTCACAGCCAGAAAATGAAGTCAAAACTGAGAACATATTTTAAAGCATAAGTACATTTGAGGAAGATTTCTGAATGATCTCTCCATTTTAACTCTGTTTCCTAACTTCTGAATGCTAGATTTCTCATCCTCAACGACAGGATATTAGTACATGTTTGGATGCAATGTAGCCAGAAAACATAATACTAGCTTCCGTGTTGCTTTTATTTTAATAAAGGAACTGGATTATAGTGTTTTCCAGTGCAAAGAGCGGATCCAGACATGTTCCAAATACAAGTTTGCCATGTGACTTTTACTCATTTACTTTTTCAAGACTTAAGCATGCCATAATTCCAGTGACTCAACTGATTTGTTGTATAAAATGTACTTATTCAATCCATGACAAATATGTAACAAAACAATGCAGCTGAGTAACACATAATTTTTTTAATAGACCCAATGGGCAGGAAATTTGACAGGACAGTTCAAGTATCTGTAGTCATGTGCTGCAGAAGACCAGGAATGTCAAGGGCCAGGAAAAGGACATGCAATAGAACAGATTCCTACTAAGGAGTATTTCAAATTCTATCAGTAATTATTATTTTAACTCTAGCATAATTTTCTATGGCCTCTTCTGCTCCTTTTGCACCACTCTGGTAGCACATAGGAAGAAGAAACTGGCTGGTTCTCATGGGATGAGGAGTCTTCTGCACACAACTCTGGCACAGGCAGCATCTATACTGCCCTCTTATGCTTCCTCCAGCAAACATAACCAGAATAAGAAAGGGATGGAAGCAGAGTATACTGTATTCCAGTTACCCTAGGTGCTCAATCAGCCCTTGGGAACTATTAGTAGCTGATGGAGTTTAACATACCTCCAAGGTACTGGAGCTAGCAAAAATGCTTTAAAAATCAGGAAACTGCAGCCAGTTCCTTAAGGAACCATCCTCCCTCACTGAACTCAGCAGAGACTCTGAGCCCTGAGGTTTCTAAAATTTCCCTGCCTATTTCTTAAAGGAAAAAAAAAAGGCTTTATGTATTTAAAAGGGAAAAAAAAAGTTACTGCTCTGAGATGACCAAATAAAGGAAATCAAAGCTGTCCTTTGTCTTCATATGCCTCAATGGTCCACTGATGATTTGTGACAGAACAGCAGGAATAAAGAAAAATCAAGTGTCAGAAGTGTTGAAACACAAACAAAATAGTCAAGGAGAACATGAATCACCTCTTCAACCAATACTGTGACTGAGCTCCATAATCCAGCACCTCCTACTGTGCAGAATAATCAGACCTCAGGTCAGAGACAATTAGTTACCTTTAAGAAGGCCACTCAAGAAACAAGGAACCAAATAGTGAACACAAAACCCAGACACAGTCCCAACCCATCATCTGAGATGCTGATCTGCACCTTTCCTGAACAGTTAAGAGTCCAAAGAACCCGTAAGGTTACAGCAGCCCTCTACCTCCATCCATACAAGCACAGAAAGTACGACATAATCCGACAAGGTGTTAAATACTTCATTGTCAGAATTTATGCCTCCAACTGACCAGTGTATAATATCCTATTCCTCATCTCCCAGCATTATCTTCTGTGAAATTCCACAAGAATCATTCTCTTCTCTGGCCACAAAATATCTATGAATAAGTTATGAGGAGGAGCTAAATGCCAGCAACTTGCAGATGACACCTCACTCTGCCTCCATGCTGGACCCAACTATATAATTTCCCTGCTACCCAATAGCTTGGCTGATAGAGGCATCACAAAGCATTTTTTTTTAAATGAAATCTTCATAATTTCCCTAGGAGAAAGTAACTTTGACCACCTGAAATCTGAAATGCTGCTCCTGCCTTTCTTCAAGGTAATTTGCATCATCACAGATCCTCTGAAAAGAGGTGGGAGACTCCTTACCAGCTAACAACTGCCTGCCTGGAGAAGTTTTCCATCTACTGACTTGTCTTTGAAATCCTATGAAATATGAACTTTCATTTCTACCCAGGAGAAATTTTACAGTCTTTTCCCTAATGCCTGAAGAAGGGTGTTTGTGCCCAAAATCTTGCAATTAAAGAATTTTTTTTTTCAAAAATCTTGTTTGTCTAATAAAAGATATCACCTCTACTTTTCCACCTCTGCCTTTTAACAAAGCATCTGGCACTGAGGGCAGCAGGTCCCATAAGCTAAGTACAGACAGTCAAAAAGCCCAAGGCTGAACTGTCCTGTCAATCTTTGCATGTTTCTCTAAACTGTGTAGATTGAACCGATAAGCAACTTGAACAGACATTCAATTTTGATTCTGGAAATGCAGCCATATGCCTGCAGTGGCCCAGGTCAGGAGCCAGAAAATGCTAGACCATGTCTCCCTGCTCAGCTGGAGTAGACAGCTTGGGCCAAGGCTAGCATGCCTACCCTACAAGGCGGGATTTGTGGGGAAGGTGCAAAGCACCCTGGGATGCTGTGGGACTGTGAATTAACTTGACTCTGGAGGGGATCTGGAACAGAAAAGCAATTTAACCAAAATCAGTTAAATTTGATACTGCATCCATTCAGGTTTATCTTAAACTGGTTTCTGCCATTTTGAAAGCAGTTTATGCTCACTGAATTTCTGTTGTGCTGCAGATTTGAATCAGTTTCCAATCACTTATTCCTATTTATGTGTAATTTCTGTCCCTAGCAATAGGGGCAGCAGCAATTTCCAGCTGCTGCCTGTGCAATTGTCCAGCTGTGTTGACAGCTGATATTTTTTCATATGAAGTCCCAAGTCAGTTCCCTGGTCACCCGTCTGTAGTTGCACTCCTGTGGTTGAGATAAGCAACTGGATGAACATCAGGTGATGCAAGTTGAATTCCAGTTAGAATAAGGCCCAGTTCCACAAAAAGACTGACACCTTACTGTCACTACACTTCAGAGCCTCTGTGGACTGAGCCATGAGGTGATGCTTGTAAATCAAAGAAGCATTTTGAAAGCTAGGATCCTATATAACAGTATCATGGTGCATGTGTGATCTGAGAGCATCAAAAATGTCTATAGCCTTCATATTCATCTAGATCCATCACTGCTTCCAACTAACAAAATAGCCACAACTATAAGAGTGCCTCCCTTTTTTCCAGGGCCTAACAAAAGACTGGATCATTCTTCTTAGATTCAGACTTATCTACAATGAACATATAGTTGTGACCTTCAGGCTTGACTATTTCAAACTCTCTAAATTAATGGATGATACCACCAAACTGCACCAAAACTACACCGAAGTGTCATTTCATTTAGAATACCACACCTGGGAGCATGTAGTCACAATTATTCTGCTCTTTTGGCTGGATCCCTATTAAATACTAGGTACAAATTTAAGGGAACAGGCTTGATCTTTAAAATCTCAATGAGACTGTTCATCCTTCATTATCATCTAACCCTCCATAACTATGTTCCACTGAAGCAATGACACCATCATATGGAGCTGTCATATGAGCATGACAGTTTCTGCAATACATGGACAACAAAGCTGGAACCAACTACTAGAATGGACCACACAGACAAAACCCCTTTTTAGAGTTCACAACAAAGTGCAAAATCTACATAGTTGACCTGCTTTCCCTATATGGCATCACATTTTTTAAAAGAAATCTAGGAGCCCCAAATTAGCTCCTGCACACAGGAATATAGAGTAACCATATGTATTCACAAACTACATGCATCTTTTTCTCAAAAATCAGCCCCCCAAATTTGGGTGTGTGTCTTAATTGGGGATGCTGATTTTTCTTTGCTGGAATAGGAGCAAGCATGCAAGTGCTGCTACCAGATGTCTGCTGGTCTTCTCCATCTGTCAGCGGTACATGTAATTTCTGCCCCTACCTATGGAGGCAGCAGCAGCAACTTCCAGCTGGCAGATGGAGAAGCCCAGCAGACATCTGGTAACAGCACCTCCATGCTTGCTTCACCTGATATTCTCCATCTGCTAGCAGTAGGGGACAGCTGTTCAATCTTCAGGGTCAGAGCTACTGTGCTAGCCCTCCCACAATCATAGCTGCTGCAGTCAGGATCCACATACAGTCAGAATTCAGCCATAACTAGAAAAAATCTTTTCCTGCTTCATTCTGCCTTCCAAAAACAAGGTGTGTGTCTTATTTGGGAGCCTATGGTATACAAAATATTATGGTATCCCCCGATGCATACATTCAGCAACACAGGGACATGGCCAGGCATGCAGGGTACAAGAACAGCGGTAACTTCTGATTGCTGCTGTGATCACAATTGTAATTGTTATCATACGTCTGCTGGCAGCAGATGATTTTTTTCTGCCCCACCCCAAATGGGTGCCCAGGGAAGTTGCTGTGTTTGACCCATCCTAGTTATGCTACTGCATACACTTTAGCAATAATAGACAAACCCAAACTAGGTACAGGCATTCAAAAAGCCTGAGTCAGAATCAATCTAAAGTTGCGTGTTTTTCTGTAAGTGGTGTAGTTTGGATCAGTTGCAAACAGAATACACATTTGCCCTTTGGTCGGGGAAGTGGGTTACAAATCTTAAGCCAACTTCTGCATTTTTAAACCGGTCTGTGTGTGTCAAACTTATTTTCTGTTATAGGTATAGACCAGTTTGGTGCACCAAACTTTTGTTTTGTTATGGTTATAGACTGGTTTCCAATCACTTATACTGATAAAAGTGCAATGTCCATATATGGCCCCGAACACAAAGGTGAGTCATCTGAGCTGACTACCTGCAGTTAAAAAAGAGAATACACAAAGTTATATGTAAAGATTGGCAAAAAGCAATGCCAGAAAAAAAACGGCTATTGGCACTGCTGATCCTCTTTCATGGACACATCAGAGCTGAGGCCCGGTGCTCTTTGGCTTTCTCTTTCCAAGTGTACAAATCATAATTATCATATCTCAATCCAGAATTTGAAGGAGGAAGGTAGATTATATTCTTAATAAGTGTTCTACTTTTTTCTTAAAGTACAGAAAAAAACCCATGTTCTCTCAAAAGCTACTCCATAGCATTATTTTAAATTAGACCAGTGACTAGAGAGCCAGTGTTCCAAACACAGTCCAACTAACCTTTTCAGGTCACCATTTACATTTCTGGCTTCAAAGTTATAGCAAGAAAAAAATCCTGCTACTATACAGGAAAAATCCAGTTCTTTAGCAAACTTTAATGTTGTGATGGGAAATCTTTTACATCTTCCAAAACTAACGACAGTTTAAAAATAATTAAAGTGGATTAAGATTAAATATAAAAGACACACATTCATAATACAGTCCTTGACACATTATCTCATGTCTGTGTGAAATATAAAGATTTGAGTGAGGAAAATAAAATAAAATAATATGTAGATGGTTTACAGGCTCTCATTTAAGATTGCTTTTTCGTCAGCTGTATCTCTTCAAATGGTACTGGCATTACTATCACATCCCTGCATTTGATCAAAACATAGCCAGTCAAGAGTGGGTTTTATGGAAAAAAAGGTCATACTTTGGCCTTCCAGTGTACCCTAAATATGAAGGTACAAATAAGGAGTATTTAGACTGAAGCCTAAGTCCCGTTTACTAAGAACATTTAAGGACAAATTCTGTTCTCTGATGCTCACTGCAGCCTCAATGAAATCAATGCTTGTGCACCTGGCTAATTGCTGGTCATTCTCTCAACAGCAAGAATTGACTCATAACAGCTAAGTGGCTGATCTTTCTCTCCAGTCACTGAGGAAGAAGACGACACATGAAATATATAAGCCTTTAGCCTCTTTCAGAAGAAAAAGGAGTGAATGATAGAAACAAAAGCTTGCAAGTGGATAATGAAAAGGGGGTTGCAAGTTTCATGAATAATAAATATAGATGAGAAATGCTCTTTACAGCATTCAGGTGTGAACAGAAATCAGAATTGCCAATGGCAAAGCTCTTATTTAAACAAACAGTAAGAACAAAAAAGGCAGCAGCAGCAAAGATAAAGCTTAGAAATACCCCATTTTCTAGAACGGAAATTGAGAATGAAGCTCAATAAGAAGTAAAGATAACACATGGATCCTTCACTCGTGATACAACAACTAAGATAATGCATAAATAAAATGTAATTTTTTTATCCCAGAGAGCTGCTTTGCCACAAATTAACTATGAGTGAAAACTATGATCTTCAGTAATATTTTTAAATGGTAAGAAAATAATCTGAAGGAATCAAATGTGAAGAATTTGAAATAGCACCAGTAATTCTCTTAATTGCAGTGTTAAATGTACAACATTGACACCTGTCAACAATAGGAATTAATTTTTATGATAAAAAATGTTGCTGTGACTGCAAAATGATGAAAAATAGCAGAACCTACAAGGCAACAAACCAGTTGTATGAGATAGTAAATGCTGAATGTACCCTGTGAACCTGTTTTGTACTACATATGTGCTAGATATTTTTATTTTATGATTGTGGTAGTAAACAGCATAATGAAAAATATTTAGAAACAAAGAATTGAGATGCATACAATGAAGTTAATTCTGACATTTCCAGCATGATCTGACCTTAAAGCAATGCAGTCAAAGTAACTGCAATGCACCCGAGAGCTGCTGTACTTGTCAATAAGCTATTTGAATCCTTCTGCTTTGAAAACAAACAGAGATACCAAAAGTCTAAATGGTGCTTTGCCCTAAGATTACTGGATAGACTTAACATATATACTAAATATACTTAACATATATGCATACTTAACCATCAGTGTCAATCTAGCCTTCTCATTCTTGTTAGGATTGTTTGCATCTTGCAAATATTAGCATTTATAATGTGTCTTAAATTAGACACAATGACAGACACAGCATTAGTAAATTATAATGCATATAATGTTCTGGGTGCATGTTTACCCTTTATAAATAAAGCACATACAAAGCGATTTCATTCTTTCAGACATCATGACATTTATAAATTACTCTGATATAAAATAAGGTTAAGGTTGTTAAAAGGCCTGTGTGGGCATATTTTATTTCAAAATGATATCCATAATTCATAAAATGGTATTGGGCATATGGGTACCCAGAGTATAATTTATTTCTTAAACGCCAATGAGTTTCCAATATCAGTGATAATTTCTGTTGTGTTTCCCCTTGTACCTTTAGTTATAGAGATGCATCATCTCAGCATTTGTAGAAGCATATTTCACAAAATACAAAAATGATGCACAAAAATCCCAAAGGCATTGTTCCTCCTTCTCAAGCAATGACCATTGCTTCCAGCCACAACTTATTTCACAAGTTGTTTCAAAAATACATGTTCACTGTAGTGTGAAGGCAAGATGCTAAGGCTAAAAACAAAGAGCTAAACACTGTATTCTCAAAACCTTGATTTAATAATTTTTAAAATGTTTATTAGCATACCACCCAGAGACCCAAACCAAGATCTGAGTCGCATGGCTGGAGTCACTGTACAAACAGAAATAAAGACCCAGTCCCTGCTCAAAAGTTAAAAGCCAATTTTTGATAAAAAGCAACAGAGGGGCAAATGAAGACAGGCACAGATGTGTTTGCATAGACTATATGTGACTAGTTGTGCTGAGTCAATTGTTTGTTTTCATATAATAAAGTACTGTACCTTGCTTTTCAGCACTTCAGAAGATTTGGCAAAGTTATTTAAAATTTACAGTATCCCAAATAATACCTTTGGAATACATATCAACCCCATTTTACAGATGGGTGAATTTCGAAAGAAAAAGTAAAAGAAATATGAGCAAGTAGGATCCGGGTGAAAGACTTCAAAGAACAAGAGATGAGTCATATCTGGAAAGAACTGAAGACTCCTTAAATAACCTGTCCTTTGATCTAACTATTAAGCAAATTGCAACCTTATTAAGGGCCTGAGAGTGACTGGCTTTCAATGGGTACATGGGGAGCTGGTATATAAAGTCACCCATCTTGACCAAACACACTGAGGAAACTGGAGAAAGTTTTTACTTTATGCACCTCCATCCTTAGGACACTTTATCTCAAAGGGGGTGAGTAGAAGGCAGGGCTAAGACACCATCCCTTCCTCTGAACCAAAGGAGCAATTTGCCCAGGAAGGACTGGAGGACTGAGATAATCCTTTTCTGAGATGCCTTTGGAATAGAGCTGGTTCCCACAACTTCCCTAAAAGAGAACCTAACAGGTTGACTCTGAAAGGTGCTTCTCTATAATGATACCTACATGGTGCTGGACAAACAGCACCTTTATCCTGATAACCTTGCTTTGTCTGCAGGACCTAGTTTCAGGGTAAAGGCAGTCACAGAAGAAATGAACAGAAGTTCACGAAGCCACAGTTTTGCTTTTCCCTTTCAGTCAAGCCAAGGAGAGATCCTTGTCAACAATGAAATGCAAATGAAAGGAAAATATAGCATGCATAGGAGGGATACAGGGGGGGCATGTGAGATTGGCTGGGGAGTGAGGGGCAATGGCTGCCCCCCTCGAGTGTGAGATCACCAAGAGAAGCACTGGCTGCACTTCTGGGTTTGTGTCTGGCACCTCGGCCACTGGGGGACCCGCCCGGGTCAGCAATCAGTCGCTGGTGCCTCCCCAGGATCAGGAGACACCAGTCACCCATGACAGCATGCCACCCTGCTCCTGGAAGCAGGGGAGAAAGCAGGAAGATTGCTGATCATCCAACCTGGAGTATGAGAGATTGTAACAGGAGGAACCTGGAGGGAGGTAGAGAAATTTTAGATTTTGACTTATGCCTAAAATGGCACATCTTTACCCCCTTGTTATTGTTCTTTTCATCAGCTTTCATTAAAAAGTGTCTATAAATCAACAAAATATTTTTAAGTAAAGTTTTCATTTGAATCCACCAAAATAATTAATACTATCCATTATGAGTTTCTTTTAGTACCATATTTGCTGAGCACTTATTCCTTTAAGATATTTATCCTCGCAACACAGAGACATAGCTAGCTGTTTTGCTGCCCTGGACACATTTGGGGAGAGAGGTTTGTGCTAAGCACAAAAGTACAGAGGTGGGGGCAGTCTTAACTAGGGACAGACATTCAAAAAGCCCAAGCCTGAATTGATTCAATCTCTAGAGGTCAGTCTAAACTGCAGAGATTGAACTGATTTGCAAGTGGATAGATGTTCACTTCTGATTCAGGAAATGCAGGCACATGCCTGCAATGGTTCAGGCTAGAAGCCAGGGGCATTAGAATGAGCCCTCCCTTCCCTTTCACAATCCTGAACTGAGGGAGGCATATTCAGGCCCTGGCATGACACTATGATTAGGGAGCAGTTTAAACTCCAACCATGGCCTGCACAGTCCCCAGCCAGGCTGTGCCTGGAGAGGGAGGGGTATCATCCCTCTCCAGGCTTTGCCTTCCCCTCCCCCACTCACTGCTCAAGTTGGGGAATGTTGCCAGACCCTGGCCAGCATTCTGAGGCAAGGTGGAGTGGGTGAAGGGAGGGAGGGCGGACTCCTAGTGTAGACTGCATGCATCTGTTGATGATACTGAGCCTTTCAATTTCTGTCTCCCTGTTACTTCATACTGTCTGCAGCAAACAGACAGGGACTGCATTCATTGCAGACCAGGTCATTTCTCACACCTTGCAGCAGCCAGAAGAGAACTTATCAGAACACAAAGCTTATCAGCTCATCAAGAAAACAATGCCTCTCTCATTAGTTCAAGCTCATCTTAAACAGCTTTTTGCAAAGCATTTTTAAGGAAGAACTGAGGGACATTACCAGCTGACCTGTTGATTAGCTCCAAAAAGCCTTAAGTGGACACTGTTCTGTCTGCCTTTGTTCCAGTGAAATCGGAGAAACACACACATAGATACCTCTCAGCACTAGCTAGCACGGGTGTGGCATGACCGTGACCAGATGCTGACTCGGGTCTCTGACACTGGGGTCCATACTGTGGGAGAGGGGAGGGAGGGATGGGGGGAAACCCTGCTTGAGCAGAGAGCAGACACTGCTGTGCCTACAGACTCCACCTCCTTCTTAGACAGCCAGAGCTCTGGCTAGGGAGGAGAGGGGTGGGGCCTGCCCCGCTCTCTGAAGCAGACAGCCCACCCCAAAGCTGAAAAGCGTGCTGGGGTGCTTGGGGGACTCTGATTTAACTTAAACCAGGAAAGGGTCTGGGACAGAAGTTTCATAAACCAGTTTAACCCAAATCAGTTAAGTCTGATACTATATTCAACCAGGTTTATCTTAAACTAGTTTAGGTAATTTTGAAATTGATTTATGTGTACTGAACTTATGTTTTATTACAGTTTTAATCCATTTTCTGATCACTTAAACCAGTTTAAGTTTGTAACTTCTGTCCCTAGCCATAAACAAGCATATTTAACAGGAAGCTAGAGGTTCTGACTACATACAGTGAGGACTGGAGTCCTCTTGTCAGCTTCACTCCATGACAGTTATGGAGTGAACCCTTTCACAAGCACTGCAGAACTGTATGTAGAACAAGACTGCAAAAATTAATTCAGCAATGACTGTGACGGAGTTAACCCCGTCACTGTGGCCAGAGACTTCCCCTCCAACAGCAGTGCCTTCCACTGATGAAGAGACTTCAACCACAAATTCACACAACCACAACCTTCAGGTTCCCACTGCCATTCTGACACATAGCTGTCTCCATTCGTGCACCCCCCTAATCAGTGGCCAGTTTTCCGGTCCCCCACTCACCCACTCCTAGTTATGGTACTGCCTCAAAACTTCTGTGAAGTAGGGAATTGCTATTTTCCTCATTCTGTAGGTAGGAAACAGAGGAGTTAAGTGACTCCCAAGATCCCACTGGAATCCTGTGGTGAAATAGAAAACTGAATTCAGATCTCCAGAATCCCAAGTAGCATCCTAACTTAGACCATCCATCCTCTCCAAAACTTAAGAGGAACTTTGAAGGACTTCAAAGTTACAGTGGACAATAAGCTGAATATGAGGCAGCAGTGTGCCACTGTTGCCCAGAAGACTAACAGCATACTGGGCTTCATTGGTAGATGTGTCACTAGTAGGTCAAGGGAAGTGATTATTCCCCTTTATTCAGCACCTGTGAGGCCACACCTGGAGTACTGTGTTCAGTTTTGGGCCCCCTCTCCCTCCCCGCCCCACTACAGAAAGGATGTGGACAAAATGGGGAGAGTCCAGCAGAGGGCAACAAAAATGGTTAGGGGACTGAGGGACATGACTTACAAGGAAGGACTAAGGGAACTGGGGTAATTTAGTCTAGAGAAGAGAAGACTAAGGGAGGACTTAATAGCAGCCTTCAACTACCTGAAGTGGGGTTCAAAAGAGGATGGAACTAGACTGTTCTCAGTGGTGGCAGATGACAGAACAAGGAGCAATGGTCACAAGTTGCAGCAAGGGAAGTTTAGGTTAGATATTAGGAAGAATTTTCTCACTAGAAGGGTAGTAAAACAATGACACAAGTTACCCAGAGAGGTGGTGGAAGCTCCATCCTTGGAAGTTTTCAAAATCTGGCTAGAAAAAGCTTCAGCTGGGATGATGTAGTTGGGGATGGTCCTGCTCATCTAGTCAAAGGGTTTGACTAGATGAGGTTCTGAGGTCCCTTCCAACCCTAACTTTCTATAATTCTATGACTTTGAGTACAGTCCTCTGTGTTCACAGGCAACCACTTGTCCAAGAAGGGTCTACTCTGGCTCCTCTCCCATACCATAACTGTAAAGCACCATACAAAATGAAGATACTACATGCCACAGGAAGAAAGCAGGAGATACAAAGATACCATCAATGGCCAAGAATTTGTTAGGCAAAATATGCTCAAATGATCTTAAGAAGTGGCCAAGGTACAAGCTACAGAGCAAGCCAAAATAATAATAATTATTAAAAGCCAGTCCTTACCAATCTGATCTGGAAGAAAATTTCTTTTGTAATCTTAAATCTGGTAACTGATTTGACCTTGAGGATATGAACAAGAAACACAAACCAGACACCTGAGAGACTTCGCAGTACAACGAGAAGCAATAGTGCAGCAGCCATTCTTCTATCTCCAATGCTTTGGAACAAGGAATAAAAAAAAACAACCCAACCAAACAAAAAATGACAATAAAAAGCCCAGAAGCTAAACAGGTCATTCAAAAGGGTTCTGGGAGAAAAACCCTTTCTTTCTGGACCCAGCAGGTGATCAGCAGAAGCCTCAACAGGCAGCTATACCATACATATAAGCAACCCACACAAAGACCAAGTGTCTTTCAGTCTCCCCATACCAAACACTCAGAGCAACCTATCACAAGAATTTCTTCATTTTACAGGTGGGAAACAGGGAGATTAAGTGAATTTATATGGTCACAGAGGAAGCTCAAATTTTAAAGATAAAATTCAATACAAGCTGTACTATTTTTTATTTTTTTTTTTACATTTTTGTGTTACCAACAAATTAAACTGATGGGGTGTACTCACTTATTTTGCCTGCCTATTTCAAAGATCTTCAAACAGCTGGCTTTGCTGTTACATGTAAGCATAAAGTAGAGGAACAAAGGGCACTACCTAAACCTTTAACTCTGAATTTCCTTGCTTCTGTTAATGAAAAATAGATCCTTAAGTTTATCTGAAAATAGGTTTTTTGTGGATTATATTTAGGATGTTTGGATCAAAGATACACAATGAAATAATCCACCCTGAAAACAGAAATTCTCTCAAGTGCTAAGTGCTACAGTCAGCAGCACAGAGATACAGAAACAAATGATGCTGGTGTGTACCTGCATAGCGCCTGAGGTAGCTACACACAAAAATAAGCCACAAAATATTCAAAACGTACTTCCTTTATACTAGGAAGTTCCAAGGATCATAAATACCAAGGATTAATTTTGCTAGAGCATATAGAATGTGGCAAATGCTATTAAGCTTCAACAAATTAATATACAGGCATTTCAAAAGGACACTCCAAATACTGTCAACATACAGAACATGTCAGGTATCAATTGTAATGCGTGATGTCCTACTGTAATTACACATAATGATATACTTAAACATTCCCTACATGTCTTATTGCCAAGCCTAAATTCTTATTGGTTATCTCCTGTGAACAAATCACTAACAGACTTCACTTAACCAGTTTTGATGTAAGAAATGTCAGCTTAAGCTTTCAAACTCTTTTATTAACAAGATTGATGGATAAGCCACCCACTCTAACAGCAAGCCTCCAACAAGCAGTCTTGGGTACTTTCTGGGGAGAATTATTGTATATTAGAGAGTTTTATTATCAAAACTACCAACAACTTAGCGTGAAACTAGGATCTGGCTATGACTGATCGCATTAGACCAGGGGTGCACAATTATTTCAGCTGGCGGGCCACTTAACGAGTTTTGGTAAGTTGTCGAGGGCTGCACACATAAAATCTTTCAGAAGCTATCATTTTAACAAGTTATAGATTAAAAGACAAATAATCTACTATAACATATTTTAATTTCATTTCAAAAAGCAATTTTTTTTCTGATTTTTTGTTGAGTAGTGGCTATAAAGGCAATTGCATAATAGCTCAAAAAAGTCTTACTCTTGTATATTGTGTCAGGAGTGGAGGTGTGTGTGTGTGTGTGAGGGTGTGTGGGGGTGTGGAGGAGGGTGTGTGGGGAGATGGTGGGGGTGACGAGGGCGTATGG
>NW_017729032.1:129319135-129354697 GCF_001723915.1 Gavialis gangeticus
AGTCCTTGCTTAATCAAGTGGCAGGATTTCAAAGGGGGGCTTCCCTATCTAGAACTGCATGTAAAAAAGTACTCATGTAAATGTTTAACCATGTGTATTGCTTTTTTTTTTACTTCATTTATTTTTTGTTTGTTTGTGTGTGTGGGGGTGTGGAGGAGGGTGTGTGGGGAGATGGTGGGGAGTGTTTAGTTTGGGGGGGGAGGAGGGGGCAGGGGGCATGTGCTGCAGAGCTTGCATGGGTGGTGCTGAGCAGGTGCAGTCTGCCCCTACTCCCATCTGGCCTGTGGCTGCCCCTGCCACCTGGGGCCAAGCCCAGCCCACTCCCACCCAGGGCAGCCTACACTGCACTCCCACCTGCACCCACCCCGCACCCACCAATGGCAGCACACCAGCCCCAGCCAGCATGTAGAGCTTCCTTGTATGGCTACTCCCACTGCTGCTGTAGCCTCCTGGGTATTGCTCAGCTTTTCCTGCCTACAGTGGCTCCTGCTCTTCCTCCTCCTGTCCCTGCTGCACAACTTGAGGCAGCAGGTACCACAGGGAAGTGGCAGCTGCCATGAGGACACGTGCTAGGCACCATGTGCCCAGCAAAGTAGGGGGGAGGCTGCAGCCGGGTAGCTCCTACCACAGTATACAGGGCTCCAGCTCCAACTCCAGCTCCTGGCAGCCTTCCTGCAAGTGGCCACTCATGGTGGAGAGCAGGTGGGGCTTGGTCCAATGCAGAGCACCCCTGGGGCAGCCACAGACCAGATACCACCAATTGGAGGGATAGATCTGGCTCACAGGATGTTTTTTGCTCACTCCTACATTAGACTTTGTTCTCAACCTCCTTTTTTTAAACAGAAGAAATCTTAATAATACATTTTTTACATCCCCTTCAGCACATCTTTTCATTTCTTATGTCCAATATTTAGTGCCCAACATTGCAAGGTTCAGAGTGGGGGCAGGTGCTCAGTGCACTTGTCTTCAATGGATGTCAATCCAAGTACAATGCATTCTGCTTCTTGCAAAATCAGGCTCATGTTCCCTACCCTTAATTAACAAACTATTCAGGCCAAAAATCCTAATACAATGCATAGAGCACATTTCAAAGAGAGTTCATAAAGTCTCTTTGAAGCTGTTGATAAACAAAATATGTCCATCAACAGCACAGTGCAAGCCATTTGTAAAATATTACAAATCCACAATTAATTATGCAATTCTTTGATTTTAATATGCTTCTTACAACCCATGGGTCTGATCAAGAGTCCTTTGAAGTAACTGAGAACCGTTCCGTTAACTTCAATAAGCTTTGAACCAGGCCATACATATACTTAACCCTATCCCAATCACCTATTCAAATCAGTGATTGAATGTGTTACTCACCATGTTATATTGAATGAAACAGTTTTTCCTTTATGCTCTGTTCCATTACTTTTTTGCTGCATAGCAGTAATCATAAATGCAAACCTGTACCCAAATCATATTTTATTTTACTTGTGAACATAATAATGAATACTCTGAAACATTCACTTTAGAACCAGGGAGCAAAATTAGTATCCAGGAATACAGGAGCTCAAAGAAGTCCGGCACAACTGAAGAGTGCTTCACATCTGAAGCTCCTCTGTGTATTCAGCCTAGATTTGAAATGATTAAATCTTCTAGATGAGGAGCTCATCAGCTGCTAACAGTGGTAGGCTGAGGACAAAGCCAGTGACTGACAGACAACACTGACTGATGAAGAAAGTGGACCCAGCAAAAGCCAAAAGTTTTGAATATGTGGTTAAGCTGGTATACAATCAATAATCAATAAGATTGTATTTAAATCATAAACATTAGCCTGGGAAAATCTGTTTATCAAACCTGTAATATTAGGCTAGGCCAAGTGTGAATAACTGTGTTTTTGGAAAGCGCCTAACAGTAGCTAAAATTAACAACTGATGTTTGGCCTTTTGATAAGAATTGAATTGTATGTAGTCAGCTAGAATCTCATTAAAATAAGAATATGTCTTTAACTAAAGATGGTAAACCCAAAATGTGTGTTATGTATAGTAAAGAAAAGTTAGTGGGAGTTAACGGTGTCTAGGTGTGTACTTGGCTATTTTCAGGGAACTTGTACTAAGCTGCAGAACTGTGGCTAAAGCACAAGGCTCCAAAGCCTGTTTCAGAGTAAGCTTTTGCTGACCAGGCTGAAAAGTAAAAGAAATGGAACATGGCAAGTAGCATTCCCAGATAGCAAGGGAATAAAATAAGAAACCCTCTCTCCCTGAACTGTAATTTTCATGCAGACACAGATCCTAGCTAATTGCCATCTTCCAAATCTATAGAAAAACTGGCTCAATCCAGTTCCCAAAGTGTTAGTGAAACAAATACATTTGAATAAATAAATTAATATTAATTAAAATAAGTCATATATAAATATTGGGTGTAAATGGGGAATTTTAGAGACCTCAGCAAATTCAAGACAACATGCTGCCAGTCTGTGCATCATATTCCTTATCCTTCCTGTGTCATCCCAGCTGGTATAGGTGAGAATCTATATTGTGCTGCTGTATGTCTTGAGACAGAAACTGAGACAAGTGCTTATTCTTGCGTTTCAGGGTGTAAACAATGAAAGGTAGGGCTATAGGCCTGCCTCTCGCCTCTTTATCTGACTTGGGTGGTAGTAACACCCTGCCTGCTTAAAGGGTATGTAGGATCATTGAGAAGTACAATTGTATCTTGATGTGGTGCAAGGGTCATCATTAAAGAAATTGAAGCTGTCCCTTAATTCTAAACTTGCAAAAGAGGTCTGGATCATAGATGGGCTGTCTTCTTGTCTGTCTAAAAACTGAACAATCCTGGGTTTTGGTAACACAGTCACTAACAGCCACCTGACTATTTACCATCAATTTACCTAAACACAGGCCTTGTAGATAAATGTTGTGGGTTAAGATATTGGTACATATTCAACCAACTTGAACTTATCTCTATAACAGCTAAGGTTAGGAAACCTAATTATACAAATGTATGCACTTATGCCAAGTTTATGTAGATGAAAAATAAAGTTTTATACACACACACACACACACACACACACACACTTAAAACACTGATTAAAGTTGCAGTACGCTATTACATTACATACAACAGGGGTATAAAAAATTCACCAGGCCCAGATGAGTGGCACAGGTCTGATCCATGGGCCAGATTGGGCCCACAGACTGGTCCCACATGCCAGATCAGTGCATAGTACCAGTCTGGCACAGGCACCAGAGACAGCATGCATTCCTTCAGACCAACCCCAAGCAGCACATGCACTATGGGTTCCAGACTGGTCCCACAGGCTGCATGCAACACATGTCCCAGACCAGCCCCACATGCCATGTGCAGCACACGCCTGTTTTGTTTCTGTGAACCTTGTGTAGCAACTATGTGCAGTACTGATCCAGTGCATGCAGAAACCTAGAGACAGCACCTCAGACCTGCAGGCCATATCTTTGTCACCCCGACATCAAATGTGTATGGTAAAACTTTCCCTTTAAAATATATAATAATCTTGTTTACTAAAAGATGTGATGAGGCCCTTTTGATCCAAGATATTTCTGCTGCATTTAGCAGAGGCAAACTAGGGTGAGTTCTAACTCTGAGAAGATGTGCCCTTAAGTAAGTAGTGATCAAGAAAGGAAACTTCCCTGAGCTACATAAAAAAAAAAAAAAAAAAAAAAAAAAAAAAAAAAAAAAAAAAAAAAAAAAAAAAAAAAAAAAAAAAAAAAAAAAAAAATGTGCAGGTGATAAATAAATGCAATGCAGAAAACTCTCTGAATTTTAGAAATGCTGTATTTGAATTAAAGATATCCCATTTTCATTTCTTTGCCACTTACAGATAAAGTTTACAGCCTTTGCTTCATATATACTTAGTCCATGATTTATGCAGTACCTATATTATTATAACGTCAGGGTATGAAATATGAAACATCCATACTCTGTATGTAATATGAATTATACTTATGCCTTAACTCTTTCTGTTGTAACAAATGGAGCTCTGGTGCAGCTGAGGGTCCCCCCAGGCAGAAATACCTAATTAATAGTAAGTGAAGGAGAAGGGGAACATTTTACCTCACCAAGCTTGCAGGCTCAGGAGTATTTCCTAAAACACAATTACAAAGTTTACAGATTCAGAATTATTTATCAGGTTTAGCAGCTTAATAAATTTAATCTTTGGGTCTGGCCCACAGGACATTCCTTACACAACTATTTCCACTGTCCAAATTTCCATAGCAAGAGGAGGGGGAAAAGTTCCTTCTCCACTCCATATGGCAACCAGCAAAACCCAGAAGCATGAACTATCCAAATACCCTCCACTCTGCTGTACAACCTAGGAAAAGCAAATACAACCCTACACCTGACACACTGGCTAAGTATCAGCCTGTCAAAATACAGACAGTCAAAAACCCCAAAGCTGAATTTATGTAAACTTTGCAGGTTAGTCTAAAGTGCATAGTTTGAAACAAGAAGCAATTGAATAGACATTCAGTTTTGATTCCAGAAATAGAGCCACATGCTTGCAGTGGCCCAGGTCAGAAGCCAGGGGCACTAGGGCACACCTCCCTACTTGGCTGGAGCAGAAAGCTTGGGCAAAGGTTGGGCTAGATCCCCAATCCTGTCCTTTGTAAATAATCCTGGGATGCTGAAGGACTGATTATGAGTTAACTTGAATCTGGAATACAAATTCAATAAACCTATTTAACTTAAATCAGTGAAGACTGATACTACATCCATCCAGATTTATCTTAAACTGGTCTCAGCCGTTTTGAAATCAGCTTATGTGTGCTGAATTTGTGTTGTGTTAAAGATTTGAACTGGTTTCTGATCACTTACACCAGTTGATGTGTAAATTCTGTCCTAGCCACCCTGATTCGAGAGTCAACATTACCTTTTCTTTTATCCAATCCCCTCCATAGACTTATTTCACCTCCTTCAGTCTCTTTTCTCACCAAGCCAGTTCTGGAGCTCTGCTTCATTCTCCTGCTGCAGAGCGTGCTCCCCTCCAATTTTCAGCTGCTCTGGGATACAGGGCTCTTCCCATGATTTCCCAGTTATGCATATATGGCGGTCTCTGGGGCCTCCAACTGTTGCCCTTCATGGTGCTCTCCATGCGTTCCTGCTCCTAAATCATTCCTAACCAGTCTAACCTCTTCTTGAAAACACTCAATAATAGTAGCCCTTCAGATACTGAAGATTGCTATCATATTGCTCCTCTTAACTGCCTTGAACTCAACAGTTGACAAATCCAAATAGCTAAGGGATCTTGACTTACAAAATAACACTTATGGACAATGTACAAAAAGAATGTTCAATTAATGCCAAACCATAAAGATACTACTTTTATGAACTGTTGACCTAAAAGCTTTAAGTACATTTAACCTGGCTAGTAACATCACCAATATCTAACAAATACGAGAAAAAGCTCCAACAGTAGTCCTTTAGGCCAGTTCATATCCCAGAGAAAAATGTTAGGATGGGAAGCATAACAAGCGCTTTTATAAGAGTATCAGATAGGCTACAGACTAAGGCAGTAGTCACCCAATTGACTGGTCGATCTTGGAGCCTCTGACAGTTGAGCTCAGTCTGGGTCCCACATCTCATTTCTTTTCAAGCTAAAGTTAGGTATAAAACAAGGGTGGGCAAAATAGCCAATCCGGCTGGCAGCCGGACTCCATTTCCCAGCAGCCCCTGCCCTCATGACTTGGGCCACTCTCCATGGTGACCCCAGGCACACCTGCACAGGAAAGCCATGGAGACCAGCCTGAGCTGTGCTGGCAGCATGCATGGGAGAGCAACTCAAGGTGCTGCTCTGGAGCTGCTTGGAACTTGGGATGGGGGCAGCTTGCTCTGGTGCCAGGGCAGAGCCATGATCTGTACCCTGCACACTCTGGGCAGAGGCGTGCAGGCAGGGGATCGCAGCTCTGCCCTGGCTCCTTACAGCAGTGACAGCCTGGTCTGGAGTAGGCAGATAATATGCACTCATAAGTGTCACACTAAGACTCCGTAAGTAGGGAAAAGTATAATTATATATATTAAGAACTTGATCTCAGCTTTATATAACATAAATATAAACTGTATTTCTACATTTTCTTTGAGGTAGATTCTGGGTTATACTTTAATTCAAAAAAATGATCTTGTGCTTAAAAAGGTTGGAGACCACTGGACTAAGATATTCTTAGCTCATTTATGTATTCTGCCCTTAAGGATCTACAATACCTAGGACCTGACTATCATTTCATTTATGTGTTTTACTTCACATTTAAGTTTATTTCCCTGTGATTTATACTAGTTTAACCATCTGTCACAGATCAGTTGGAAGTCCTTGGTATGTAACATGACTACACTTCTCTATTTGGAGATGACCAAAGACATTTTAATTCTACAGTTAGGGACACATCCAGTTTGATAATTACTTATTTTGAGGCTGTCATTTATTTGTATGGCTCCAATTATTTATCTGTGTCTATTCATTCCCAACGTGCTAGGTGCAAGCCCATGGAACAAAAAGATGCCCAGAGTGCAGGGTTAAAAAGTGTAGGATTTTGCCATGCAATAGCCATTTAACACTGGAAATAAAAAGAGAGATCTTTCTCCTTTGAGAAATTTTTAATGAGGAAAGAGTGATAAAAAAGGTAACTCCCCTTTTATAGTGTTCAATTCTAATTGTCTGAAGTAGAAAAATATTCAAAGAGCATCTTAACTACATTCATTTCTATCAAAACAGCAGGAGCACACACTTACAAATATAAATTCAATAATATTCACACTTCTTTCTCAAGTCTTACTAAACATAAGGAGCTACTCTGAAAACTTGCCTTTTAATTTAGCTACTTGACCTGTCAAACAGTATTTAAGTGTTGTGTGCAAAGGCATCGGCACATAATCATAAAAAACCCTTCCATTTGGCATATAAATTTGTATGCATCTACAGGTATAAGCACACACATATGTCTAAAGTATTTTCTGTTATCCTCCATAAAGATTTCCTTGTTTGTGGGTAGAACAATGATATATTCTGGCAGCACAAGAGACCTGAAAATCTTTATTTGTTTATGGAAGACTGAATGTTGAGGTGATCTTATAGTGATGTGCTGATGGTAAAAAAACAGGAATAGGCTGGGTGATTCACTGATCCCCAGCACAAATAGTGGGCATTCCTGAACATGTTTCTTATTGTCTGTGAGTATATCTTGCCTTTCTGACACTGTATTTGTTTGTGAATTGTGAAATATTTTAATTGTTTTTCTCTCTGTTGTTATACTGCTTAATTTCATTTTCACTATTAATTCTATTTTATTGTGATAATGGTGGTCATCAAATATACTGTTTAAGAAATATGACTGGGCTAGAGTCTCCAGTCCACTCAGATCACACTGTGCAAGTAGTAGAAAAAATATTAAACTGGGCAGAGAAATCCCCTGGAGATTTCCCCTGTCCCAAATTTAAAATTGGCAAAGGCAGCTATATCTGCTTCTTCATCACCTCTACCATTAGTTTTTTTACTAGAAGCATACCACATGACAAAGCGTGGGGCATCCCTACCAGCCTAGCCAGGGCCGGCCCACAATTTTTTGGGGCCCCCTGCAAGATGTAGTTTTGGGGCCCCCTGACACAAAGAAGCTGGCAGTGGTGGGGGAGTGGCTGAAGAAGCCACTGCTGCAGCCAGCTAGGGGGTGGGTGGAGCAGGGTGTGTGGTGGTGAGCAGCTGGATGGGAAGCTGATGGCAGCAGCGGCAGCAGAAACACAGAGTAGCAGAGTGTTCACGGAGGCAGGGGGCCCCAGCTGTGAGGCCCCCTGTGGCCACAGGTTCTGCAGGATAGGATGGGCCAGCCCAGCCGAGCCCACAGCCTGGTAGTTAGACACTCACCTTGGAAATAGGATATGTGAGTTTCACCCCCTGATGCTGAGGAAACCCAAATATCTGAATTCCTGGGGAAGTGTGTTTGTCAACTGACTACTCAACAAAAGTAACTTCTACTTCCCATTCCGTCCTCTCTCTCCACCACCCCCCCTAGCCATCTAGGTCACAATGTTATGGCACCACCTCCCTACAGCCTAGTTCTACTGTTCTTTTTGAGTGACTAGCAGTCTTGATTGGTCTTTGGAGGCACCTAGGTCTCTCCATCCACCATACAGAAAGCTTACAGATTTGAAATTCTAAACTATGAGCAAAGATACCTAAATTTCAGGCATCATAGTACCTAATTAGAGGTCAGTTCAGATCTACTCCATTGTTATCATGGGCGGTCAACTCAATACAGTGATGATAATCTTGCAGTAAACAGGGAAGTCAGAGAGTTCAGAGATAATTGAAGAGGCTGATCCAAGATTCACATGTTCAACTGCAGATATGGTAAATGGTGAAAGGAGTAGAGCCTAGTGATGTTGGGCCCTGGCTCTTATCTTGTCCATAAGTGTATTAGAATGCATTTACTAGTATACGGTATGGTATTATAAGTACTTTAAATCAAACCATAACAAAATAAACTGTGTTTTTCTAATGCACCATCCTTGCTGTTTCATTTTGGCTCTCTTAGTCACCAATTCAAAAACTAAGCAATTTACAATGGCTTTCCCACACAAAGTTATGAGAAATAGCAATAGCTAGCAATTAAATCAAATTTGGGTCTTTTTTTACCTGGTAAGAATTGTCCATAAACAGATCATGATTTCCATAAATGTATTCATTGTTCAAAATTGTTCAATGCTTTGTTTAATACCTGTGCCTTCCATTGTTATAGACTGCTAACAATATGTCAATTTCAAGAAAGTTTTGACTACGGATTATTCACAGTTCAAAATTCAGTAGCATAATGAGGGGTGAGCAACCAGGGGCACCACTTACACAAGGTGCAAGAACAGCAGCTGCTGCTTCTGCCACAGCTGGCTCAGCTCCTGCCATCACCATTGTCGGAAGAGCAGATCCTGGTAGCTACATCTGTCAAAATTTGAGCTTCTTCAATAGAACATGAATCAAACATTTCTTTTGCTCATCCAGAGCATAACTCATCTGATCTGTGATATGTTTACTCATGGTTATGAATTCAAAATTTGTTTTCTTAGGAACATTCTGCAATATTTGCTAAAAATATACTTGGTTTGGTGACTACCTCCATGACTAGACAAAAACAAACATAAAAGTGGTATAAGCAGAGTCAACAGGCATACTATGGACAAAACTGAACAAATCTTGATATTTATTTTTGTAAACCATTTTGTACAGCACAGTTTTTGCCCACTAGAGCAAATCAAAGAGGTTATATAGTCTTAAATCTAGGGGTTGGGGGGACTCTAAAGAAGAAAATACTATATATCTACCATGAAATTAAGGTATTTCTACATTAGTTCCCTTTGCTTAAAAGACATGCGGGCTGTAGCCTTTTCATACATTTCAAGTCTTTAAAAATCAATAAAACCTTTGCTAATTTAATCAAACATGTATATATAATCTTCTTGGTAAAATTCATTTTTTATATTCTGTTCTTGAGAAGTATGTGTTTTTTTTAATGAAAGTCTAAAATAGCAAGATACTCTTCACTGCTCTATTTTTTTAACCCACATGAACTTTTAAAACAGGCTACATCTATTGCATTTGTGATACCATATAATATATCCTACTGTTGGTTTCCTGACACAAAGAATCAAGTGATATTCTTCAGTTAAAATTAGTACTAAAAAACTTTCACACCCAGGGAATAATATACGGAGGAACAAATCTCACCATTTTGGGTACAACATGTGATAGCACTTCCTGCAAAGCTAAACAAACTAAAATAATAGGCTGTTCTGGGAGGGTGTAACCCTGTGCTGTGTCTCCTAACAAGGCACAGACAGTGCTGCCTCAAGTGAAAGTAAAGAAAGCTTTAAGCCATGAGCCAGTGAAGCCCATTCTCCTGCACTACCACCCACCCAGGGTTTACAGGGACAACACAAGGTTCTTTAAGATAACCCAATGCAATGCCTTCACCACGGAAACTCTTCATTAGCCCCTTGCAGTACAGTTACAGGCAAGTCCCCACTGCTGTATCACGGCCAGGTCAGAAGACAGAGTCTGTCTCTTGAAATCTGTTATGTTTCCCTGGTGACCTAGATCTTAATTTGAATGGTAACAAGAGACACAATAAGAGCATCATTTCTCTAATTTAAACTGAGCTATGTTTAAAAAAATAAGCTACTATAAAAAATAAGCTAATAAAGTGCGATAAAGTTGGCAGACCTGACTCCATGCAAAATGGGTATAGAAAACCGCTGCTGTGGTAAAGAAATGGAGATACAAGTTTTAGTAGGGCTTCACTCTTTGCATACATAAGCAATCACATTGCTGGTTAGTAAAAAGCCTGGCCCCACATTTCTCCAGCTTGTTTGCCAACTAGTGCTCACTCATCCCAAGTTGACTGTTTTATTTCAAGTAACTTCTGCTTATTCTCCACAGTTTTTTGGTTTCCCACCCAGGTTTAGAATTTCAAATCTGTCAGCTAAACCAAAATGGGACAGAGTAATGAAATAAATGAGTTAGTTGAGCTGTGTTTCCAAGTTTACATCTGGAATGGGTATCCGTATTAGCCAAACTCTGGGACCAACTTTTCCTGGACTTTGGACTCTATCCAAAACATGCTGCAGTTTAAAACGTTAATTTTAAATAATTAAGATTTCTCACTTTCTTCAAAGTCATAAACATAAGCATATATGTTTAACAGTGAAAATCAAAGAATATAAACTATAGTGAGACTGTCTTCTAAAAATAATAAACAAATAATAAAGTTGTGCACTAGATGTTTAATATCAGTTAACTAATACCTGCTGTGAATAATGAGGTGTTCTGTTAAAAAGCTGTCAGAATAATTTTTAAAAGTTTCTATGTCTAAAGAACTTGTGCAGGTTGGTTGTAGTGAAAACTACTCTAATCAGTTTTACTAGCTATCTTCTTTCTCCTTATTCTCATTGTTTCTTTCTATCTCATCATAAATCTTGAAGTCCTTCAACATTTTATGACATATTTACAATACAGGCAGTCCTCAACTTACAACATTTCAAGTTACAAGTTTTCGCACTTACAAAGTTTATAAATTGACACCCTGTTTCAACTTTCTGACACCAGTTTCAACTTTACAAAGCTTGATCTGATGTGACGTCACACCAGTGAACAAGTTTGCTGCATTGCCCATCTCCCTGGAGAACATCTGTCCAAACTTCCTTGGACACTTTCTTTAAGAAAGCAGACAAGATTCCAGAAAGACCTGCAGACAAGACTCCTGAGAAGACTCCAGCCAAGAACCTTTCAAAAAGTCCAATGAAGAGCCCTTCAAAAAGTCCAGCAAAGTCGCCTCAAAGAAGCCCTTCCAAATCAATATGATTGCTATTTACAGTATAAATACATTAATGTAGCTATATTACTCATCTGTAATTGATTGAGTACAAAACTCTTGGTTATTTTTGGTGAAAATAGGGTATTGGCCCTTGGTTCAGGAACCAATCCCCCATTTATAACATGGTTTCCTATGGGAAAATTGGTTCCGAGTTACAAAGTTTTGACTTAAGACGCGGTTTTCAGGAACCAGTTGTGTCGTAAGTCTGAAGACTGCCTATACTGAGAATATCACATGTTCATAAATCATGAGAGGAACCAAAAAATCATAATGTTGTTTCAGGGGTGTTGGTGATAGCCTGTTTGGTCTGTTTCCGGATTTTGAAAATCTTGGTGCAGAATCACTTCTTTTCACGTTTCCTGTTTCAAGAAAATCATCCTGGGAACCTGCTCCCCTTTGCTTTTTTGGATGTGGTAGTCACTCCCCCAAGCTCCCTTATGTGTCTGGGTCATTTCACAGACAAAATCCCCACCTAGTTCTTGTTATTAATGTTGCACACCAGACACTATCCTTAGCCTGCTGCCATCTCTTGATATGGCCACTGCAAAAATCTTTCCCTCTTTTCTGGATGCTCAGCTCAGCTCTCCTTCATCATTCCCTGAATATTGTGCTTACCAGACACTTCTTAACTCCCCACTATTTATCTCCTCCTCCCTTATTCACCTGAGAGACTGACCAAGTTCATTTCTTGAAGACTGTGACCTGGCAAAGCTAACACCTTGCAAACTGGGGCAGAGAGAAACACATATTTCTGGGCTCTTCTGCCCATTTCCTTCACTTCTCCCAATACCTACTTAGAGCTGGACAAACGGAAAAAATGGGAAGGAGCTGCACACTTGCACAATGGTTCTCAACATTTTTTGTACCAGGACCCATTTGTTAACATCAATGGCCAATCCTGACCCAGTGCCCCTCACTCCTGATACACTGCCCCCTGCCCCCAGGCCCCAAGTGTATGGGACAGGGGGTGAGTGTGTGTGGTGGGAGGGCCCCAAGCAGCCCCTCACAGGCTGCAACTCTGCCAGCCTTAAAAGGAAAAGCACAGCTTCCCACATTTTTTCTCCTTTAAAGAAGAATCTATTTTTAAAGTTTGTTGATATGTTTATAGTTTGTTCATGACCCTTTCCTATATTTTTGCATCCCACTTTTGGGTTGCAACCTATGGGTCAAGAAACACTAACCTAGCAGCATAGCACTTAAAATAAAATGGTTTTAGACTTAATGTGTATCTCCACATTAAAACTCATTAACTTGTGCTAAGTGCCCGCTGAATAGCTCAAAAGTTACACCACTTCAGGTGTCAGCTAACTCTGGGTCATGCTACCAAGCTCATCTGATGGTAATTTCAGTCTACACCACGGAGATAAAAGAGCAATGCACCTCTCCCACTACCACCCCCACGCAGAGCAGGGATAAAGCCATGTGTCCTGACTCCTAGCCATTCTCTAATCTCCAGCCCTCTGGCAGTAAGTCAAAGCTGTGCAGGGAAGAAATGGTATTAACCCTTAATGTGTGACTGCTCACAATATATTCTGACTTTAGTACTGTTTAACATTCCATGGATTTAGTATTGTCTAAGTGGGATGTGTAATTTCACCCTTATACGAGATAAAGGGAGAGACAGAGAAAGAGAGAGCATGTTTCACAGTTCCTAAACAAGCCAAAAGATATTTAAAGGTATCCCTCAGGGCAATTCTACATCTTGCACCATGCTCTCATAGAAAAATAGAATCACATGGTTGGTAGGGACCTTAATGGTCCTCTTGTTCAACTTTTTGTGCAGATGAGAACGTACTATTTCTAAACTGTACCAAACAAATGTTTATCCAGACTCCAGTGAGGAGACTCCACAATTTCCTTGGCCAGCTGGTTCTACTGTGCTACTATTCTGACAGTTTAAAGTTGTTTTTTTCCTTGAGGTTTGATCTAAAACAGCCTTGCTATGAGATTGAATCTAAATTTGCTTTGCCCTCATCCCAGAAGAGGAGGCAAAGGCCTCCAGAGATAACTGAAGACTTCCTTACACTGCCCAAAGGTAGATCCAAACAAAAATGGCTGCCACTAGGGAGTGGTTTCCAAACCTACAGGGAAAAAGATTCCTACTGTGTCAC
Organism: Gavialis gangeticus; assembly: GCF_001723915.1. Classification (NCBI taxonomy): domain Eukaryota; kingdom Metazoa; phylum Chordata; order Crocodylia; family Gavialidae; genus Gavialis; species Gavialis gangeticus. The sequence continues at coordinate 129,332,619 of NW_017729032.1, forward strand.
AGAAACTGTAGAGGAGACTATACCCATTTCCAAAGAATGAGTGCTGCTGGACCAGAGCTGAGTTTTCTGTTTCCTGGAACAAGAATATTTGGCTCTGAGACATATCTGTTTCACTTTTGTTTCTAAAGTTTCAGCTCATAAACACCACACTTTTGGTCATAATCAGGGCTGCCAAGTGTCCATGAGTCCAGCAACCCAATCAAACTTTATTACACCTAACTTAGCTGTGTGGGAAGGCAGAAGACATCTGCTTGCAATTGCACATTTCTGCCACTTGGAGCTGCTTTGGCATTGGTGAGCTGAAAGTCAGCAATTCTCTCTTTTTGGTGAAGTTACATGCTACACTTAGAACATACTAAGGGCATTTAAAATGTGAGCATCCCCACATTAAAGCTCATTAATTCATACTAAGTGCCCTCTGAGCATCTCAAAGTTACACCATTTCAATTGAGGATAACTCTGGGCCATGCTACCTACCTCATATTAGGGTAATTTCATACTAATCCATGGGGTAAAAGAGCAATTTACATCCTTCAGCATCCCAGGATGCACCGCTCCCAACCCCTACCTCCATAAACCAGAGCCACGTGTCCTAGCTCATAGCAATGCCCCTGCTCACCAGCCCTCCAATGGCAAGTCAAAGCTGGGCAGGCAGGAAATAGTATTAGCCCTTAACATTCATGTTCTAACATTAACACTGTTTACCATTCTGCAGATTGAGCATGATCTAAGTGTAACTTATAACTTCATCCTTCCTCTGCTTTCCTGCTCTTGAGTACATCCAGGAAGCAGCATTACCATCACCACAAAAGGAAGGAGACAGGTATAATTTTTTGGCTTTCTATCCTTCAACTAAATCCCTCAATAGATATTCCCCTCTGTCACTCAGTTCTTGCCCCCACCACAAAACAACCCCAAGCAATGGCTCCCAGGCAGCCATCCTACTGCAGCATCAGCTACTGGAGAACCACTTTCTCTAAAGACCTACCAGCTTCCTAGCCATAAAGTTCCACTCAGCTACTGCCCCCCAAACACCAAGCATACCCAGAAGTCTACTCATGTCCACCCACCCACCTCAGACCTGCCTGCCCCAGGAACAATTCCCATGGCCCGTCCTGCCCTGCCCAGGGTCAGAGCTGAGAGCCCCGCACCCCCAGGCAGTGGCTCCAGTCACCCTCCCCCGGCCCCTGCATGGCCATTGCCACCCCTCTGCCCCTGCTCTGCATGCAGCCACCACCACCCCGCCGCCCCCCACATCCAGCCAAAAAATGGTGCCTCAGGTAACCGGCACAGTGGCACTTTTAGCTCACCAGCAGCACTCATTTTTTCAGTTCAAATCCCTGTTAACTGGCACAAGTGGGGAATGGGCCCCAGTAAAAACTGAATGATATCAAAGAGAAAAACAGGAAATTTATCAGTGAAAATTGGTAAAAAAAACTGAGAATTTGGAACACTACTTATCATCCATAAGTACACATCATTTAAACAACTGAAAGGATATAAATAGGAAGGCCTGAGGTCACAGTTTTATTATTGAACATACTGGTAATTTTTTAAAAATAAAGATCAAATTTTGTTAACATGCTTGCTAATGTGAATATTTTAATGTTAACTAACTATAGTATTTCTGCTAATATGATAACTAACAACAAAAAGATCTCATTTCAGGATCTAAATGATGTGCCCTTGATCTGACTTTTTAGAACTCTTTCTAAAAAGTCCTGAAAAATCAAAACTCAACTCTGGGTTCCAGAAAAATGTTCAGCTGAAAAGCGAGAATAGGAGTGTAATAGTGATAGGGTCACATTTACTTCAACACCCCAGTACATGAGCACATCCAGACACTACAAAACTCAGTCTTCCACAAAGATAATCCCCCAGTAGAAAGTCCTTCCAAGTAAGTATTGTAAATGAAATACATCTGCTCTTGTGGTGAAACACTAGTTTTATTTCCATTCCTAATAATGGACCTGTGGTTTCATTTTCTACTTCCAGCTGAGAGTTATAAATGCACACTAGCTCATAAAAATATAGTATATGTTTCATCACAAAGAGACTATCTAGTCTGTCTCTACTAAATAGAGAAAGCAAGAAACTAATGTGATAGAAAAAATACATGTCTAGGAACCAACATCTTAGCTAAGTAGCAATGTTATTTCCAGGAGTGATAGACGTAGGATTCTGCATTATTTTATCATGCCAGCTCATAGTAACCACTTTTACAGGGTCAGACCAAACAGCAATGTCAACCATTTCTCTTTATAAAGTTTAGTACTCAATTTAATAACTAGCAGGATGGGATAGAATCTGAAGAAATGGTCATGTAGGAAAAGCAGATTAGGTAATAAAGCATAAATGTACCCTAATGTATACACAATAGGGAGCCCAGTTAAGAATGCCCCACCTTCTTATCAGGGGTGTTTCCACGATGCTCGTCAACACTTAAGAAATTACTATGGTACTATGGCTAGCAGAACGATTATTTACAAAATCTATTTTACTAGTATAGGCACCAGTATAGCTAGTATAAAGATGTACTATACCAGGATAGCTTATGTTATACTGGTATAACCACACAGGGTGGAGAGTTGTCCAGTTAATTATTATACCAGCATACCTAAAGCCATACAACTTATTAGAGTAAGCAAGACCTAACTTTTGAGTGCCTAACTTTGCAACCTTAAGCTTTTAACTTAGTTTTGTTTTGGTTTGTTTTTTTTGATGTAATAAAAAGATAAATAATACTTAGCAAAAGCAAAGATAACAAAATGATCATATCTCTCAAGTTAGATTTCTTCAACGACTTCAGAGTTATTCCTTTTCTATCCAATCTAAACTGGATTCTTCTACCAGTATTTGGGGTAGCCCAAGCAATTCAGTTAATGAGGGAATTGGTCAGGACATTGAGGTTATATTCCTGGCAGTTCTATATACTACTTCTTAGAAGATCCACCTGAGTCCTGTTTGGGCAAGTCACTACTCCCATCTATACCTCAGTTTTTCCATCTTTAAAAGATGAATACATAATATTTTCCTAACTCATGGGGATGTTATGAGACCTATTTAGTATCTGCAAAGTAATACGGGATCCCAGAAGGATGGAGCTGCAGTGCATCCTTATTAGTATCATCCTGAGTATCACACCTCAAAACGTTTTGTAGGCCAAAACATTGCAAACCTCAGTTCTAACCTCAGTAAAAGCACTATATAAGAACTGTATAGAAATATACAGTTCTTATATAGTGTCAAAAAGGCTTTTTTCTGGTTATGCCCAGCTCTTTCAGAACAGTCAAAAGGCAATTGAACAATTGAACCAAATTACAGCTGAGTTTAAAGGAAAAAATAAAAGTAAGGCCAACATAATACTTGATAATTTTATAGCAATTGTATTTTGCAATCCTATAATAACTTCCATGTAAAAAAATCTTTGTACACACCAATTAAGCCATTTTTAACTTAAATTCCTATAGTAAAAAAAAAAAAAATCTCAAATCCCTTTAACCATTTTTAAGAGAATATTAAATAATAAGTTTGATCCAAATATTCAGTTACACTGCAGTCGTTCCAAGGTCCAGATCCTCAGCCATGGTAAATCCTCATACCATTTCTGGAATCAAAGAAACTATACTAACTTGCATGATCTGAGACTCATGTTTACACTTTCTGGATATGTTATGGAGATATGTTTGATCACTGTGCCCCAAGTGGCTGGGAGAAAATTGCCAGAACAATCATTTGACGCCCATGCTAAATCCTTCCTTTTAACTGGAGAGGGAAGATAGTGACCAGAGAAAATAAGGCATGGCTGAGAGGTCTCTACTTTGTGCTAACCCCTTACTGTGCTGTTCCATGGGCAGCACCTCTAACTCGAAGAAGCAGCCTAGAAAGTGGATGCAGCATCAAGGAATTTATGTCTGCAAGCCACGTGCCTATCATGATTGTAGCCAGGGATCTAGTCCCAAGTTTCTAAAAGAAATAGATTTACCAGGAAGGCTAATGAGCTACATTCTCTGACTGACAGGAGGTCATTTGTTGTTTCCCTAACTTGTCTGCTGGCTGATTCCATTTCATTCAAGTGTTAATAGCAGGGGATCCACCTGAGTCCTGTTGCCCAGGCTGCAGGTGTTTTGTTTCAGTCCTCTAAATAACAACTACATGCTGATTAGAACAAAAGTTCTCAATGTAATAGAACAGGTAACTGTGCTTCCACTCTTGAAAATCTCTTATGTTAATAACTGCATGTCACTCAGAACTTAAAATCTAATTTGGAAGATGATATAAAAAGCCCCTCCACCATTAATTACGTACCTCTGCCTAAAATAGTAGCCATTAAAAAGTTAACATTTGCCAAAGTGATTACAAATACTTTACTTGTATGTAAGTGGTTAGTCTTATTTCCAACTAATTCCCCAGTTATTAAAGTTCAAGTTTACAGTGATGCATCCCTTTTGTTGCTTTCAGAGGAACAGAGGAAGTGTGTGCTATCGGACAGTATTCCTAAAATCTAATAATTGGTTATTAGAAACTACACTTTGAGGGAGCAAATAATGAGAACCTAAATATACAAATTCTGTAATCTGACAATATTTTGAAAAAATTAACCCCCTTTTAATGCCATCAGTGATTGAGAAAGATCCTTGTTTTCATTCCCTGTCTACAGTAAAGTGTAGGGATCACACAGGGCATCTCTAGAAAATGAGTTTGATGCTGATCTCATTTACATTAGTGTAAATGAGATGTATCACCACTGTAGTCAGTAGTTTTACACTGGTATACAAATGATCAAAATCAACCCACTGTATTTAAGAAAAATCCTGTTATGCTCTACTAACAGTACGTTATAAATTCTTCCCTCAATGCATCTGCACAGCTCTGCTGGGTACTACTGTTGATGGGAAACAGGATTGTGGTTCTGCCCTTCCCCACCACTTTATATATCAATCTTCTTGAAATCTTTACATTTCCAGAGGACCAGAAGTCTGCACTTAGGTCTGCACCAGAATGGGAAGGAAAGAGCTGGGCACCATCTTGTCTCGCATATGCCAAGTGCAGAGCTAAGCATAATCTAGCCCCGACATTCCAAAGTCAACAATGCAATTAAGCATTCACATTACATTAATGAGTTCACATGATATTAGTGGGATTCTCTTAAAACACTTCTGGAATATTCGGCACACACTTTGAGCATTTTTTTAATGAAAAAAGCAAACTTACCCAGATAATACAGAGAAATGCCATAAGAACTATATAATAAAATAATATCCTTTGATATTATTGCCTACTGTGTTGTTGACAAAACTAGGGCAGGGCACCCACCTCAGGCTCCAATTTGGGATGGCGTAAAGAAATTACTGCTGCCACAGCCGCATAATAGCACTGGCACCAACAACCAGAAGTTGCCACTGCCCCGTGTGTGGCAGCTCCCCCACCATCATTACATCTCTGTGACTGGATAATTTTTTATGTATCCAGTGGAGAACCATCAGCAATTCTGGTTACAAAAGTGAAAATGTGACAGAAGGTATGGCAGGAGAACACCTTAGAGATTAATGTATTAAAAAGCTTGAGCTTTCATAAGCAACAACCTATTTTGTCACATGCCTGATGAAGTAGGCTGTTACCTATGAAAGCTTGTGCTTCTCCGAGTCAGCTAGTCTTTAATGTGCCATCCTGCCCTACTTTCTGCTTGACTTCAGACTAACACAGCTAATCACTGTGCTCATTTCATGGTAGGCACTACGTTCAGCCAAAAGAAATGAACTACAATCAACCTACATAAGAAACTTGTTCAGGTATGCTCATCTGTCTTCTTTCTGACCAGTTGCAAGCAGAAGAAATTCATCTGGGACTTCAGATGACCAGTCCATTTCATTTCCCATACCACATAACCTATTCTGAAAAGCTGTCTCAGTCTCTGGGAAACTAAAGAACCACTTTAACAGGCTTCTAAACAGCAAATTGTAAAAATGTATTTTATCACAAATTCAGTGCCACAGCTCCTGGAGTTTCCATGATCTCTTTATTTAACAAAAGAGAACAATCAATCTGTGTGAAACACAAAGAAACACCTTTCCTGTATCTTTTGGAACATTATGTTAAAGACACAGAAAAAGTAACACAAGAATAATAGTTATTCAGGACCAAGGTTAATTACAGCAAACAATGAATCAGTGCTAATTTAAAAGGACATTTGTAAGATAAAAATTGTTCCTGTACTAATAAAATCACCTGAGGCTAAAACTAAGAGTTTTTAAAAAATTATTCACTAGTCATTCTTTATGCTGCTCATTAACCTTTTTCCATTTCATCCAGTTTGGACATTCAGATTAGACTGAACATCTTCTCTAGTTCCTTATCAGTTGTATTTTTCAACTGACTTGCTAATGCTAACTGCCTGTTATGAAGAGTTGTTCCTAACTGCCAATATGGCCCCATAGCCTGCATCCACATGAGCATGGACGTTTGGTTCCCCAGGGACACGTAGCATCAGCACACTTTGCACTGCCGCTACTTGTGCTCAGGGAATGCCCATGCCATTCATACTTTGGCTCACAGCAAGTTACCCCAGGTGGGATAGGGGAGGCTCTGGCCAGCACTGGGCTGCCCCAGCAGCCTTACCTGGGGTCTTAGAGGCCTTCTGAGGCTGCAGCAGCAGCAGTTCTGCCTCACAGAGCCTGGCCAGCAGCCGCAGCATAGCTCTGGGTGGCCTGGCTCCACTTTTGAGCAGCACACACTACCCATGCATGCACTGCTGTGGATTTTTTTCTGCAGGTTTGTTTGGGTTTTTTTTACCCCATCCAGGGGTCAAAAAAGCCCACAAGAAAAAAGGTGGAACAGAGCAGAGAACATCTCGAAGTGCGGTATGTGGCACTGCAGATGAGTATGGCTGTACAGTAGTTGGCACTGCAAACACATCTGGATGCAGCCATATATAGCAGTATTTCACAAGAGAGCGAGACTACCATTAGAGTTGTACACTGGATATTTTAGAAAAACTAAGCCATAGTCACTACTAGCTTAAGAGGATACAATTCCGAAAAGTGTACCTGCTTATACAACTAGTCAATCTGGAACAAATCCCACAACCCTGCACAGTTTAGATGCATGCATCTGCTCCAAGTCATATACAGGCAATATTTTCTTTGTAGTTACAATACAAGATTGTGAGGAAAGGATGTTGGTTCAGCTAAGAGCCTGAATTGCACTGGGTGCTATATTTCTTCTTTGCCACAGGATCTCTTCAAAGCTACTGCATGAGATTTGATTAGGTAGCACAGAATGTACAATGTGCAGCTCAATATGAACATGCTGCATTGTGAGTCAGTTAATGTGGTAAAAACAGTTCTTCTCTAAGCCTCTTGAGGTACGGTAATAGCTAGACACAGTCCAAAACTGTAGAAAGAGAGGAAAAACAATCTGCACAGCTTTCCTTCCAATTTCCAAGGGAGGAGGGACAGAAAGAAGTGGGGGAAGGAATAACAAGGCTACAGAAATGTTATTTTCCAATTTTTTGTAGAACAAATAACCCAACTATATCACTTACAAAACTTAAGAATTTGAAATGCAGTAGTTCATGAAGCTCCATTTTATTTTTACTGTATAAAACATACCTCTTAAGCATAGTAGAATATTAGAAATGTCATCTGAATAAATATATATGAATGGTTGGTCCTGCTCCATGGAATAACTAAAGTTTTGAATCCTTCATTAAAACTACTAAGGTTTTAACAGTATTTTAAAAATGTGTAGTATTAGTAGCAAACATATGTTTATATTATGCACAGAAACTAGATATGCAATTTTCCCTTTCCATTACATATTTCTCCTTTCTGGATGAATCCATCTATTAAAACCAACACAAAGAACCTCTTTCAGAACTTGATTCATAGACTCATAGAATCATAGAGAACTAGGACCGGAAGAAACCTCCTGAGATCATCAAGCCCACCCCCCTGCCTGAGGCAGGATCTTTGCTATCCAAACCATCCTATACAATCCAGAATCTAAATTCTTCATAAAATTACCATTAACCTTGACACGACACAAGATATAACAACCTAACCTGCCACAAGTAAAATAGGGGAACTACAGCAGTCAATTTCATGCTTCTATAAAAAATTGTTAATAAACATTCAAGAGATCCCAGGTACAGGGCCATGCCCCCACCTACTAAAAGAAAGCCAAAACCCCCTGTGACAGCCCCCTGCCCAACCCACCTGCCCACAGTAGCACGAATGCACGGAGCCTATGTGGCCTAGCCAGCCCTGCACCAGCCAGAACTGTGCTCTCAATTCACCTGGAGCCCCAGGGCAATGGGCCAAAAGAGCACTGGAGGCCAGAGCAGGGGGGAACGGCAGCCAACAGACTGGAAATGGCCCCAACCATTCTCACCCCCAGCAGAACACTCTCCCCATGACAGGGAAAATGAGGGAGGTGCAAGCTGATTGTCCCACAGGAGATAAATGACCAGCCATGCCCCAAGCAGCAGCTGACAAGTCACCTGCATCTCACTTGGGGAAGACTCAGGGAGCTGCTGGGAGTACAGAGCCCACTGAGCATGATGAAGACACACTGGCAGCAAATCCTGTAGCAGGCAACACCAAGCTGAAATCTCTTTGGGGCACCACAAGCCACGCATGTTAAACTATTTGTGGTACTGCTAATTAGTGGTGCTGCTAATTAGCAGTGCTGGGGCAAAATTTGCAATTTGGATTTCCTGATGAGTAAAAAAAAAAAAGAAAAAAAAAAAACCTTGAAAAAAATGCAACACAAAGCATGCCAAAGTGCCATGTGCTGGGACAAATATGGATACAGAGGATCAGGTATGAGGATCCCCCATGCTGAGGCATACTGAGGCATGTGCAGCCCCTGCCCTGAGGCAACCTGCACCCCAGGCTGGGGTGCAGTGTGCCACAAGATGGGGGAACAGGCAGACCAGGGAGCTGCCTGCTTTCCCATGTCAAGGCACACTGTGCCCTGGGCAGCTGCTCCATGGCTGGCTGGGGCACAATCTTTAAGGAAATTTTAGAAACCCTATCCTTCTTCTCCTTGTTAGAACTCTTCCCATTTTGCAGTGCCTTCTTCACTCCTGGTAAAAAGAACAGGATTTGCCTCATAGTAAAAAGAACTCAAATTTCCAAACTCCTTCTCTCTTCTTAAAGCAAAGGCTCACTCCATCAGAAAATACTTACACCATTACTAAATTCATAGAGGAGAGGTGTCAAATGATGCAATCCTATTAATTATTATTAATACTAATATAAGTCGGACTAGATGATCTGCTCAGGTCCCTTCCGACCCTAGAAACTATGAAACTATGAAAGTATGTGCTGTATTTTACTTTTCCCAGGGTTTTAATAATATGGGAGGTGGGGGGTGGGATTAAACTCTTTTAATGCAAAGGCAGTGAATTTAAAGCCAGAATATTATGCTCTGTTCTCTCAGTCCTGCACTTCATAATTAATTTAAAAGTGTGTGCTGCAGCCCATTGGGGAAAGCATGTTATATATAAGCCTTTAATATGATGCAGCACATGCAGAAAAAGGCAATTCGCTGGCCTTTCTGGGTGCATCCCTGTGTGTTTCCCCAGGGACAACTAGCAGTGACATAGTTGTGCTGCTGCTAGTTGTCCCCAGGGAATGCCCCTGCACATGTGCTCTGGCATGTGGCAAATTCCCTCTGGTGAGTTAGAAGAGAGGAGGCTGGGGCCTCTCGGGGCTGCAGTGGCAGTGATCTGAGTGTGCAGAGCCTGGCTGGCAGCTGGAGTGTGGCTCTGGCTGGCCAGACACTGGTTTCAGGTGGTGCGCACTGCTGCTACATGTACCGCCCCACTTTTTTTTCTCTGCATCTTTTTAGATACCTGTATTTCCCAGTATCTAATTCTGGCTCTTCACTGCAAATATGCAGTACAGAGAACCTATTCACGTGTGCCACGTGCATTTTGCAGCACCTCAAAAGCCTTTGAGGAACCACAAAGCATAAGTTCCCATTCACGGGGATACAGCTTCTATGGCCTTTCAAAAAGAATTTATGTCCTTATCACTAGAACTAAAAAGTCATAACCAAACAGTAGGCTTTTCTGGTCCTGCTTTTTGGAACAGGGCTCATATGAACATATGCCACATATTTCTAAAATTATAGCCACATTCTTCTGTGCTTGAAAAAAAATAGCATTGACATACAATTCTGGTAACTGGTTTAGGATACCTTTACTGAAGAAGAATTTCTTGGTGCCACATTAGGGAAAACTGGATTAGTTACTGATTTGAATAAGCAGGGACTGAAGTGATTGCTATTTTTTTTCTTTTAATACTTCTTTATTTAAGGTGATTATACAGGGCATATCCTACAGATTCCTGCTACATCTAGCAACTCTTTTATTTTACTAGTCTCCATGCCAAGCTTGCAAAGGGGTCCATTAGCATATGAAGTGCCACTGACTAGTGAGTCACAGCAGTTCTATCTATTCCATCTAGCCAAGGATTGCAAATATTTTTAAATATCGTCTTGTTCTTTTCCAGTTCTTCACTGGTGGTACAGTATAGCGTATGCAATCTATTTGTGTACCATTCAGCCCTTTTCTGATTGCTGTTGCTGTGTTAGAAATACAGTGAAAAAGATATGAATATGAAGAACCCTGTGAGTAGGAACAGAATTCATTTTAGCAGGATAATTCAGGAAAACCATGAACAGAACTTCTATTCTGTTCCAACTATTCATTCACTATTTTCTATTAATTGTTCAAATATTTCAATAGTTTTATACTCATGCTACTATAAATGAATGCCTTGGGATGTCAGTTTGAAGAGAACTAACTGATTTGTAGACTGGGCACTGTAACTTTCAGGTTGGCAAGAAGATGGAGAAGGCTCAGACAGAAGCAGTTGTGAATTAAGTACCTATATGATTATAAATTAAGGGAACATTAATCTATAATGTTTAATCTATAAATTCAGATCCTGGTCTTCCATGCTAGCAGAGCCCTGATCCATTAGATGCCCTGCTGTTGGAGAAGACTGAAAGCAGAGAAGGTAAGGATATGAATAAGGGCAGGGCTCTTTTCCCCTCTGTTGCCACTTCTCTTTGCATTCAATATACTATTCACTGGGTTTTGCATTCTAAAACTTGACCTGATGCATTTTGTGAGCTTTAACAGCTGTTGGCAGTAAATATCACGATGGTTCAGGCTAACCCTGAGTAACACAACTGGTTGTATTGTTGTACTCAACAGGCATATCTACACATGATGCTGTGTCGCCATAGCAATACATCCACAGGTGTCTACATGTGACCAGGAGCTACTTCGCCATAGCTCCTCCTGTTCTAGCACACCACTATGGCAAAGTAGCTGCTAAAAATAACCATGTGCCACGTGTACAGTGCAGTACAGGTGGTTAGTGCACCATGCTTTAGGAAGACGAAGTACTAAAGCATGGCACATTGGAAGGCGCAAGAGGAAGTACTAAAGCACAGTGCAGTAACAACATTGCCATAGGGCAATGTGTACGTGTGCCAAACAAATAGTCACTAATGACTCAATGCCTAGTCAGGAGTAAATGTTAAATGGAATTCCGCAAAGTTCTGAACTGGGTCTGGCATTGTTTAATATCTTCATTAATTACTTGGACAATGGGATGGAGTGCAAGCTTAGAAAAATTGTGGATAATACCAAGTTTGGTGGAGTTGCAGACTCTCTGGAGGACAGGATTAGGATCCAGAATGACCTGAATGAACTGGAGAAATGGTCTAAGATCAATCAGATGAAACTGAAAAAGGAGAAGTAAAAGTCATGCTCTTTTGATGGAATAATTTCATGCACAAATAGAGACTAGGGAATGATTGGCTAGGTTGTGGTACTACAGAGAAGGACCTGAGGATTACAGTAGACTATAAGATGCATATGATCTGATAGCATGCTCTTGTTGCAAAAAAAAAAGGAAAAAGAAAAAACCCAACAGTATACTGGACTGTAAGGACAGAAGTGTCACCTGCAAATCAAGATAAGTGATTCTTTTACTATATTTATCACTGGTGAGGACTCACCTGGAGTACAGTGTCCAGTTTTGGACCATACTTCAAGAAGGATGTGGAGAGATTAGAAAGGGAGTCCAGTGGAGAGTGACAAAAATAGTTAGAAGTCTAGGAAACATGACTTGTGAGGAGAAGACAGAAGGGGGATTTGACAACAGTTTTCAAATACCTGAAGGGCAATTATATTGAGGGTGGAGATAGAAGATTCTCTGTGGCTGTAATGGACAGAACTAAGGCAGTGGCCTCAAACTACAGCAGAGGAAATTTAGGTTGGAAATTAGGAGGAACTTTCTGACTATGAGGGTGGCCAGGCATTGGAACTGGTTACCTAGAGAAGTTGTGAAATCTCCATCCATGGAAATTTTCAAGAGCAAGTTAAATAGATACTTGGCTGGGATAGTTTAGTCAGGGATGATTCTGTCTTGAGCAGGAAAATGGACCTTCCTGCCCTACTTTCCTATGTTTCTATGAAGAAAAGTTATAACATGAAATAACATTAAGGCAGTTCCAGTCTCCACAGCTGAAGGAAGATGAAACCACCCACATCCCCTACTGGAATATAGTCATGGTTACTTACAAAGACTTTTCTAAAATATACGTTCAATGTGGCTTTCTTAACTAGCATGCCAGAAAGCATGGTCCCTCCTATAAGAAGATGAGCCTCAATAAGGAGATGAAATCAGGGATAAATACATCAGTATTTCTTAGGGAGAATACCAGACTAGTCTCTCTGGGCTCATCTACACAAGATGTTTACACCAGAGTTGCCTAATTAGCTCCACAATAAACGTCTCAGCAGCTATACATGGCCCTATTAGGCCACAGGAAATTAATAAACTCTGCAGCATGTTAGGACTTGCAAATAGAAATACTATCCTGATGTAGAGTTTTTTTATGCACAGCAATGCATGTGTAGATGCTGACCTGACTGGCTGGGGTACGAGGGTGGGGGGGACTATCTGTTGGCTAGCCCTGCACTGAAGCACCCTCATGCCCCAGCCAACCGCTCCACAGCATGTTGAGCCAGGTTAGAGCAGCCCCAGGCTGGCTGACTGCCTCCTCCCTGCCCCCAGATCCCCTGCCAGCCATGGCTGTTCCAACCCAGCTCAATATGCTACAGTCCCAGATACACATGTAAATGTGGTGCCAGGAAGCAATAAACTCTGGTGCAATATCCACTGGAGTTTATTGCTGTGCATTCATATTCATGTGTAGATGCACCTTCTGGCCCCTACTGTTGTTACTGACATGCCAATGAGAACATTCTTTGGGGAAGTTTCTAATTATATAACATCAGTGTGACTCTGACTTGGGAATCAGCTTCCAAGATACCTAGTAAATTAAGATAATTTATCCTGAAAGTCTGATACAGGTTTCCCTTGCAAATCGTTATATGCGAGTTAAATTCACTCTTATGTAATCAGTGTGGTGGAAGCCCACAATCAGCTGCTTTGTGCAGTGCATTGTGGGAATGAAGCACACCAAGATATAGCCCCCTGTGTGGATTTGTGCTCCTCACTCGTTGTGTGTGACACATGTTTCTGTAGTTGTCATCGCCATTATGTAGTGCCCTGTGCTTGTGTGTACAGTCTGCTGTTGGTGAGTACCAAAATTGTCTTGTAAAAATGGTAGAAATGGGGCTGGGGGTCAGTACAGTTGAGGTCTTGAAATGTATCCCTATTTGTTACATTGTAAAGTGGATTTCCTTTATGCAAATTCAAGTTATGTGCCACTTTCCAGGAAAGCATGTTCAGCATAAAGCGAGGGAAACCTGTACTCCTACATTACCAGAAGCAGCTTTCTGGATAACCTACAGAGTGGTTAGCAGCATTTTTACTGGTTTAAAAAATCGTCGTTCTTTGTAATAGACTCCTGTGCCAAACACAGCCCCCTACTGTGCTCTATTTTAACACAAAACTGCGTCCCATCACTACAGCTTTTCACAATTCTGCTTACTGTAGTTATTCAATGATATAAATAATAAACCTTTTTTCTTGTTAATTGCAGAATCTTCTTTGTCCCTGATTAAATATTGATACTTTATCCTTTCAAGTATATAATTTGTAAATGAATAGTTATGCTACGGGCTTTTCAATGTATCCATGAGTCTCCAGAGCAAACACACAAATAGTCTTTAAATTCAACCTTTCAGTACTTTTAGAATTGAATGCAACAGTAAACCTAGACTTTCTTTCCTACGGGAGAAGAATTAACATGGTTCCACAAATCATATGCTGACTTTTTTCCAAAATTAAAGGAAAGGATGGCTGTGTTATTTATTTGCACTAAAATAAGTGTACTCTAGCATAGTATACCACTCTTTCAGACTGTTTGCTTTTTGAGGCAACAGTGGGTCATTTGTTACTTGTTTGTATAGGGCAAAGCACAACAAAGTTCAGTCTGACTGTGTCTTTAAGATTACTGATTTACCATATAAATGTTAAATAAAAGGAATTAATAGTGAACCCTTCACACAACTTCGTCCTTTGAAATGTACAGAAGTAGCTGTATGAAATTACCCCTGGGAGATAATACAAATAACCTAAATTCTTCTTTTGTCAGACTCATATATCTTTATAAATGTTACGCCAACAGGTCAAATCTGTATTGGTGTGTATGGTAAAAATAAGGTTTAGGCAGTTTAAACTAATATATCCATCACCTTCTTAAGTGTTCTCGTGCAAGCCACTCTTTTACTCCTTCTTTAAACATTCCCCAGTGGTATCTGCAGCCCAAACACATTCTGAGAGTGCATGAGGACATAAAAAGAAAAGTGAAAGTTACTAGTTTACTTTCATCCTCCCCACTTGAAGATACTTAAGCAGTAAAGAGTATAAATAGTGAAAAGAAAATTGGAGTCTTTCAAATTTAATTACTTGTGAATTAACAGAAACACTGATAAAGAAATTAGGTTTTAAACATATGTTTCTGTGAAAACATACCTTAAGTTTTCTGCCTATTTGCTCTTCTATTGGGAAGTCAATTAAAGAGCCTCTAGAGTCTGTTCCCTTTAGAAGAGTATGTACTTCTCTAACCATTCTAAACTGCTACATAGTCCTTCAATCTTTTTATTTGTTTCGTTATTTCTTTTGACTTTTCTTTCTCCTTATTCTCCTTTGAGAATAAGTGGGATGGAGAACATGCTACAATATTGCAGTGTGATCTACTCAGTATTTTAAACATTCCTCTAACAATTTAAGATAAGATTTTGCTTTCTTCAGTATCCTAAAACTGGTTAGCACTTTAAACTTCATCCAGGTATACACCCAAAATTCTAAGTTAGATGTATCTAAAAGGGAATGTATGTTGGGTTTTTTTAATTCTTTCATCTATCGTGTTTCATTTTGTCCCCATCTTCTGTCTCAGTTTTCTTCCACTAATGGGTTCTTTCTTTGGCACTTAAAACAGATCACGATCCTCTTATCAAGCCCCTAAGGTCCCTGGGGAAAAAACCTACTGACTTTGGTGACCGCACCCTTTCACAACATACTTATTGACTTTCCACTTCAGCATTTTTCTTCATAGTCTGTAGAAAAAAAGTTCATTCCCTGGTTTGCAAAATTTACATTCTACTCCTACCTCAGTTACAACAGTTAAAACTGTCAGCCCCTTCTTAGGTCCTATCAGATGTTGGTCTATCTGGAAAATACTGGATGCATCTACAGCACATATAGATATAACCAAGTACTAAATTAATGTGCCATAACTTGCGCTACTACACAGTAGCACCGGTACACAGGTTTTTAGTGATGCTTACTGCACAGAAGCCTAATACTACTTCACAGTAGCATATTAAAAGCATATTTGTACAGTTTTTGCTCAGCACACTACTGCACAGTGTTATTAGGCTACTGCACAGCTAGCATCTCATGTAGATGTGCCCACTGAGCACTAGTCTCCAACCGAGTACTCAGGGGCAATAACATTAAGGTTGTGCAATGAATCCCCAGTTGTCCTGAAGTCCAGTTCCATTATGCTTAGGTGTGCATTGCATAATACATATATTTTCCTACTCAAGAGTCCCATATTTTTGGGTCATTCTCACAAGCTCCCTCAAATTATATTTTCTTAAGGTGGTGTGTGGCACTGATTCTTAAGAATGACAATTTCTCTGTCAGTCTGTTAAATGAGCCCATATCTTCTAATGTACATTCACTCCCACTGGATATCTTTATCCAAGAAAACACCACATCTTCTTTTGCCAACAAACCATAGGATTCAACTCTAATTCCTGTCAGTAATCCTCCAGATACACCTTCCCACAAATTTATAAGCTACAAAGAATAAACCGAAATGAAGAAAGACACTGAAACATAATATCAGAAGCAGTAAATCTATTCCCACCACCATCACACAGACACACTTATAAGACCAAATTTTGCTGTACTACTCTTATGCAAGTCCACCAACAGTACTGAGATTGAAAGACCAAAGCTAAAATCAAAATTAGGCTCATGTTAAAATGTGGGGCTCTTAATTCAAACATACTTGGCATAACAGTACACCCCTTCAGAAGACTGCTAGAGTTTTTTAAATCAGTTTTATTTACCAGTCATTCATTTAGCTCCCCTTCACAAACTCACAAACCAATACAAAACACAGAACGGAATCTAAATGTTTATTAATTTTTTAAACATGAGACAAAAGCACTATTTTTCCTCTCAGAACTACTGGGGAGAACAACTCTCTCACTCATTTCTCATAAGGTGAGACACTGATGCAAAGAGAGGAGTCTGTGTAACAAATTTGCAAGATACGAAAAAGAATCAAACATTTCACAGGTTTCAGTGTTAAAGAGAGAAGTGGATTCAATCTACATTTCTTCCAGTATCCAAATGCTGGTGTTGCAGGCGAGCATATACATGACAATACATGATATGTACATGTGCATGATAATACATGGGGAACGGCTGAGAAGGATAAACAAAGTTTGGAACTACTGCGTTTGAGGTTGGAAAGAAGGAAAAAGACTACTTGGTCTCATGGGAGAACCATTTTAGCTGGGGAGAAAGCCATGAAAAAATATCTGAAGTCCTGAAGCTTCACAGATGGTCCTCCCAATTTTAATGGATCCGGACTGCATTTGGCAACACTCTGTCCCTATCTAACATTTATTATTTTTCAACGGATTTCACTAGACATTGAGGAACCGATAATAGTTTAATATGAAAGTGTTACAGGACAGATTAATGAGGAAACGTTTGAGAACTAAGACAAGTGCATTGTACATAGGCAGATTCAAACCACAATATCCAGATCTGGATTTCAAACACCAGAAGGTTACTAGTATTTAGTTCTGCAACTTTGGTATGACTCATTGTGAAGCCAAGGAAAATTGGCTAATGCAGATTTGGGTTCAGTTTCCTGATACTTTGTGGTCCACTGGGAACAGGGTCTTGGCCCTGATGCTTTTTGCATTGTAATATTAGCAAAAATTTTTAATTTTGTCATATCAGAAGTATAACAAATCAAGGATGAGTGTACTACTACTTTAAACCTTATTAAAATTCTTTTTTGTATGGGACTGTATTTGATTTAATATTGTTTAGCATAATTAATGTTCTGAATTTCTAGGAGCTTCCCAGATATTTAGATAAGCCCTAATCTCTAGGTTTTCCACATCATCTATTATAACTGTCACTAAGTTTGTTACTATTGGTTACTGTTCGCTTTAACCAATGTCAGTGAATTCGTAAATACCAAACAAGTAATAAACTGTGAAAAATTCCAACAAACAGCATTGCATTATACGCTGTCCTAATATAAATCAGACGTGGAAACAACCATTTGCACATTGTCATCAGAAGTTTAACTATCGTATACATAAATGGCACGTGCTTAATAAAATCAGTTTATTCAAAGAATAACAGCCACATACTGGCAAAATGAAAACTTTTTTCAATTCAAAACCTAATTACAAGACCAGGACATTCTTTTGTATGTCCTTTCCCAGAACTGGTTGAGTACCAAGAGGTTTGTATGTAAACAGAAACAACATCTTTCTTCTGTCTGATCTGTCCAACATTCATATGGCCATGGTTTCTACACTATAATAAGTTGGTTAAGCATACTGTGGTCAAATAAATAGTCCCTATTACAGCATCCCAAGGTAAAGGAGTATGTAAAAATTTTTCAGAAGATTTCTCTTGCAGCAAATGAGTCACATGGCTCTTTATGATCCACAAGAACAGTGCCTTTTTAAACCTGGAGGAAAAGGACCGTTCTGTGTACAAGGATATCTCCTATTTTCATGGTACCATAACTGCAGTTGTAGATGTTCTGCTGTTGACTGGGTTCCCCTGGGTTAATTTCATTGCTGTGAAGGATGCTGCCTGCTTTTACTCCTGACCAGTGCTGAGATCATGGCCTCAATGAAGTTCACAATAAGTCTCCATACAGGGTTCTATGCCAACTATGCCACCCCATCCCCATCTCTGTCCCTCACGCTGTGAGAAGGCCCTGTTGCTCAATAGGAAAGTGATACATAGCCCCACATACAGGTGGATATATGGTTTTGTACAGAGGAGCAACATACAAATTGTAGCAACTGACATAACTATGGTGCCTCTTTAAAAGGAAGTTTTCTTACAGGATTACAGCTTACCTTTATTGTTACGTTTTAACAAAAATCAAAAACAATTCCAACTAGATTAAAATGTTTAACCTTGGAACTACTTTACTAACAAGTGGGACCTAGTTAATTTTAAAACCATAAAATGATTAAACCAAATAATTTCCACAAGATTACTTTTCATATGCAAATATTCAAATAGCTTAGTACAGGTTTCTCATACTTTTTCCAATTAAAATTAAACAGTCAAAATAGAATGTATTTAATAAATTTTAACAAGATGTTGAAATCATGCCATCACTTTCTATCTCAAATTGTCTGTTATTTGCTGTCACTGATCCCACAGCACCATTTCAACCAATCATAAGAATGTTTTAATTAAAAACATTAGGTACATCCAACTCGATTTGTTGCCTAGGCTGACGTGTTGGATTTTTTTGTAGCAGACCTTTCTACTGTGATTTCTGCAGCAACTGCTTGTATTGCATAGCAGTCATCAAAGCAATCAATACTTTTAATGTGATATCCTAAAAGCATATTAAAAAATATTTAATTTGTTTATATATTTAATGGTTTTACTTAATTGTTTCTGTGAGGTTTTGCCCACAGTAAAGATCCTCTATGTGAGTGTTTTCTGTACTAGATAACAGCATAGGCTTTTTGTTATGCATAGTGCATTTACTTTTTGATGCCAAGCAGCCAGAAAAATAAGATTACTGACATACATACTGTTCACTGCAAATTCAGTACTTCATAAGAACACAAGAATAGCCAGATTAAGAGTCCATCTGGCCTAGTGTCCTGTATCTCAGAATCAGATACTAAGGAGAAGAGTACATGTGCAGGACCTTCCCAGACTGACCTCTTTCCTGCCCCTCTTCCTTTTCCAGCATTTAGAGGAAGCCCAGCACATGCATCTCTCATGGGATTTAACACATTCAGCAACTCCAGGGCTGCAGGATTCAACTTAATAATACAATATCCAGTGCGAAAGATATTCTCATGGCAGCCTCATCACATGATCTGAGATAAAAATATTTGCTACCCACTCATTTTGTCATTTCTCACTCCTTCACGTGTTCCAGCACTCAAAACACACTCCCCTCATGTGAAGCAGATGCTTTCTGAACTAAATGTAATGGGCTCAATCCTGCAACCTTATTTTCAAGCATACCACTTTAATACTGTATGCAGTCCTCCCCCGCTCTCCCAGGAGTACATAGTGGTAAACCTATACTCTGGGTTGTGGTTCTTTAGCTGCTGAATCTCTATACAGGTTCATGATAGGTTTTTTTCAAAACTGAGAAAAAAAAAACAACAAAATTTTTAAGTCACTGTAAATTTTGCTAGCAAGAAAGACATTTTCTCCATCAAGCCCTGGAATTAGATTTCCCTCTGAATATCTAATTATTCTGTAACACTTGCAGAAACAAGCACAAAACCACCAGAAAACAGACAGTACAATTCTTTAACTATTGTCTGGTATTTTTAACACTAGGGAAAATGAGGCACAGAATACGAAGTCACAGAGAAAACAGGGACCAAATCAAGTATAGAAACAAGTCTCCTGATACTTAAGCAGTAAGAACATCCTCATCCAACCCCTATTTCCGATGGCCTTTGCCTTAGAATTCACTAGCAGTTTTAACAAGGCAGCACAGGGGAACCTTCTGAATCCAGGCACACTCTGTGACCTGACAACCTCCGGCAACACACCATTCTGTGTGTGTAAATTAAAGTCAATAAAACTGTAACACATGGGACTTTTTATCTTTTGAACAGGTCTTATTACTTTTTAAAAGAAAAATTACGGAGATTGTCCTAAAAACAAAAACTTTAATATACAGTAGCATCTCTCATTTTCTGTTTATATTTTTACAGGGACTCAGTGAATATCATATCTTTGTCAAGGGCCAAATTCTCTCTCAGCTCTGGGTTCAATGGAAAATTGCAGCCCCAAATGGAGAGACCTAACATACATATAGATAACAGAAAAAGTATCTCCCTCAAATGAAAATTTCACAATTAAAAAATGAGATCAATAATATTTCTACATATATTCTCCCCTAACTCTAAATTATCTTTAATATGTTTTAATCTATCTATAAATGGCCCCTCATTAACTGGCACTGAACTAGGTATAAACATGTATCACAGTAGGGAGATCCATGAGCAGGAATACATTTCACCCTTTAACAAGTGCAATATGCAATTTAATTTGATCAAGGAATAATTAAATTTGTATAAATTCAGAAAATATATTCCATAGAGAGCAAAAGCTTCAGTAGGTGAGATGCATGTAAACAGACCATTTTACATTTGAGTAATCTTGAAGAAAAAAAACACCATACTGTGCATCTAATAACAATGTAGTATTATGTGGCATATAAGCAGTAAAGCTGCTTTCCAGCCTCATGTGAGAGACACTCCAAAGGCCCAGTCCTGCAAGTTTTACTCAGGCAAAATGTCCTTTGACTTCTGGTGGAGGGTTTGTTTTCCATGAGTAAGAAGGGAACATCTGTCCTAACTTATTTAACGCAAACAATAACATGCAATGCAACCAGAAAATGTGGAGTCTGTCTCTTTTTCATATGGTTCAATTTTTTTTCTTGCTTACATTTGCAATTTTGTCATAGCAATATGTAACCATTAAAGAACAGCCTGTCTATTCCATTACTGGGAAATGGAGACAGAAGTTATCAAGAGATTACACACTGATCCCATTTGAGAGAGATAATGCTAGATCTGGAACCTTTTTTCTTTTAAGTGGATTTGCAAATGGTACTGGATTGATACTAATGAAAACTAAACCCTAGTATACACAAAATATTTGTAGTAACCACAAAGCCATCTTTTACATGCTGTCCAGCCAATAGTCCTTTAACCTAGAGGGAAGTTTCTTCTTAGACAGCATCTGAGAAGAAAATGTAATAATCCTCTATCTCCTGGAGTGAGAACAAGGGTTCCAAGCACAGTGGTAATTTCTGTGATGGTAACACCTGTCCATAGGAAATGGACTGAGATGTCCAACACATCTCCTACAGGCTAGCATATGGTAACAAATTTTAGTCTCTAACAGTTTGAGCTAAATTTGAATTAAAAGCCCAGGTGTTTGAATATTGTCTTTCTATCAGTCGTTCTTAGCCTTAAAGTAATTCCATAACCTATGCATTCCTAAACCAAATACAGGCCCAAACCTAAGTTCACTCAAGTCAATGGGCAGTTTTAATATAAAATGCCCTATAAGAAACACTCCTCTGTTGCCCTGCACTTTGATGCAGACAGCTCAGTATACTTCGACACCCTGTGTCTAGGTGGAAATGACTAGCATGGCTGTCATGCAGAATAGTGCCGTGGGGACCTAAAAACTGTAAAGTTCACCTCCTCAATTTTGTTTTCAGTTGCTTTTCAATTTGTTTATGTCATGTGGGACCTTGTCAAAAGCCTTGCTGAAGTCCAGATACACTATATCCACAGC
>NW_017729032.1:129359697-129361177 GCF_001723915.1 Gavialis gangeticus
TATACACACACACACACACACACACACACGCACACTTAACAAAACTATATAAAGAAAATCTTTTGGGAATATAAATAATAATACATCTCATTCGCTTTTAAATTTTCTTTTGTTACAAACAAATATGAAGTACATAACCAAGCAGTTTTAGGAATCAAACACAATTCCTCTTCCCTGGGTCCATGTTTTGGAAGAGAAAGGCTTCTGTTAGAAATAAGCTAAAACTTCCTGAAGTAAAACTGACATCATTTTATAACTCTCCCTTGGCTGCCATGGTTCCCCTGTGTCAGGTTAAGGTGTTAAGTCTATGTTGTTAGGGTTGACAGCAGTCTTATGTAGAGTTTAGAGGATGGTCTGGAGAAGATGATCTTGCCTTGGGATCATCCTCTCAAGGTCCCTTCCAGCCCTACTTCTCTACAACTGCCAGGGCTTTCCTGTACTAATATTGCCTTTCTCTGAAGTAACGCGGGGTGCCAATAGCTATGTCAGGGTTAGCTTCAGAACTCAACAAGAAAGGATAAACAGAGGAGGTTGGGATCCGGAGAAAGCTAGGAGGGCGGGCTTCACAAAGGGAAGAAAAAAAAGCTGAAAATAAAAAGGGGGGAGAAACAGAAGCCACTGTCAAAAAATGTGCCAGCCCGTCTGCGTTTCAGGAAACATAGCTTCTCTTAAAGATAAATAGCTTGAGTGACAAAAATGCAGAATTAAAACAGACGAATCCTCATCCCTCAAGCATTCCCAGGTGTATGTGTGTGTGTGTTTTACTAGCGACTAGCACAGAAATATCACAAGCCACTTTTTTTAACTTAAACTCTGCCCTTCGCTGCAAAGTCTGCAGCTGAGTCCATTTGAGAACCGGACAGTAAGCCTATGCTTTGCAATGAGGGGGCTTCTCATTCTTCCCATACAAGGCATATTAGGTTTCCAGTGAAGGGGGCAAGTGAAGACTGCTGTGGAAACACTTGGGAACACTGGAGTAGAGGCAAGGAAGATGTGAACTAATCACTGCCCTGCCAGGGAGAAAAAAGAAAGCCAACGGGGGTAGAGGGGACACCCCACACACATAAAAATAGTCACTGCCCAGAACCAGAGTTGCATCTCAGCCGCATCTGTTACTACTACAGTATCAGCTCATCCAATCGACCAGGCCAGCGTTTGTTAGTAGCTGATCGTGGTTTCACAGGGACTGTCACAAAGGGGGTCGAGTCTTTTTCGGTCCCAAAAGGAGACTGGAGATCCGGCCGGTTGGAGACGCGGCAGCTCCAGGGCGGGACTGAAGCGCGGGACAAACGGCATTGGCGAGTCCTGCCGGCCCGGAGCTGCCCCGCTCCGCCAGGGCAGGGCGTGCGGGCATCAGAGGCGGGCACGGGGTTCGCGTGGAGCTCTAGCAGCTGCGAGCGCCTGTGAGGGGGCAGCAGCAACTCGCCGCAGACGTGCCCAGAAGAGCCGCGTCTGGGGCGGCCAGAGCCGCCGAACTTGC
>NW_017729032.1:129362492-129378917 GCF_001723915.1 Gavialis gangeticus
AACACACACGCGCGCGCGCACACACACACACACACACACACAGAGTGACTGAAGCCGATCCAAACTGCTCCTTGCTTGTTCATACACGTACGCACATGCATGTCCGAGCCGGCCTCCTCCTCTTCCCCTTTCCCCCCCTCGGCAGGATTGCAGAGCTATACCTCGCTGAGCAACAGACAAGACTATCGGGAAAGGAAAAAAAACAATGCGATGCCATGCCTTGCTTACCAGTTGGGTTCTTGTTTTTCTTGAGACTCTTGCCACAAAGACACTGCAGCATATGCGATCCTTTGCTGAAAATGTTCCAAAGAAACCACATTGATTTGGGCGAAAAGCAATCCAGCAGCTTATACACCCTGAGAAAAAAGAGATCCTTGTGGTTGCATAATAAGAAATTGAGATCAGTTCTCCTGAAGAGGAACACCAGTTTTACCATAGAAAAAAAATGATTATATTCCGATCTTCTCCCAGTTTGTTTGGGTTGGGGGGGGAGGGGGGTTGTTCTTCACGTGGTGTATTTCTTTGAGACTTCTCAGTGGATGCTTTTTTAAGCCAGGATGAATGGTTATCCCCCCTAGATCAACACTGGATTATTACCAAAAGCGTGAAAAAATCCTGGGTTTTTTTTCAGCATGAAGCCAAACGGAAAGTAAGGGAAAGAAATCCCAGCTGAAGCCGAAAACTAAGCAGAGACAACAGTAAAACACAAAAGATCCCCAAAGAGAAAACCATAGCCTGTTACTTGATTGCTAGGAGGATGGGTGGATCTGCAGAACAAAAGCCAAGGCAGGATTCATCCTACTGAAAGACTGCCATTGTGCAGCCCCCTAGGAGAGAAAACACACGACCAACACGACCACCCTGATCAAGTCTGATTGATGAAGAGAGATACTTCCCTTTCAGAGTGGTGATTTTCCCATCAAATCCCAGTAATCTGTGTAATCTTATTGCACCTGCAGTTCTCAATCACCCTGCAGAGCAGATGCAAATCTAGCCCTTAGCAAGATTACAGTAGGTGGGGAGAGAGGTAGAGCTCTTCCCTTCTTCTCACTCTCGCTGCTTCCAACACCGGTGTGCATTAGGAAAATATTCCCCCCTGGATTTCGCTCCTGAGCCTTGGATGTGAGTTACAGGCATTAGATGGAGTAGGAGGAGTTGAAATTTGCATTGAAAGACTGGCTTTCCATGACGTAGCCACGTGCTTCCAGGCCTGTCACCAGTGAGATGCTTCAGCCAGCCCAGGGAAGGCAGTGTCACTGCAGTCTCTGCCTGCCCTCCTCCCCTTCCCCCCTCTCACCTAGTCTGTCTGGGCTGCTTTCCCCTTGCTGCAGCTTAACATACTGGTCACACTCTGCCACTTTTATACTTGGGGTGAAATGTAACCCATCTGCTTGCCAGACAGGGGGAAAAAAACCCCAGCGTGGCACCCCATCCAGGGAGTTGTGGGGGAAGGGGGTCGATAAGATGGGAGCTAGATAATGCAAGCAAGGGTATTTATTTCTAAGGGGAAGGAATTTGGGTGGGGGGGAGAAGAAACTCTGCTAGAGGTCCAACAGAGGCAAAGACTGGGGGAGGAGAGGGAAGGAGGCACTTCAACCAAACAGTCCCAGCTATGTGGCAGGTTAGAACACAAAATATTTAGCATAAGGTATTTGCTGGAAGAAGAGAACTTTTAACCCAGGAAACAGCAATGCCTTATTCAGAAGGGGGGTGCAAGGGAAGGGAGAGAGAGGGGGTTACCACCCTGTCCTGCCTGCCTTCTGCTTAACCTAGGAACAGAAGAGAAAAAGGAAGCCCACTCCTTAACCAGTGGACCTCACTGAAGTAGTTCTCCTTTCATTTTCTCCTCCTCACCTGGCTGCAATGTCCTTCACAATGCCCCACTGGGACATGGGATGCTCCTGAGGGTGTAAACTCAAGGTAGACCACTTCTCCTGGCCCACCAACTACTTCACTATTTGTACTACTTGTACAGACTACAAGCCAATGAAAAAATCCCTAAGGCTGAGCATGACCAGGAGGTCATGCTCAGCCTTAGGGATTTTTTCATTGGCTTGTTTGCCTGTCCAACATCTGGGGGGGGGGTCCCCTGGATCCTTCTCTTCCCCCTTTCGTCACAACTGACTCTTCCCCAAACAAAGCAAAAGCAAGCCTTATGTGTGTCCCTCATGCTAAAACCTCACATTGCATTAATATAACTGAATTTCAGACTTCATAAATAAATACAGAAATCAAGTGCTCCTGCAAAGCAACAATGTCTCCATTTCCCTTTCATTTCTCATGGTTTTATACAAGTATTTGGACCTAGTTTTCAATAAACTCCAAAAGACAATCAGCAATTTGGGGGCTGGGACTGCCTTTTTGTTATGTGTTTGTACAGCACCTAACAAAATAGAGTCCTATTCCAAAACTGGGGCTCCTAGGCATTAGAAATAAATAAGGTATTTTTTAAAAAGCCAGCAGCAGACCTGCTACCTGAAACACTCACTTTTCAGCAATGTAGCTGCAACCCGGCATCCACAATACCCCCCAGTATGCACCACCCAAAAGCCAGCCTTCCCCTCCCTCAGTATACAGAGTAGTCTGAAGGAGGTCTGAAACTCTGGCCCCGGCTCTGAACAGCAATCTTATAAGCAGGGCATTTGTACCTGTGCAGCAAGAGTGGCTATTGCCTCAAGGTAAAGGCCGCTTTCCTAACTTCTCGCTATCTGCAGCACTAGATTGTGTCAGAGCACTAGGTCAAAGGGGATGTGAAAAAAAGAATAAGTGCAGCAGAAGGCAAGCTAGAAGGCCAGTGCCTGAGAAAAGAATGTAAATGGAGGACTGTAGAAAAAATGTGTCTCATGGGAGTGGGGCTGAGAAAAGGTTTCCCCTCCCTATTCCTTCCTTAACAAACCCAACCAGTATTCAAATAAAAATAACGTTAATTCAACTAAAAAGCCTTGATGGGATCTTTCATTCTGGTCCCTCACCCACTGCCTCCAAATGCTTGTGATAGGGCCTTTATGTGTTTGTCAATATTTAGAAAAACATTACAATAGATATGTAGCCAAATAGTTGACTAAAGTTCTGGAGACCATTAGATCCCAAACCAGTACAGGGTTTCATTTTACTCTGGTAAGATTTTGGACCTATTAACCAAACATTTATTAGTTGTGAGGCATTATATTATTATCCCCATTTTACAGACATGGGAAGTAAGGCACAGTGATCACTTAAGGCCAGCATTTTCAGAACTGAATGTGTAAGGTGCCTACATTCATATACCTGGTATAGGCAGCCAAGGTCTGGGCAACTAAATTTGGAAAAGCTGACTGATACAATTTAACAAAGTTCACAGAGCATGTCCGTGTCAGTCTCTTGTTCAGTTCCTCACACTTTGCTCCCTGTCTTGCTAATCAATTGTCCTTCCTCGTGTCCAGAGGTCACATCAACTGCTCAGCAAAGGATCTGGCTCAGTCACAGGCAGCTGGCAAGGAATTCCTGGCAGCACTCATACCATCAGTGGTAGCTCAGATGGCACTGCCCCCTTGCCCCCCATAAATATGAAATTAATCTGGAGTTTTCCCAAAAATATTGAGGATCTAAATATTCCTTCCTTTCCTTTTTGGAGTGCACAGGCCAGCACTATATGGCTTTGAGCATTCTATAATCTACATGGAAAAATCACTGACAAGCTTTCAATCCAAGTGATTCGTTTGTATCTATTACACTTTCAGTGCAATCTTCCTAAAGACTAGTTCTTAACTTTTCTTCTTTTAATGAAAGCAACAATTCTTCTTTACATCTCCAGATATTACATATTACAAGAGGTGGGCCCTAAGAACCACAAAGGACTGCTCCAGCAAGAACAAAGAAGCTGTCTTCTGTGATCAGATCTGTAGATTGGAGGGATAGGAAATTGGTGGAAGACATATCTCTGGTAGGAAGAGAAGACAAACATACATTCAGTCACCCAATGCCACAGGTGACCTCAGGTCTCTGATGGTTTCCTCTAGTTGTTCAGAAAGCATGACTCTTGAGGAAAATTGAAAGAATTAGGTCTGTTTAGCCTAAAGAAGAAAAGACAGAGGCATAACTGGTCTTTAAAGATGTATAAGGTTGCTGCAAAGAGGGAAGTAATGAGCTGTCTTCCATGCCCTTCGGGGGTAGGGAAAAAAAGGGTTTAAATTGCAGCAAAGATGATGTTGGTGAGAGCTAAAAAAACAAATAATTTTTCTAAGTCTAAGGCTAGTTAAAGGCTGGAGGAGACTAGCTAGGGAGATTGTGGAATCTCCATTATTGGAACCATTTAAGAGCAAGTTGGACACACATTTCTCAGGAATGGTTAGATACAGATGACCTCCTAGTTTTATTCTCTATGGGGACATCTACACATGCATTAATGTGCCATAATTACAGCTCAGTAAGTTTAGTATCTGTAATAACAGGTACTAATGTAATGTGCCATAATTGGCACTACTGCAAGGTAGCACTGGTGCAGGTCTTTTAGTTGAGACTAATGTGCAGTAGAGTAATTCTATTGCGTATTAGTGCATTAGCATGGCTTTTACTGTGATGCACTTATGCACAGTAGAATTAGTCCACTACTCTTCTAGCATCTTATGTACATATGCCCTCTGATTCTATGAAATGGCCTATCATTTATACTGATTTACTGATTTACATGTAAGCATTTTATCACAGTAGGGAAATTCATGTGCAAGAATATATTACACCTTTTAACCAGTAGGATATGCAATTTAAATTAAATCATAACAGAGTTGGGCAAAGATAAATGAGGTACCCCATCTCTCTAGGGCACAGATATCTAACTGAAGCCCTAACATTTTAGTTAGATGAGGAAAGTTCTTCCAGGTGAGGAGAACAGAGACGTGAGAAAACAGACCAAAGGTTACCCCAGTAGAATTTGGGTGGGAATGTTTCTTTCTTATTTTGGAACCATCAGTGAGGGAATCCCATTTGTCAGGCAGTGGGAAAGAGTTCCCTCTTGCTTCCATGGATCCCATGCCCAGTATAGGAGAGGGACAACATAGGAAAGTTTGCCCAGGAAACCCTCTCTCAAAGTCTAATGATGCAAAGGACAAAGCTCCATCAGCTCTATCTTGTAGACAAGGAATAAGAAAAAGACCCCATCTAGGAATTTTGTAGACAGAGGGAGCAGAAGAAATTTTGCAGATGGAGGAAGCACCTTTTTGGGAGATGATGCCAAAACAATGCAAGATATTTCATATACAAGTTAAAAGACAAAATTCAGAGGGGTCCAAGGGAATGCATGGAAGGCCAGAATTAGTTACAAGGTGCTGAGGCATCTGGGTGCAGGTGTGTGCATGAATGAATGAAGGTCTGCAATCTCCCACTTCCTTTCTCCACTCTGCTTCTGAACTTAACTAGTGAACAGGGAGGCAGAAAAGACAGCTGGTTGCCTATTCAGTGAGTGCCTTAGCACCCCTGATACCTGGCAGGAGAAACTGCAAGAGGAATCTGACAGTCTCCCTATAGCCCAGTCCAATTTTGCAAGAATTCAGTTGGGCTGAAACAAGGTGCATGTGTAGGGGCATGTCTACATGAGATATTTATTACAGAGCTAATTAGCTCCACAATTAATGTCTCAGCATATGCCCCTATTAGGGCAAAGGAACTAATAGACTCCTCAGCCCAAGCAAATACAATACTACCGTGCGACAGAGTTTTTTCACACGCACATAGACACTAACCCAACTGGCTGGGGCAAAAGGGTGCTTCAGGGCAGCAGATGCCCAGCACTGAAGCACCATCGCGTTCTAGCCAACCCCTCTGCAGTACACTGAGCCTGGATAGAGCAGCCCCCAGCTGGCAGACTGACCCCCAGGGCACCCTGCCACCCAAGGCTGCTCCAACTCAGCTCAACGTGCTGTGGACCTGGAGCATGTATAAACAGCACATGTGGGAGCTTCCTGGGAACAATAAACTTCAGACCAATAAGCTCCAGAGTTTACTGCTGCACATTAATGGCACTTGTAGATGCACCCTATGATGCTGTAAAAGTGAATGTTTCATAAGGAGGTATAAACATTAACTTTGATCTGATAGTTTGTCTTTTGACTGGAACCAGATGGTTTAGAGAAAAATGCCAGGATTCCATGTATTAGTAGTAGTAGTTATCTTCTACCATGCAGGATCTTAGAAAGGGAGAAAGGACACCTTCTATCTAATATCTAATGTGGTCTAATTTAAACAAGTGCATCAACATATGTATATTATTGTTGTTGTGGCTGTGATGGTGATGGGTGATGTAAAGTCACAGACCAAAGAGACTGTTCCTGGAATAACCTACCCTTAATAGGTTTTTCTTTTTTTTAAAATATCCTGAAACCAGACCAGACTGGGGCAATATTGTCCTGTGCATGTGACAACAGTGACCTCATTTGTATAGGTATAACAGGTACAGAGATATTCAGATGCACTAAGATGTTCTAAAAGCCCTTTATCTCTTTCATGTGTCTTCTGAAGTGTCAGGGAGACTCCAATCCAGTATGATTTTGGGTGGGGAGAAAAAAATCCCATTTTTTAAGTTAGGGAAAGTGAAGTTCAGGTGGATTAACAAATTTACCCAAAATTACATTAGAAGCATGTGGCACAGCAAGCTCTTTAGGTTCTGTCCTGTGAGTTAGTTATAGGTATCCTCCCTCTCTGGGAACATGCCTTGCTTTGAGTTCACAGCAGTTTTAGAACAAGGCACTGCTAGCAACTGCTCTACAGTTGCTCACAGCTGTTGGGTTGATGGACAGAGGGAGAGAATTTCTTAGGCAGCAAAGACCTAAACTACCAGAGGCTTTATGGTTACATTGAAAACCTAGAAATTCACACTGAGGCAGTTAGGAAGCCAGTGGGCTGGATTCTCCTCCCCCTTGCACTCTCTGTCAGCCTTTACATCAGTACAGAAGTGGGTGTAAAATGCTATCATTCTGTTGTGTTAACACTTTACACCCAACATGACCTCACTTTGCAGAGGCGTAAAAGATGACTCAAGGTATAAAGCCAAGAAGAATCAGGACCAGTATATCCAGAGCAGAGCTGTAATGCAGTCACACAATATTTAATAATCCACCCTGCCACCAGGCAAAGATATTATTCTACAGTGAAGGGGGTCACTCTTTACAAAAAATGAAAAGTTTCCAAGCATCTGCTGGAACCCCATTACAAAATGGAAAACAACTATAATCCTTAAGCTCTGAACATTATGACCCAGTTCCTGAGTTGTGGCTGAGCTGCATTTGGTATCACTCAGAAGTGGGCACAGACCATCTTACATCAGTCAACCAAACATTTTCTTCCCTCCCCAACCTCTCTCTGATGCAAACATTCATTTTAATTTTGGGACTGGCTTAGAAGCTAGGCTAATGTCTGACACAAGATAAAGAGTTGTAATTTAGGGTAGCTTTAACTCATGCATGGCTGCCAAAGGTGACAGAGTAGTGCTGGTCTACAGGTCTAACTCTACCACAGAGTCCCACAGGAAGTGCAGCATACAAACCTATAGTACTAAAGCACTATATTTACAATAGAGGATCTCACCCTTCTTGCTAAGCCAGGACTGTCCAACTGGAAGCCCATGAGGGCTCATAATCAGTTAATATGCAGTCTGCAGGCTCTGGCAACCACTTCTCCCATTGCCGTGTAGAGAAGAAGAACCTAGAAGTCTGTGTGCAACGTAAACAGCCAGTGCAGTGGAGGAGGAAACCTGGTAGGGAGGGGGCAGGAAGGGATGAAAGAGGAGATGCTACATGCCAGTGCCACATGGTGTCCTTGGCTGCACCAAGCTCTCATAAGCAGGGACCAAGATCCATACCAAGTATGGGATCACACAAGTTTGAGACTGCACACAAACAAAACGCAGCCACCCCTAGAGTACAAGGAATTTACATTTAAAAAGAACTATTCCCAGCAGTGTTTTTCAATAGTAGTTTGGATCTCTTTTCTTTCCCCTCATTATAGAAGTGTCACAAAGTGGAAAAACATTTATGACAAAGCAAGGGGTAATGATTTGTGGAATATAAAAAAATTGAAGAAGCAAGATCATTAGAGCTAAGACAAAACAAATACTGTTAGAAATAATTCAAGGACTGAAGGGCAATGGCACTGAAAGAGCAATTAACTGTGAGTCTAAGCAAATATTACAGATTTTAGGACAGAGGAGAAGATTAAAAATAGCTTAGTCTAAGTTGTCTAGGTGATACAGTGATTTGGCATTGGTAGTTGCTTGATTTAATTTCAGATATGTGTAATTGCCATGAAGATTGAGTAGTGAAACTTATAGTTCTTAAAGGAAAAATATTTGTGTGAGAGATCTTGTGGCTAAATTAAAAATAGTGTCAGTGAAAGACAGAAAAATGTTTCAAGTAGTTTAAGTAGAACAAAATAATTCTGCTTCAGTAGTCCTTTTTGAAAAGCTTTTATGATTTATGTTTGTGCCTCAGATTACATTTATTTATATTTTGAAAGACAGAAACCAAACTATTATAGGAAGAGGATGCAATGGTGTTTTTTACTATAATGTAGGAGCAATAAATCTGGAATATCCTAGGAAAAGAAGACTTACCATACATGGATGAAGAAATAAGAAAAGCATGGTATTGCATACTTCATACTGTAATATAGCAAGAAAGGATCAACATTTTGATCTGAATCTATGTGCAACTGATATATAAAATAGTGGTTCAGTTTCTGACAAGAGTAGGAAAAGTACAGGGGTGACAAGCCTGAGCATGTTTACAGCCTGTTCATGTTTGCCTTGGTGTCACTTAGCAGAGCACCCAAAGGCAGCAGCTGCATCAAATAGCGTGCCAGATGCAAAAGGTGGTGCAGTGGGATGCCAGGCTATTTAAATCAACAGCAGTAGAACATATACAATGCTGCACTCCGGACAGGATAAGTGGTCATTGAAGAACAGCAGATATTGTAACATCCAAACAGATCAGGAGCATTTGCAAATATGTTGCAGCATCTGGGTCACAAGGATTTCTTCAATTAAGTATTTTTATCTGCATAATTTGGCACAAGTATAAATATGGTCTAAGGCAATAATCATCAAAAAGGAGGAAGTCAAAGTGTCCTGAAGGAACGAGACCCTAAGCCATCTCAAGCATGTATATGGAATACATGCATGCATCTTCCCTTTGAAATGACGAATACAGGACCTCCCTTTGCCCAAAATGTATAAGAGGGCAATACATTTGATTCAACAGACACCATCATCCTGTTGATCAGAATCAATTCAAAGCTGAGCTTTTAATAAGTAACTGGAAAGTATCTAGATGTACACAGTTTACAAACTTTGGAGTTTACAAACTTTATACTGGCTAGAAAGAAGTTAATGAGCAGCTTGTGGGCTCAACATGCCTCTCACAGCCCCATTTGCAATAGGAGGCAGGCCTCGGCTTAAAGGGCATAGTCCAAGCCCAACTGGGCACTGGCTGGGAGGGCAGACTCTTAGGTTCCAGTCTGTGAGAGAAGCTTGCAACAGCATGTCAAGAACTAACTACACTGCTGCCTGTCAGAGGCTTCCTGAGCAAAGCAGGGACAATTGTTTCAATTTGCTACCAGTGGCTTACCTGTTAGTGCTCAGTGGGCTGGCAGGAGGTGCCTCTTTGGAAAGGAGTAACAGTCAAAACACTTAGTGGTTTGCAACTAACCACAGACTCAGTAGTGGACAGTCATGTGTAGGAGTGATGTGATCACAGCATGCTCAGATCGCTGCTGAGGGGCAAAAGAGGAGAGTTGTGTGCTGAATTGGGGGAGTTCTAAAATAACTTGCTAGTGCCCAAAGGAAAGCTTGGATACAAAAAGGAAAAGACCAATCCAGGCAAGAGCAAAAACTAGTAGAGAAAGAAGTCTGCCATTCATTTCCCTCTGCTTATTAATTGGATCCTACCAGGTTGCTGCCCTAGTCTAAGCCAACCTGTTTATATCCTAACAATCTCCTAGCACTAGCTGGACCGAAAAGCCTTCAATTCTTATTTTCTGGCTCTAACAACATAATCTGTGGTCTCTACTTACTGCATTCTTATTGATTATGCTTTCTCACCTTAATTCTCATCCCTTTTCTGTTCCCTTGTCTCAAATCCTCCTTCCTTTCTACTCATTAATCTATCCTACCCTCCTTCACTAGATAGATGTGCCTTCTTACTTCTCTTACCCAAATCATAATGCTCACAGGACCCCTATTCCTTCTTCTACATAGAGGCCTCCTGTCTCCCAGCTACTGCTCATCCAAAAGGCTTCATGATGCTAGAGGCTTCCACAAATTCAGGTTGTCTCTAAGAAAAGGCCCTTTTCAAGCTGAGGTCCCTTGTTATTAGGGTTCAAGAAGCCCCACAAACTGTTGAAAACTCTTTACTCCCATTGCTTAAATCCTGCAAGAAAATAAAAGTGGATTTTTTTTCTGCCAACACCAAAACCAAACAAATTGTAGGAGAAAAGAGGAAAGAAATATGCTGCAGGCTTCCCCTAGCCAGGATCCGTAGATACATTTGTCTTCTTCAGTCACTAGGCATCCTATTTCTGTTGTTAAGATCTAACACCAGATCTTCAGAAAGTGTTAAAGCACCTAACTCCTACTGAAATCACTGGAATTTAGGTGCCTAGATACTATTGAGGATCCTAATGCTGAACACTTCAGGACAAGGAACAGAGCGTTGTCTGTCAAGCACCATTATATTTCTGGTATTACTGAATAAGTGAATTGCCAGAAAATGACCCTCATTGAGCCAGAAGTAGTAAATGAAACTCAAGGGCTCAGAAAAAAAGCCTGGTACCAAAAACATTTCCATTCAGCATTATTTTTTTATCCCAAATTTCATCTGTTGCTAGTTATTTCAGTACTAGTCAGGAACATTACAGATCTTGCTGTAATTTGAGGCTGCATTTATTTTTATTTTCCTCTTAATCAAATTGGTCATTTTTGGGTGGTGGGAAAGCAGAACATTTCTGGGCAAAGCCTGAGCTTTACACACACACACTTGTACAACAACATTGCCTACAGCTGATGAAGAGCTTATCCTTATGTTCAGTCCCAAATTCATATTAATAGGCAGGTGCCATTAACAACAATCACACTTAGTACTTTATATTTTAATATATACATAATCTAAAATGAATGCATACAAATGCATAGAGAAGTCCAAATTTTTAAACTTTGGTGCTCAGTACTCAGTAGTACAGAGTTGTACTGGTCGCGGTCCAGACTACATCACAGTTCAAAATTCTATTGACTGAAGACAGCTTGAGAGTGGATTCATGTCAGTTCCCAGCACACTTAAGGCATGTTATGCTAATCCAACCTTCTATAAAACCAAAACAAATTATATTTAGAGGTGTTCTGACTGAAGGAAACAAAAGCTATATCAATGCAGCATGCCTAAAGATCAGGTCATTTATTTCAATTCATAAACAAGATAACTACAGCGATATTTAAATGTTCAACTCTGAAAAGTCTGATGAAGACTTGGTGAGAAAAGGAAGCAATAATATCAGTTTAAGGAGCACAAGTATCTAGATTTGTGTATTATGGTCAGCACTTCTGTTACTGCATTTTCTGTCTTCTCATAATCATTTCTCTGCAAGAATCTAATCTCACATAGCATTTTGCTTTTTGAGGTTGGTGGCAACTCTCTAGACACTTTTGGCATTCTGGGCTTTGTGGTCACAGTCATCCCTACTTGAGTGTGACAGTTCTGCTAGGTAGTATACAAACAGAAGGAGATGCAGGGCTCAATTTCCTACTATCTTTTCCTCTTGTATAGTCATTTACACTCAACTACTAAATGTAATGAGCATACAAAGAGAGAATACTGATTAAGTAGAGTGTTACTTTGCACTACTGGAAGTGACCACACAAAGGTATAAGGCAATGGAGATTATGAGTCTCTTAAGGAAGGCTTTCCCACTCTTCTCTCCATGTACCACTCAGACTGTTAAAGGTGTCCTGAAGATCATGTCTACATGACCTTCTTCTTCATTTATGGACTGACACTGACAAAGTAAGACCCACCAAATCATTCCCACTCAGGCACACCAGAGATTGTCAGTTAGGTAAAGTAGACAGCTAAGGAGCAGTCCTAAAGGGGTCGTGTAAAAAGAATTAACTAGGCGCATCTACACAAGATGCTAAACGTACAGTAGACTAATTCTGCTGCATATTAGAGCAGCAGGCAAAAACCGTGCTAATGTGCTGTGGAATAAGTCTACTGCACGTTAGTGTCACAAGAAAGTATACACTGGTGCTACAGCGCAGCAGTGCCAATTACAGCACATTTAGTACCTGCTGTTACAGGTACTAACTTAATGCATTGTAATTTTGGTGCTTTAATGAACATGTAGATGCATCCACTGTAAATGGAAACTAGGCCTCAACACGTCAGTCTTCCTTAGCAAGATCCTTTGCAAACTAGGCATAGAATGAAATATGTGAAACCGGAATGGATTCTGTTTTATTGCATCAGTGTATATTACCAACTCCATTTATGGAATTACCTGGGCATGAAATCAATAAGCCCACAGATATATGATCACAGTTAAGAATCAGAGAAAATTAGGGTTGGAAGGCTCCTCAGGCAGCCATCTAGTCTGAGCCACTGCTCAAAGCAGAACTATCCCCAAGTAGATCATGCCAGCCAAGGCTTTGTCTAGACATTTCTTAAAAACCTCTAAGGATGGAGATTTGACAACCTCTCTGAGTAACCTGTTCCAGTGCTTTACCACCCTCCTTGTGAGAAAGTTTTTCCTTAACCTAAACTTCCCTTGCTGCAACTTGAGGCCATTGCTCCTCAACTGCCACCACTGAAAACAGTCTAGCCCAGGGTAGGCAATGCCCAGCATGGGTGCCAGAGTGTAGCACACAAAGGCATTTTGCTTGGCACACAAGCCTCTGGGTAGACAGTGGGGAAGGGTCCAAGGCTGCACTGACTCAACAAGGATCAGATCTCTCTTAGTTCACTTACAGTCTGCTCCTGGCACACGAACATCTTACAAATTGAGGTTGTGGGTGTTTTTGGCATTCTGCCCAAAAACACTGCCAACCCCTGGTCTAGTTCCATCCTCTTTGGAATCACCTTTCAGGTAGTTGAAGACGGCTATTAAATCCCCTCTCAGTCTTCTCTTCTTAGACTAAATAAACCCAGTTCCCTTGGCCTCTCCTCAAAAGTCACGTGCCCCAGCTCCCTAACCATTTTCACTGCTCTCTACTGGACTCTCAGGGAGTTTGAATTATATAAGGTATAAGGCATCCATATTGTAAAGGTTCTTTTATGTTCAGGTCTTTTTCCCTTTCTGCAGGGTTAATTCTAAGGGATGTTTGGGCAGTACAGACTTCTATTCTAAAATGTATTCCCTTTGCAATTTAAAAATTCTCTAGGACAATGCTTTCTATTTAAAGGGACATCTGTGAAGATTCATTATAACCTGCTCACTTTTCTTTCACATTCTCTCCTAGTCCTATTGATTCATTTCAGCTCTGATCTGGACAATTCACTAAGGCTTTTATAAGAAGGAATTTTAATGGGACCAATTTATGAGTAGCTGCTCTTATTATGCAGCTCATGCTGCTCAACAACAGACCAGAAACCACCAAACTAATTTCTGTTAAAACGTTACCTTGGACTTGGAGCCTGGAACCCTACAGGTAATATGCTTGTGTTTTATAAATTAAAACATTCTGCCATCTACATTTATACTGTTAGTGAATAAGAACATACTGTAATGTATTAATTTTAAATAAGAGGCAATAAATAAATAATCTGCTGTACATCTTCTTATAGAAGTTGTAGTTTGTATTACATTTAATGATTTCCTTTGTGGTTTGTATGGTAGAAGTGTGGCCACAAAACGAGGATGGGTGGGGGAAGGGTGACTGAAGGAGAGTGGCTTTCAAAGATATACAAAAACGAAGGGCAATTTCTGAAACGAAACAGGCAGAATTTTCATGCCACATTTAAAAGTATCACAATAAAAAAGCTATGCTCAGAGGCTGGCAAACCCAGAAGCATCTTTAGATGCTTAATAGGTTTGACTTCCTAGGTAGATGCACCTAGGAATTCACTAGGTGTCTGTCAATGTAATGACTAGAATGTGGACACTCAGGGCTTGACCCCAGAGGGTCACTACTCAAGGGATAAGGAGCAGACGAGGTCTAGTCTAGAATCAAGTGTCAGGAGCAGGTGGGTCAGGAGACAAGGTCTATAAGGGAATAAGATATAATTAGTCACCATTGTTAGTTTCACAAGCTATGGGAGTGAGGAACAGGATGCCATAGTCCAGAACAGCCAGTAGCCAGGGCTAGTAGCTATAAGGCTCCAAGACACCAAACTAAATCCAAAAGCCAGAAACCAGCTGATCAGGAGCAAAGGGATCCAGGCTGAAGTCTGAAACAAGGATTTATCAGGCAGGAACCAGGAACCAATGGACAGAAACCAAGACAAGCATAAAGCCAGGCAGTCAACAAGCAGAACTCAGGAAAAAGAAAGCTCAGAGTCTTTGCAAACACTTGGATGATAGGTAGAGGTCTAGAGAAGAGTTAACAATACTTATCTTTACCAAAAAAGGGTCTTTGGAACTGTCAGCCAATCCATTCATCTTTAATACTCAGGAAGTCACAAGACTAAGTTATAAATCAGTTGATTTATAAACATCAGGGCTATGGTGAAGTGATCACCAGCAGACCTGTAAAGAACACATCATGCCAAAATCACTTTGATTACTTTATGTGACATTATAATTGGTTCAGTGGATAAGGAGAATGCGGTAGACATAATATTCAACCTTACTAAGGCCTGAGCGTATTAGGAAGTAGGAAGAACTCTCACTGAGCATTCATAAGCATTGGAACAGATTACCTAGGGCCTTGTTACATGTTGTACTTTGAATGGCTTAGTGCCAGCTTGGATTTTGGAGCAGTCACACCATTAGTCAGAAACCTCTGACTTTACCCTACCTGCACAGCTGTTAGTTGCCACTAGATGCCTGGTGAGCACGGAGGTCACTTCCAACCCAACTTCTCTATGATCCTCTATGCTTCTAAGGTTGTGGCTTGCTCCTTCCCTTTCCTACTAAGCAAAGAGCTTCAGCCTCACAGCTCCAGCAGCTCCCTGCTCCAAACAACCAATCCACATGCAGCAGCTGCTGCAGGATGGGGGCCAGCCTGCTGCCAGAGAAATCTCTGCTCCAGGCAGACCTGGACACAGGGATGGGCGAACTGGGCAGTCTCCTGAGGCCCAGACAGAAAGGTGGCCTGAAAAATTTTTTAAAAATTTAAAATTGCAAAAAAAAGTGTTAATATTGCACATATATGGGACTGGCAATGTTATCAATTGAGAACAAACTATTTAAAGACCTCCATACCACAGGTGAAAAAGATTTTTGCAACAAAAAATAATTATCTCTGGTGAAGGGGGGCCTGATACTAAAAGTTTGCCTGGGGCCGCCAGGAGTCTAGGTACAGCACTGGCTCCAGGGCAAGTCAGCTGCAGGTAGATCTAGGCTGCAGGTATAGAGCAGGACTAGGAGCTGTAGGTGAAAATTTCAAGGCTGTCTTGTTTCCAGCTGTCTTGCTTCCATCAGCTAGCATGAATCTAAATCCTCCGTCACACACACACACACACACACACACACACACACCCACCCCCCCTCCAGGGCTAACAAAAGGAGAGGGAGGTGTTTTCCTCCTCTTAGGATATCACAGTCCAGGGTGATGCATGGGGCTTTCCTGAGCTCAGTTTACTCTGTAACGAATCTGTATGCTGCCTGATTTGGCCAGTCACCTCAGCCTCCTGGCTGGGCTATCCTTTTCTGATGCTCACCAAGGCCACCAGCCGAGAGGGAAAACTTGAGCAAAGAAAGAAAAAAAAAATCTGATCAGAGCAGGTGGCACTGAGCCAAGTGAGGGAGGTTGGCTGGGTTCAGAAAGTGTTTAGAGAGGCTGGATTGGCAGCTGCTGGGTCTATGTGTGTCTGTGGGTTGGATGAGCTTTGAATAAACCTCTGAGCTGCGTGGCTCAGTCTCCAGCTAGAAGAAGGCTGGAACAGAAGCTGGGTTTTTCAGATCAGAGATAATCCTGCCCTGGAGTGGCATAACTTTGAGCCAGATAAGTACTTTAAACCCCCTGCTGCCTAATGGAGTGGCCCAAGGACTGGAGCTACAGATTTTCTGTTTTCCCCAGACTCCAGCACCCCCAGTCCAAGAATGGGGATCTGGGGCTTCTTTCCCTACCAGTGCTGAGCCTGTATGGATGAGTGACCACTGCTGGACCCTGTTTCTGCCCTCCCACCAAGGCCTTTGGAGCAGGGGAGAGTGTGGCCAGCCCCATAGAGCCCCAGACCCAGTTGGGCTCTAGCAAGCCTGAAACTCCTTGCTCCATGCATCCAATCCACATGCAGTATGGCAAGAACTGGG
>NW_017729032.1:129378927-129380715 GCF_001723915.1 Gavialis gangeticus
CCGTACAAGCCATCCCACCGCCAGTAGGGAAAAAAAGGGGGGGGGGGGGCAGTCTGCTGCTGGGGAAGCCACTGCTCCTCGGCACGGCAGCTACAGGTGTATTTGGGCTCTGTTGCTACCTGTGTGGATACAGGAGCTGGCTGTGGGTGGACTGTACTCCCAGCTGAAGAGTGAAGCCAACTCTGGGGGGAGCTCTGAATCAGCTGCTGCTGTTGCCACAGACCCTGGCCCTGGCCCTGGCCCTGTACCTGCCACCATTGCCTCTGCTACCACCACTGGCTTCCTGGAGCCACTTCCTGGGCCTCTCCAGGGCAGAGGGGTCCCTGTCCACTTGCCCTGAATGCTTCTGGGGTAGAGGGGTGGGAAGTATGCAGGGCAGAGTTGAAGGGAAGTGGGTGGGCGGGGGCAGAGGCAGGGGAGCAGCTGAGCCCCCCTCAGGCTGAAGTTGCCTGGGCACTAGGAACAGCCTGAGGGACACATGTGACCAGGAGATGTGCCTAGACCTGTGTGACAGTGAGTCTGGAGTACATGGATGTCAGGCTGATCTCCTACATCAGGCTTTAAACTAGCTCAGACAGGGGATGGGGAGGCAGAAGAAGGAGAATGTTAAGAACCTGCAATCCATGGGACATCCAGCAGTGCAGCACAGGTAAACAATAAGCAGGTAAGCAATAAGGGGCTCATTGGGCATCAGAGCCGGGGGACAACAAAGGCGCCAGTCACAGGGCTCAAGTGTCCATACACTAATGCTAGGAGCATGGGGAACAAGCAGTATGAACTAGCACTCCTGCTTGCAGAAAACACTTACGACTTAGTGGGGTTAACAGAAACCTGGTGGGACTCTACTCATGACTGGGTGGTACACACTGAGGACTATAAGCTGTACAGAAAGGATATAGAGTGGGGAGGAGAGGGGAAGGGGTTGCGCTGTATGTCAAGGAGCGGTATACATTGACCCTTATCAAAATGGAATCGGAGGAGGAGAAAGTAGAAGGATTGTGGGTATATGGAGATCAAGGAGGAAAGGATTTGGTGGTAGGGGTGTGCTACAGACCCCCACACCAAGGGGAAGAACTAGATTTGGAACTCCTGAGGCAGCTCTCAGAGACCATAAAGACTAGAGAAGCAGTAGTCACAGGGGACCTAAACTACCCCGACATCTGCTGGGAGACACAGACTGCAAATTCCCACCGTTCACGCAGGTTCCTATCCTGTGTGCTGGACCTCCACCTGACGCAAGAGGTACATGGTCCCACTAGGGGAAATGCCTTACTGGACCTGGTACTGGCAATGGGGGGATGACATGGTAGGGGACCTACAGATCAGTGGTCACCTGGGGGACAGTGACCACCAAATAATAGAATTCACCATAAGGCACAGAGTGGGAAAGGTAACTAGTAGTGTGGAAGTGC
This sequence comes from Gavialis gangeticus, assembly GCF_001723915.1. Lineage (NCBI taxonomy): Eukaryota > Metazoa > Chordata > Crocodylia > Gavialidae > Gavialis > Gavialis gangeticus. The sequence goes on from NW_017729032.1 coordinate 129,380,340, forward strand.
TAGACTTTACAAAGGCTAACTTCAGCAAGCTCAGGCTTTTAGTCAGTGACACACTGCAGAGTAAGAGATTTGGTGAGATGGGAACCCAGGAAGGGTGGCTGTGCCTTAAGAAAGTGATCCTTTGGGCACAGAGGGAGATGATCCTGATGTGGGGGAAAAGGGGGAAAGGGGCCAAGAGGCTTCCTTAGCTGACCAGAGAAATCCAGAGCAGCCTAAGGGCAGAAAGGGGGCATATAAGCAGTGAAAACAGGGAGAGATTACTAAAGAGGAGTATGCCACCTCAGCTCGCAGTTGTAGGGAGGCAGTTAGAAAGGCCAAAGCTACCATGGAGCTGAGGATGGCATCCCAAGTTAAGGATAACAAAAAATTGTTTTTC
>NW_017729032.1:129381368-129381583 GCF_001723915.1 Gavialis gangeticus
GCCAGTCAGTGTCATCTTCATCCTTGGCAAAGTCTTCAAAAAGATTATTAAGGCTTATATATGTGAGAGCCCAGCAGGAAAAATCATGCTGAGGAGAAACCAGCATGGGTTTGTAGCAGGTAGATCATGCCTGGCTAATCTAGTTTCTTTTTATGACTGGGTAACAAAACACCTGGATGCAGGAGTACGGGAAGATATTGTTTACTAAGACTTCA
>NW_017729032.1:129386583-129388467 GCF_001723915.1 Gavialis gangeticus
ACTTAGTGGGGTTAACAGAAACCTGGTGGGACTCTACTCATGACTGGGTGGTACACACTGAGGACTATAAGCTGTACAGAAAGGATATAGAGTGGGGAGGAGAGGGGAAGGGGTTGCGCTGTATGTCAAGGAGCGGTATACATTGACCCTTATCAAAATGGAATCGGAGGAGGAGAAAGTAGAAGGATTGTGGGTATATGGAGATCAAGGAGGAAAGGATTTGGTGGTAGGGGTGTGCTACAGACCCCCACACCAAGGGGAAGAACTAGATTTGGAACTCCTGAGGCAGCTCTCAGAGACCATAAAGACTAGAGAAGCAGTAGTCACAGGGGACCTAAACTACCCCGACATCTGCTGGGAGACACAGACTGCAAATTCCCACCGTTCACGCAGGTTCCTATCCTGTGTGCTGGACCTCCACCTGACGCAAGAGGTACATGGTCCCACTAGGGGAAATGCCTTACTGGACCTGGTACTGGCAATGGGGGGATGACATGGTAGGGGACCTACAGATCAGTGGTCACCTGGGGGACAGTGACCACCAAATAATAGAATTCACCATAAGGCACAGAGTGGGAAAGGTAACTAGTAGTGTGGAAGTGCTAGACTTTACAAAGGCTAACTTCAGCAAGCTCAGGCTTTTAGTCAGTGACACACTGCAGAGTAAGAGATTTGGTGAGATGGGAACCCAGGAAGGGTGGCTGTGCCTTAAGAAAGTGATCCTTTGGGCACAGAGGGAGATGATCCTGATGTGGGGGAAAAGGGGGAAAGGGGCCAAGAGGCTTCCTTAGCTGACCAGAGAAATCCAGAGCAGCCTAAGGGCAGAAAGGGGGCATATAAGCAGTGAAAACAGGGAGAGATTACTAAAGAGGAGTATGCCACCTCAGCTCGCAGTTGTAGGGAGGCAGTTAGAAAGGCCAAAGCTACCATGGAGCTGAGGATGGCATCCCAAGTTAAGGATAACAAAAAATTGTTTTTCAGATATATAGGGAGTAAAAGGAAGGCCCAGGGCAGTATAGGACCACTACTGAACGGGCAAAAGCAATTGGTGACAGACAGGGGGGACAAGGCTGAACTCCTCAATGAGTTCTTTGTCTCAGTGTTCCTAAATGAGGGGCAAGACAAGTCTCACAATGGGATTGTAGAGAGACAACAGCTGGGCTCCAGACAACCAAGCGTTGACCCTGAGATAGTGCAGAGTCACTTGGAAGGATTGGATGTGTTTAAGTCGGCAGGCCTGGATGAGCTCCATCCAAGGGTACTGAAGGCACTGGCTGATGTCATTGCACAGCCACTGGCAAGAATATTTGAGCACTCGTGGCACATGGGTCAGGTCCCAGAGGACTAGAAAAGGGCCAATGTGGTCCCTATTTTCAAGAAGGGGAGGAGGGAGGATCCAAGCAACTACAGGCCAGTCAGTGTCATCTTCATCCTTGGCAAAGTCTTCAAAAAGATTATTAAGGCTTATATATGTGAGAGCCCAGCAGGAAAAATCATGCTGAGGAGAAACCAGCATGGGTTTGTAGCAGGTAGATCATGCCTGGCTAATCTAGTTTCTTTTTATGACTGGGTAACAAAACACCTGGATGCAGGAGTACGGGAAGATATTGTTTACTAAGACTTCAGGAAGGCCTTCGATATGGTATCTCACCCCATACTGGTGAACAAATTAAGAGGCCATGACTTGGATGATTAAACAGTCCGGTGGGTGGCAAATTGGCTAGAGGGTTGTACCCAGAGTGTGGAATTGGATGGGTCGGTATCGACCCGGAAGGACGTGGGCAGTGGGGTCCAGCAGGGCTCAGTCCTTGGATCGATACTCTTCAATGTCTTCATCAGTGACCTGGGCGAGGGACTGAAGTGTACTTTGTCCAGGTTTGCTGA
>NW_017729032.1:129393467-129393943 GCF_001723915.1 Gavialis gangeticus
TGGAACTCCTGAGGCAGCTCTCAGAGACCATAAAGACTAGAGAAGCAGTAGTCACAGGGGACCTAAACTACCCCGACATCTGCTGGGAGACACAGACTGCAAATTCCCACCGTTCACGCAGGTTCCTATCCTGTGTGCTGGACCTCCACCTGACGCAAGAGGTACATGGTCCCACTAGGGGAAATGCCTTACTGGACCTGGTACTGGCAATGGGGGGATGACATGGTAGGGGACCTACAGATCAGTGGTCACCTGGGGGACAGTGACCACCAAATAATAGAATTCACCATAAGGCACAGAGTGGGAAAGGTAACTAGTAGTGTGGAAGTGCTAGACTTTACAAAGGCTAACTTCAGCAAGCTCAGGCTTTTAGTCAGTGACACACTGCAGAGTAAGAGATTTGGTGAGATGGGAACCCAGGAAGGGTGGCTGTGCCTTAAGAAAGTGATCCTTTGGGCACAGAGGGAGATGATCCT
>NW_017729032.1:129398943-129399175 GCF_001723915.1 Gavialis gangeticus
GTCATCAGCAAAGCTAACTGCACTTTATCATGCATCAGCAGCTGCATGACAAACAGAACCACGGAGGTGATACTTCCCCTCTATCAGGCACAGGTCAGACTGCAGTTGGAGTACTGCGTCTGGTTTTGGGCACCACACTTCAAAAGGGATGTGGATAACCTGGAGAGGGTCCAGAGAAGGGCCAGTTGTATGGTTAAGGGCTTGTAGGCAAAGAGAGACTAAGGCACCTGGA
>NW_017729032.1:129404175-129411240 GCF_001723915.1 Gavialis gangeticus
ACTTCACAGTTAGAGTGGCCAAAATCTGGAATGGGCTTCCAAAGGAGCTGGTGCTCTCCCCTATCCTGGGGGTCTTCAAAAGGAGGTTAGATAGGCATCTGGCTGGGGTCATCTGAACCCAGTACTCTTTCCTGCCTATGCAGGGGGTTGGACTCAATGATCTATTGATGTCCCTTCTGACCCTAACATCTATGAATCTATGAGTCGACAGGCAGCAACCTCCCCACACAACCCCGCACTGAGTCCCTCAGCCTTGCTCTTGAGGGATCCCACTGCCTCCCCCCTCCCCGCTGCTAGAGTGCCACTGCTGCAGCGGAGCAGGGATGGGCAAAGCATAGAAAATCATAGAGAAGTAAAGCTGGAAGGGATTGCCCTGCTCACCAAGCATCTAGTGACAAGTTTCAGCTGTGTAGGTGGCAGACAGTCAGAGAAGGTTTCTAAACTAAAGATGTGACTGCTCCAAATTTCAAGCTAGTGCTAAGCCGATCAACATTTGTGCGGCTCAAAGTACCATGTGTAACACAGCCCTAAGATGCTGCTCAGAGGAAAGAAAAACCAGATGTACAAATACAGGATGAGGAATAACTGGCTTGGCAGAAAAACAGTTGAGAAGGAGCTGAGTGTTCTGGTGGATCACATACTCAACATGAGTCAGCAATGTGATGCTTTTACAAATCAAGCAAATTCAATTCTGGATTGCATCAAGGAAGCACTGCATGTAAGATTCAAGGAGGTGGGCTGGTTAGGTCTCAGATGCAGTAGTGCATCCAGTTTGGGGTGTAACATTTTGAAAAGGGTATAGGAAAACTGGAAAAGACCCAGAGATAAGCAATGAAGATGATGAAAAGATTGGAATACAATCTGTATAATAAAAGGTTGAGGGAACTAAATATACTTATTCTAAAGAAAAAGAAATTAAGGCAGTAGCAGCAGGTTTCAAACATGTGAAAGACTGCAATTAAGATGGAGAAAATTTTGCTTTACCACAGAAGACTAGACATGGGGCAATGAATTTAGGCTGCAGCAAAGCAGATTTAGAACAAATATTAGGAACAACTTCCATACTGTCAGAACAGTAACGAAATTAAGCAAGCTGCTTAAAGAAGCTGTTGAATCTTCTTGGAGGTTTCCAGGAAAAGACTGGATAGGCATTGGCATCTGTTGGGGATGGTTTAGAAATAAACCTGAGGACTCTTCCATCTCTGTGACTGTCTTATTGGCTCTCCATGATCAATTTAGGCTGCCTGAGTCCATATATAAGCAAGCCCATATAAAAAGTATTTTCTTTCTCAGTACTCTGAATAATTTGGGAAAAGGTAAAGAATCTGTTGAGAATGAGCCTATAAGGCATGGGACAGTTTGGTTCTTTATGTCTATTTTGAGTAGCTAAAAATGGGCAGAACGTTTGATGTGACCTACCTGGAAGGCTATGTCATCTCAAGCTGGAAGTTGTTCTAGGCTGGCCTACACTGCTGAAAGACCAAGAGGGGAAGTGAGGTAGAGAGTTTGCTATATTTTACCAAGTCAACATGAGAAAGATATGGCTATAACGAGTTACTCAGGAACATTTATTCCTGGATAAGTCAATGCATGGATGCTCCAATTTGGAATAAGGGTGCTTTTTTCTTGTTTAGCTTGAACACACTTTGAAAGTGGGTTAAATTAAAAAGGAAGAAGACACTCTTATTCTGGAATTAGAAATATCCACACTGAGTAATAACTGTAATATATATTCCTGAATAGAAAAGCTCAAAGTCTCTCATTTCAGGACTAGTAATTCAATAGATGTGTTAGCCAACTGTAACTTCTTGAAAAACTCTTAACTAAATTATCTCCTTGGGCGATATTTCATTAAATTCCTTTGTGTGGGAACCTCTAAATTCCATTTTACTATGGCTGAGGGTATTCTGAGGATTCAGGCAAAATTAGGTTTGGAAGACCTTAGTCACTGTTTCGACAGTAAGCCAATCTCATAAGGAGGAAGATCAACCATTCTGTAGAGCCTGAACAGGAAGCGGGGGAAGGGAGGCCAGACCCTTGAGGCAGCAGTCTTCTTCTAGATGCCCCACTCAAGGCTAGATGTTCTGCATTTTGTCACTGTCCATTTACAAAGGTCAAGGGTAATATATTCACTGTATCTCAAAGGATACTGTCAACTCTGATTTAGTAAACTTAAACAAAATTTAATAAAGCTACTTTCCAGAAAGAGCACCTGCCTCTGAGATCACCATTCTCTCTCTCTCTCTGTCTTCTTAAACTACTGTTACAGGTTTGTTTATTGCTTTTACCTCCTCTACTGATTCTGTGCTTGACCCATCTCCTCCCCCACCCCTTCTCTCCACACATATGGTAAATAGAGGAGTAGTGCAAGGATCCCTCAGAGTATGACTGCATGCATAACATGCATGGCTTATTGATCTGGAGTTTTTGCTCCAGGACATGTCATTTGACTGTGCACCTGGGAGCAAAAACTCTGGAGTATATTGTTCTGGAGTTTATTCGTGCACGGCACATTGAGCCTGTGTGTAACAGAGGGGCTGGATGGGGCATGAGGGTGCTTCAGTATGTGACTAGCCAGCTGGCAGCCCCCACATTAGAGCATCCTCATGCCCCAAGCAGCTGGCAGAGTCTACAAGTGTGCTGCTGTGCACAAAAACTCTGAAGCAGGATAATACTTGTATTTACAAGTACCAGCTTGCTCCAGAGTTTATTAGTTTTGTACGCCCTAATACGGGTGCACATGTAGATGTGGAGACATTTATTGCAGAGCTAATTAAGTAGCTCTGCAGTAAATGTCTTGGGTAGTTGCACCCTCTCAGGGATAATCTACTGTCACCACATCCATTACCCCCATTGGAAAATGCATATTCAAACACTCATTGTTTAGAATGTCCTCTGGACTTGAAATCTTTCAGACAAGGGTGATTCAGCTACTGGAAGATCTGGAAGGGGTGTCTCCTATTTTTATAACACCTTGGTTCACAGCCCTTTCATAGACATCCATAGTTTTCTTTACAGTGCTGTGTATTCTTCAGAAAGCTGGGACTTGCCCTAAACCAATGGTACTCAAAACTTCCAGATCCACAGGCCAGATGAGTGCTGTGAGGCCAGTCCATGGGCCAGGTCCCATGGACAGGGTCAATCTGCAGGCTTCATCCAGCGTGGGTCAATACATGGGGTTGTTCCGCGGGTGTGATCCAGAACACCAGTTCCAGCCATAGAGCAAACCCACATGCCAGCTGAACCTCACATGCCAAATCTATCTGCCGCCTGACCCAACTAGCACTGGCCCAACTCCACAGGCCGGATCTGGCCATGGAGTAACCCCACATGCTGGCATGTTGGACTGTCATCTGGCCTGTAGGGCCCCCCCACAGATCCAAGCATTTAATAGACATTTGCCAATTTGGTCATTTTGACCTGAGGAAACAAACATCTGTCTCAGAACATAGATCCTCTTAAGAATTGGGAGTGGTCCTGCATAAAAAATGGAACAATTGTGAGATAAGACCAATGGCATAAGTATTGTGAACACTGTCTGACAGGGGGAAAAAATTATGCCCAAAAGGAAAAAGAAGCTCTAGCAATTGCCTAGGCATATGAACACTTATGAGATTATATCACTGGCTCTATTGTAGCTATAGAAACTAACCACAAACTGTTGGTGCCCATGTTTTTGATGAAATATCATCTCAATGGCCTTTTGCCATGCCCACAATGAATCAAGATTTGTATGAATAAGTACTTGTGCACAACCCACCACGTCCTGGTAAGAACCTTATCATACTGCTAAGAAGTCCACTGCCTGAGACAGGTAACAGACACTAAAGAAAGAGTTGCACAAGTACAACAGGTCATGACTTCATTACCAGCCACAGATCAAAAGTTGACAGAAATCTCATCTGTGCAGCAAGCTGACCAGATGTGTCATTAGCTTGCTAGGTACTGGTGAAAGAGTTGGCAGTCCAAACACTGAGTCCTGCAAGTACACTGATTTATAAAAACCTAACGTGAAATTGCGCTGCAGGATGGACTGCTCTAATGAGGCCAGAGCAGAATCCTGGACACACTGGTCCCAAGTAAGAGATTAAGACAAGTCATACCTAGAACTTACACCACCCCCAGCAAGCCCAGAGCAGCACCCTGGTCCTACTAGGGCTTAGTGAGGCATTCAGGGCAGCCAATCCCCTGAAGCCACAAGCAGCAGGCCCCCCCTGCTCCAGCCCTTAAAAGTGAGACCCAACCTGCAGTCTTCTTGTCTAGGCAAAGGTAAAAGTCATTTTCCTCTGATCCTCCATGTGCTTTCTTGCTGATTCTGTGGTTTTGACTCCTGTCTCTGACTGGCTTTCAACTCCAATAAGACCCTTGGCATTCCCTGAGTCTGGTTCCCTGCTTATGAGCCTGTTTTGATCTTTGTCTCCGGCTTCTGATCCTTGTTAACCCCTTACCCTGTCTCCAGCTTCAGCTTCTGACCCCAACTTGTCTGACTTCAACTACAGCTTCCAAATCCAGTTTTGGCCAGAGAACCCTCTGGACCCCAGGTCCCTGGAGAACTGGCCTGGACTACACTCATGCTTCAGGTAACTAACCCATGCCCTGGTGCATAACAGCTACTGATGGAAGGATGATCATCCCTCTAAGCATGCAGGTTGACATTTTCTACAAGCTGTGACAGACATTAAAGCAGGGTGAGCAATTATTTGGGCCTGTGGGCCACACAGGGAATTTTGGGGAGCTGTCATGGACTGGGTCAGCACCCCTTCCCTCCCACAACAACTTACCAAACCTCCCTATGTGGGATGGAGCTGTGGGGAGTGGGGGACAACTGGCATGGACAGACACTCTGATCCCCAGCGGGAACCTGTCAGCCACATCCAGTTCATGCCAGTGCCCACCCAGCTCTGCTTCTGGCATGCAGGCCGGGAGCTGGTGTAAGCTTCAGGGATGTACTATATGTGCAGGATGGTTCAGGGGCAGGAGAGGGAGACAGAGAGATGTGGCCCTGCCCTTGATGAGCGCCAGCGACAGCTTGTGCTGGGTGCTGGGCAAAAACAGGACCCAGCAGTGGGTGTGCTCACCTCTGGAACCCCTCTGGGCGTAGTTGGCCAGAGCCTACGCTGGGGCTGCCTTGCAGCTCCTGCCCACTGCCTGTACCACCTCCAGCCCTCCCCAGGCCCACAGGGTGGCAGCAGTGGGGAAGAGCCACAAGGCATCCCCAGCATGGGCTCTGGGCACCCGCAGCCAGAAAGGCCCTAGCAGCAGTGAACATGTCTGCTGCCAGGTCCTGTTTTAGTCTGGCACCCAGCATCAGCTGCCACTGTTCATTGTGGGAAGGGCTACTTCTCTCTCTCCCCCTCACACCCCAGTTGTCTTGCACATATAGCACATTCCCACAGCTCACACCAGCTCCCAGCTTGCGTGCCAGAAGCAGTATCGGGAGGGCATTGGCATCAGCTGTGGATGCAGCCAGCAGGCTCCTGCTGGGGATTGGGGTGTCCAGTCTGCATCAGCACATCAGCAGTGATCCAAAGTAGTCACCTCAGTCCCCAGCAGGCAGCGTCTACAGCAGATGCCAGCATGCACCTGGTACTGTGTCCAGTACATGGAGCATAAGCTGGTGTAAGCTATGGACTGGGCTGGGACATGCCTGCCTGCCTGGCATGATGTAGCAGCTGGAGCTACCGGCTTCCCACAGGCTGAATACTATGACTTTGCAGCCACTGACCTGTGGGCCAGATACAATCAGGTGCCAGATGGATCTGGTCCGTGGGCCATATTTTGGCCACCCCTGCATTAAGGTGTTACCAGATGCCAGGCTTATGTTTACCAAGTAGTCTGGGGACCAGGCACTTTGAGTTATGCCAAAGATCTTCCATCTGAGACAATGTGCCTTCAAGAATGGAGCAACCAATGTGAACGGCTTATGCACCAACTTTCCCTCAATGACCCTGGCAACACATGATAGCCATGGGCAGATTATGGCTGGCGCAAGGGAGTTGTATTTGCATACTTACCCCTATTTGCTGTGGGGCACATTCATAGTAAGATTTGAGATCACCAGCCTGCCAGTGTGGCTTCTGCCAGAACAACCATTTTGTGGCTCCAGAACCCATGGGTTGAACACAACTGCTGCTTGCCACTCCTCTTCTTTTTCCCCTGCTGCTGAATTTGGTAGTAGGCAAGGTAGGGGGTGAATGTTCATTCTGTGAGTTCTGGGGCCATGCCAAAGTGGTGGCTCTGGTAAGAGCCACAATGACAAACTGGTGAGCCACAGTTCACTGTGTATGTACCATGCAACTGAAGGGCTTCTGGCCTCTCCCATAGTGGAAGTTGACTTGTTCCACCTAAAAGGTCAGTTATATATTCTCATGTCTGGCTGCTACTGCTTTCAAGATTGAATCTTGCTCCACAGTTATTAGTCTCCATCTTTGCAAGACATGGAGTCCCAGAAGAGATTTGCACTAAAAATGGGCCACATTTGAGCCTATACAAGGGCTGTTTATTCACAGTGTCCTCAAGAATCTATTCATAGAATCATCATAGAATCATAGAAGTAGGGTCGGAAGGGACCTTGTAGATCTTCAAGTCCAAACCCCTGCCTGGGCAGGAGAAAAACTAGGCTTAAATGACTCCAGCCAGGTAGGCATCAAGCCTCTTCTTAAAGACCCCCAAGGTAGGAGCCAGCACCACTTCCCTTGGAAGTTGGTTCCAGATCCTAGCCGCCTTAACTGTAAAGTAGTTCTTACGGATGTCTAATCTAAACCTACTCTCTAACAACTTGTGGCCATTATTCCTTGTTATGCCAGGGGTGCCAGGGGAAACAGTGTCTCTCCCAAACCCGGCTGGTCCCCCCTAGTGAGTTTATAGACAGTCACCAGCTCCCCCTCAGTCTTCTCTTGTGAAGGCTGAACAGGTTCAGGTCCCGCAGTCTCTCACTGTAGGGTCTGCCTTGTTGTCCCCGAATCAGGCAGGTGGCCCTCCTCTGGACCCTCTCAATGTTGTCCACATCCCTCCTGAGGTGGGGCGCACAGAACTGGACACAGTACTCCAGCTGTGGCCTGACCA
>NW_017729032.1:129411467-129418716 GCF_001723915.1 Gavialis gangeticus
CCTCTGACCCCATTTTGCTGGCAGAGGATGTGTATTGCTCCTTGACATAGAGTGCCACACCCCTACCTTTCCTTCCTTCTCTATCCCGCCTGTAAAGCCTATAGCCCCTAATGCTAACTGCCCAGTCGTGGGATGAATCCCACCATGTTTCTGTAAGCCCTATTACGTCTGGGTCTGAACTGGCTATTCCGAGGGCAAGTTCCTTCTGTTTATTCCCTATACTATGAGCATTGGTATATAGGCATTTAAGGCCTTGCCTAGCTGCGTGTGCCACCCTCCGATTTGGGAGACTGTCCAGACCCCTGTTTCTTACCTGGGCACTCCTTGCATTTGTCACCTGTCTTGTTCAGGTGGTGTCTCCTCATCTTCCTGCGGCCCCCTCACCTGGCGAGGCTAGTTTAAAACTTGTCATACAAAATCAGCCAACCTGGAAGAGAAGACATGCTTGCCTTTAGGAGAGAGGTGAAGCCCATCCCACCCCAGCAAGTCCCCTGCCCAAAAGCATGGGTCATTATCTAGGATCCCAAGGCCTGCCTGGTGGCACCAACTGCGTAAGTGCCAGTTGACCTCCCCAATGCAGGCCCCATGTCGCCGTCCCTGCCTACTCACCGGAAGAAGAAAGGAGAATACCACCTGGGCCCCCATCTCCTTAAGCTTGTCCCCCCAGAGCCTTTAAATCCTATTACTTTAATCCTACTACTTCAAGCTTTCCTTTTCCACTGGGCAATGTGTTCACTGAGGTTGCACTAAAGACAATAAAAGCCCATTTAATAAATCTCTGCATCAGTGCCAAATCTCTGATTCTGATTTGGCCAGATCAAATGGGGACAGCGTTTTGAATTCCTGAATCAAATCAGTGTCCTCTGAATCAGTCGAATCAAAATCCGAATCAAATACTTCCCTATATGCACGGCTCTAATACCAAGCCTCCCCTGTTCAGGTCCTGAAGCACTAAACAAAGTGAAGAAATAGGCTTATTCTTCCTACTGCTACCTTGGCCAGTTCCTGCTGCTTCCACAGACCCTGCTAGCAATGCTAGGGAGTGAAGTGTCCTTTCCTCCATCTGACAACTCCAGCTGTCCCAATGCTCCTTCAGCCAGTTCAGCAATACAGGAAGCAGTGCTGCTTAGCTTTACTTGTGTTGGAGCCTTCCACTTGTTGCTTCTGGTATGGTCTCCTCTCTGTAACAAAGGTTACAATGTTTAATGTCTCTTCTTCAATTTACTCCTAGGAATAGTTCTTAAATTAGTATTAACATATTAATCAACATTAGCAAGTGATAAATCTAGATGCATCTTGTTTAATTCACCAGCATCCCTGTTGGTCTTAGTGTTAGATAAACTCTTGCAGTTCCTGAGATAGTTTTGCCAACGAGTGAGAGACAACAATGGTCCATTAGACTAAGGATGGAGGCAAGCCAAAGTCATATGCAAAAGGCATGCTGGAAGGACAAAGGAGTGATGTTATTTTCTGTTTCTATCCTACCATTCTAGTAACTTAAGCCAGAGTTTGCCAACGTACTGCTCCGTCCTCACATCATTTGGTAGTACTCTGAACAAAGCTGACTGGTCATGTAGCAATGTGTCTACTTTTAATTTCCAGCTGCTAAAGTGCATAAAAATCTCAACTCCTATTGGATGTTTTCCCAACAAGACTTTTTCCAGCGTGCAGTATCTGCTGTTGCCACCAGGATCTTATGTGCCTGTGAAGGTGAGTTGAGGTAGCTGATGTCCTTGTAACTGCAATGATTGTGAGACAGTGTCTTTGTTAAGTAATAGTAATCTTGAAAAACGTGCCAGCACCCTAACATAAAACACAACTGTTACTCCAAGCTATGACCCTTCCCAAGTCACACTTGTCTCCACTCTGAATAATTTTTTGCTGTTTCAGCCTGAAGTTCCTAGATTTCTGTGGACTGGAATTTTCATCTCTCATTAATGGTGCCACCCCACCAATCCAGTTAATCCTTCCCTTCTCTATGAACATACAATGGAGCTTGGTCTACCACCAAATAAGCATTATATTGTCCTTCTACTCACAATAAATCAATACTGAACAACTTTGTTGTAAATCAGCTCATTCTGTCTTACATAGATAGTCAATGTTCAGTTTCCTCTCTGTCACAAGTCAATTCATGCTGGTTCATGCCTCAAGCCTCCTTTTTGTTATTTCTTATGCTTTCTGTATATGCAGAAGGCTTTGAACTATCCAGCTATTTCTATTCCACCTGGATCCTTTGCTTACCTTTCACTGTTAAAGAAACAGGTTATTCTCCTCTCTCCATTGCCTCCCCTCAGTATTTTTGGAGTTGCTCTGCTTTACAGCCACTGTTCTCACTGTCTCCCATCTAAATATAACTAGCCATGTTAAAGTGGCTCATCTCCCACTATTCCCATCTCAAAGACAGTTAGAAGACTTGCATCCTCTCTTTATCTATCCTATTAAGAAAGCACAAGCCTTGCTTCCTCTTTGCTTTCTTTCTCCCCTCTTGAGAAGGATGATACTGTGACTTCACTTAACCCAGGCAGCTGGCAAAAGTTTAACTGAGCTAGGGAAGTCCTCAAAATGTGGCTAGCCTGTCCTCAAAATATGGCCAACAAGTGAAACAAAAAAAGGCTAAGAACTACTGATCTAAAGTGTCCTTGAAACAATGCATCCGTGTGAAGTTACAGAGACAGAAATGGTATGACTTGATGTAATGGATGGAAAAGTAACTAAGGCCCCAGAACTACAGTGTGGTCTGCGTGAGAGGCCTTGCTGACCTCAGCAGAGGTTGGTACAGGGTTCACTTATGTGGAGTTCATTGAAAAAGGCAGGGCTTACATGTGTAGAAAAGTGGCAACTTCTAAAGCTGTAGATCTGCTTCTACTGTGTATTCAGAGTCCTGGAAAGGTATCTGTGACACGGGTAATTTTTTACAATTTTTTACTTCCATTAGAAATACAGACTAACAGCCACAAAGGAACAGATCTTAAGAACCCTGCTTTTAACAAAACAAAACCCTAATAACAGGTTCAAATTCTGCCCTCAGTGACACGTGTGGAATTTCACTGAATTTAACAAGGCAAAATTCTCCCATAGAAATTTGGTTAGTAGTGATGCCTGTTATCCAGGGCAGAAATTTTATATAAATAATATAGCTTGACTTCTAGTCCTTAGGTTTAATTTTGTCTGGAAGTTACAAGTAAATTTTAACCTGTAAACAAATGCTATATGAAATTATTGAGAAGCAGATCCCCATGAAACCAGTTATACTGGTAAACTCAAGAGTACAGCCATACATTAACACATGGCCCATTGAAATATTATTCAGTACCATTTAAGAGCTAAACAAGTGCTTTTTAATTCCAGAGAAAGTTAACTTACTCCCTAGAAGCTGTTAGAAAAATAAATGAGTTTGTGGCAATACTGAAAGTACTTCTACTCCTCAAAAATACAGCACACTAAAGAGAAACAAGAGGTTATTTAGTAATCATAAATTTCAGGCAATTAGCATGAAGCAGTTGTGGAGAAACTTGTACTTCAAATTTAATATAGATTGCCACCTATAAAGTTCAGCTAAAGTGGTTGTCAGAAAATATAATAAATCAAATATCAAAGTTCCATAATATGAAAACTGATAAGGTTTAGATAAGAAAGATATTTTCTTTACTGATTAAACAGTTCATCTATTGACATGTACCCTCTCCACATATAAGCCTCAGTTTTCCAGCCATTTCTCATGTAAAAGTTGCAAGATTGGGGCTTCTTAAAATCTTTCATAAGACTGTGTGGCTGGTATTAAGTCCTTATAGTAGCTATATTAGACATCTGAATTAATTTCTTCATCCTGTTCTAACCCTCTTACCTCCACAATAAGTTATTTTTATACTATGACGCAGAAACAGAGTTGCCTTTTTTAAGCATCTTACTTATATTAAATTCCATTAAAGCATTTTCTTGTGAAGTTGTAGCTCCTTTTACATTTTTTTAACAGTTTATACTAGGTGACTTCACCACTTGGGAGTTTCAGTTGGAACTGACTCATAAGATATTTATATAAAGGACTGTTTTATCTTTGAGTTAAATTCCTATTTTCAAGCATGTTATAGCCATAAGAGGAGCTGGGCAGGATTGGTACCAAGCAATATGGGTTTATATATAGGCTTGCTGAAACAAGCCTTAATTTTAAAAAAACAGCTTCTAATGGGACTGTTATTTACTGATCTTGAAATATATGAAAATCTCAGCTCAGTCCCTGGTGGCAAACCCCTTGAAACAAGTCATCCAAGAAGGAGACTGCTGACTATAAACTACTTACTACCCCCATTCCACCCACTGTATGACACTTACATATTTACATTATTTTGCCACCTTATCATATACAAGTATTTATATCACATGCCTGTCCAAGATTGCTGATTGACTATTTCTAATCACTTTTCACTGGACTTTAATTTTCAAAGAATATTAATTGATGAAAAACTAAAACCAAAAACTTCTGGTTAATTAAGTTTTTGTCCCAATCTTCTTCTACTTCCTACCTCCATCAGGAAAGTGGGAGAAAGGAGGATGAAGGATTGAAAGCTAATTTTCACTAAAAAAATGATGGGAATATTTGATGAGCTGTATCATTTTTATTTTATTTTTAGCTACATTTCTAATGCTGCATTAAAGGTCACCAGTGAGAAGTAGCTTGCTTCATTCTTGTCTCTAAAAAAAGGTGCCAAATGTTTGCTCCCAGCTGTCAGACGTCTCTTTTGTACCTCTGGGCACTGTAAGATCATTAAAAAAATCAGGCGGAAGAATAGCTAGCTCTGTTCTCTAACGTGTTCATGTTCACTATCAGCACTGTATTCTTTAGTGTTCTGAAGCATTACTATAGAAAAAAGAATTCCTACCATAGTCTAAGGGAGCTGACAGATGTGCAGCTCCCTGGTGTAACTCATGGCACTTCAAGGAAAGCTTCATGAGTTACAGCAGTCCTCCAGACCTGACAGATATACAGGGGGTTAGGCAATTGAACAGCCTCTTTCATTTAGCTTCTTTCCCCTAGTCCAAAGGTGAGCATTTGGGCCCACGGGCCACATAGGCAGTGCTGGGGAGCTGCTGTGGACCAGTCAGCACCCTCCCCACCCCAGCAACAGCCAAGAGCCTATGTATCATTGCCCACAACACACAGCCCCAGCCCTGACCGCAGCCCACACTGCCCTGCCCCACCTTTGTAGGCAGCCCAGGTGGTGGTGGCTCCTTCTGGCTGCCACCACCACTGGCTCCATCATACTGGCTTCAGTCCCATCATACTGGCTCCAGTCCCATCATAGTGGCTCCAGTCTCATCATAATGTATGCACAGCCCCAACCCCAGCCTGCCCCATGCCCACTCCGGACTCAGCCTGTCAGTGGACCAGCTCTGGACCAGCTGGAACCCGGGTGTAGAGCCCCACCCTGTGCTTGCTCCAGACTTGCCCACCCATGCTGACTGGCAGAAACAGCTGGGCAGAAGAAGCCACTACCATCTGGGCTGCCTAGAAAGGCAATCCAGCTGCACAGCCTCCCCAGCCCGACTGCATGCCCAAGGGGCCGCAGGACGCATCATGGGCCAGACTGTGCCTGGGTCAGGCAAGATCGAGTGACCCACCGCAGGCCAGACAAAATCCCTCTGTGGGCTGAATCCAGCCCATGAGCCATATCTTGCTCACCTCTGCCCTAGCCCCATACTTCCTCCCAGCCTTGGTGCTATTTTCAGGATGGGAGTGGGGGAGAGAGGGGAGGAAACTTGGTCTGGGGTTTGCCCAGCTGGAGGGGGATGGTGGTTGGAGCCCCCACCCCCCAACCTTGGGGGGTGCAGTTCTAATCCACCCACCTCCCCCAACTCCAGCACAGGCTGGGCAAACCCCAGATGCAACTCCCTCCTCTTGCAGAAAAAGGTCATTTTTTTGTGATTTCTTAGTTGGCCTAAGTATCATCTCTGAACCAAGAGTTCTTGAGTTTTGCATTTCTTTTTGTCTCAGACTGACATGGCTACCAAGTACATCTCTGAATGTATGATTACAGGAGTTCTTACATGTACAGGTCTGAACTTTGCACCTTTCCATATAATGTGTGCATGTATAGATATATAAACAGGATGGATTCAACCTACAGTAAAGTTGATACATAATAAATGAGCTCAACTTTCTAGTTAACTAAGCTCATTTTCCACTGTCTTGCATGTTCTATAGTTATCTATGAGCATGTGACAGGGCGGGGCCTAGGGGTGGCCATGAACTCCCCTAGCACCCCCTACCGTGCCAAGTTGGTGTCAATACACCCTCACCATCTCGCCCGCCACATCTTTTGTGTTAATAATTTTTTAAGGGAGGCTGCCTTTTATCCTTGTTGACTCAGTGCCCTGATGTCTCCCACTCTTAGTTCTCTTTTGGGTGACTCAGTGCACCCCAGCCTTATGGACTATGCATGGCTCCAACCACCCCTGTACCATACCCCAAGCCTCACAGATGTACCAGACGTTGGTTGGTCAATCCCTTCTTGCGCCCTCACGAACGCACCCTGGCTCATCCCACAATTGCCCGCGCCTTCACGGACGCTCGCTGGCTTCTCTTGCGGCCGCCTGCGCCTTCACAGATGCGCACTGGGACCTTCTCCACGACTGTGCCCGCCCTGGGGCTTCTCTTACAATGGTGCCCGCCCTAGGGCCTTCTTCCGTGACCGTGCCCACCCTGAGACTTCTCTCACAATGGTGCCCACCCTGGGGCCTTCTTCTGCAACCGTGCCCGCACTGGGGGCCTTCTTCCGCGACAGTGCCCGCACCGGGGGCCTCTCTCACAATGGTGCCCGCACCGGAAGCCTCTCTCACAATGGTGCCCGCACTGGGGCTTGCCTCGCAAATCGTTGCCCCACACTGGGGCTGGGGTCCATACACGCCTAAACGCTGTGCCCTCTCTGGCGCTGGGGTCCCCACGCTACTGTGGAGCCCCTATGAGGCCTCCTCCAACCCCTAATAGCCTCACCCGGTCCTCTGGTTGATGAAACTACAAACAGAAGCAATACCACCAGCCAAATCAGCTCTAACGCAAATCTAAGCCTCCTGGCTATAACATAAAACTAAACCATACAGTCAGAACAACATGCAGTCCCCACTGGGAAATCCTCCAACCCATGGCAGCAACCAAGAGATGCTCATGCGGTCTAGCTTCTCCTCTCTCTCTACACTGGCCGAGCTCCCCCTTCTCTGGCTGCCAGAGGGGAACTCCCCTCCTGGCCTCAGT
>NW_017729032.1:129423716-129424753 GCF_001723915.1 Gavialis gangeticus
TGAACCAAGAGTTCTTGAGTTTTGCATTTCTTTTTGTCTCAGACTGACATGGCTACCAAGTACATCTCTGAATGTATGATTACAGGAGTTCTTACATGTACAGGTCTGAACTTTGCACCTTTCCATATAATGTGTGCATGTATAGATATATAAACAGGATGGATTCAACCTACAGTAAAGTTGATACATAATAAATGAGCTCAACTTTCTAGTTAACTAAGCTCATTTTCCACTGTCTTGCATGTTCTATAGTTATCTATGAGCATGTGACAGGGCGGGGCCTAGGGGTGGCCATGAACTCCCCTAGCACCCCCTACCGTGCCAAGTTGGTGTCAATACCCCCTCACCATCTCGCCCGCCACATCTTTTGTGTTAATAATTTTTTAAGGGAGGCTGCCTTTTATCCTTGTTGACTCAGTGCCCTGATGTCTCCCACTCTTAGTTCTCTTTTGGGTGACTCAGTGCACCCCAGCCTTATGGACTATGCATGGCTCCAACCACCCCTGTACCATACCCCAAGCCTCACAGATGTACCAGACGTTGGTTGGTCAATCCCTTCTTGCGCCCTCACGAACGCACCCTGGCTCATCCCACAATTGCCCGCGCCTTCACGGACGCTCGCTGGCTTCTCTTGCGGCCGCCTGCGCCTTCACAGATGCGCACTGGGACCTTCTCCACGACTGTGCCCGCCCTGGGGCTTCTCTTACAATGGTGCCCGCCCTAGGGCCTTCTTCCGTGACCGTGCCCACCCTGAGACTTCTCTCACAATGGTGCCCACCCTGGGGCCTTCTTCTGCAACCGTGCCCGCACTGGGGGCCTTCTTCCGCGACAGTGCCCGCACCGGGGGCCTCTCTCACAATGGTGCCCGCACCGGAAGCCTCTCTCACAATGGTGCCCGCACTGGGGCTTGCCTCGCAAATCGTTGCCCCACACTGGGGCTGGGGTCCATACACGCCTAAACGCTGTGCCCTCTCTGGCGCTGGGGTCCCCACGCTACTGTGGAGCCCCTATGAGGCCTCCTCCAACCCCTAATAGCC
>NW_017729032.1:129424967-129435507 GCF_001723915.1 Gavialis gangeticus
CCCCCTTCTCTGGCTGCCAGAGGGGAACTCCCCTCCTGGCCTCAGTCCTGGGCTTAAGAAGGGCCAAGCCCTGCCTCTTCCTGTCAGCTGGTATTCACTGGTTGTTCTGGCAACCAGCACCTGTGCTGCCCTGGTGACTGGCAGCTGAGCCTCCCCCTTCTCGCCACTAGGGGTCTCTCCCGAGCTGCTTCCACTTTCAGGCGCAGGGCACCTAAGTGCTCTGCGACAGAGCACTATACAAACCCTAAACAAGATTTTTTAAAGGCTATAAGCTTTTTTGGTACAGGAAATGTCTTATTCTGTATTCATATGCCATCTGGCAACAGTGGGACCTCAATTTATGACAGAGGCATCTAGATAATACAATAATGCAAATAATGTAAATATTACAGGGGTCCATATGGGAACAGTGACAGTATAAAATACTGCACAATTGAGAACATGGCTAGTGTACAATATACTGTAATACTGGAAGGAGTTAATGGCTGTTATTAGTCACAAGTTTGGTTAAAACAAATGGGGACATACAGTAAACTTTATTCAGGTTAAGTGACAGGAACATTTAAATATATCTTTGTGCAGTGATCGCTGAAAGAACAAAAGCAACCACACAAGGCCTGTGGAGCACAGCTAAGCCACGTAGGTCAAGGGGTTTTAAATAAAAAATCCAGGAAGCTGGGGTATTGATTGGTTGAAGTTGTGTGTGTGAGGCAGAAAGCCAAGAATATCAGTAACTTCATATTTACATAAATATTGCATTTTCATTTAATTTAATTCATGTGATATGCCAGGGAACAGGCTCCCCAGCCTGTTCCTCACCCAGCTCCATGCTCACAGAGGTGGGCGGGGAACAGGTTCCCCAGACCCCACCAGCAGGGGACTCCCAGGCAGAGCCCCATGAATGTGAAGCTGCCACCAAGTGATAAGGAACTCTCAGTGCCAGCCTCAAAACTGCAGAGCTAATGCTGAGAGATGAGCCTTTCCCAGTGCCAGCCCCATGGTTACTGAGTTGGCACAACAGTGAAGCAAGGGCTGGGTGATAAAGATCTCCCAATCCCTGCTCCCCAATTATGATCTTGGAGCAGGGGACTTGGAGGTCCCTGCTGCCAAGGCCAGGGGGTATAGCCATAGAATCCTAGAATCATAGAAGTAAGGTCGGAAGGGACCTTGTAGATCTTCAAGTCCAACCCCCTGCCTGGGCAGGAGAAAAACTGGGCTCAAATGAGTCCAGCTAGGTAGGCATCAAGCCTCCTCTTAAAGATCCCAGGGTAGGAGCCAGCACTACTTCCCTTGGAAGTTGGTTCCAGATCCTAGCCGCCCTAACTGTGAAGTAGATCTTACGGATGTCTAATCTAAACCTACTCTCCAATAATTTGTGGCCGTTATTTCTTGTTATGCCAGGGGGCACCAGGGGAAACAAGGTCTCTCCCAAACCCTTCTGGTCCCCTCTAGTGAGTTTATAGATGGTCACTAGGTCCCCCCTCAGCCTTCTCTTGTGAAGGCTGAACATGTTCAGGTCCCGCAGTCTCTCATTGTAGGGTCTGCCCTGTTGTCCCCAGATCATGCGGGTGGCCCTCCTCTGGACCCTCTCAATGTTGTTCATATCCCTCCTGAAGTGGGGCGCACAGAACTGGACACAATACTCCAGCTGTGGCCTGACCAGTGTCACGTAGAGGGGGAGAATCACCTCCTTGGACCTGCTTGAGAAGCATCTGTGGATGCGTGACAAGGTCTGGTTAGCCCTGCCAACTGTGACCTCGCATTGTCGGCCCATGTTCATCTTGGAGTCAGTAATGACTTCAAGATCCCTTTCTACCTCCATGCTCTCAAAAAGGGAGTTTCCCATCTTATAAATGTGCTGCACTTAGGCAGTAGCAACCAGTCCCTGCCCAGCCTCCAATGGCAGAGTCCACCCTGGCACCAAGCAGCTCCTGGAGGCAGGGAGCAATCTTCTGCCCCCTGGTGGTTGCCTGACCAGGAGCAGATTTCCTCCCTGTCAGGAGTCTACATGAGTGCTACTGTGCAGTTAGTAACTGCAAGTAAATTTGGTACTTGCATTTGCAGGTACCAAATTTACTCATGATTATCAAGGTTTACTGTGCAGTAACCATGTGCATGTGTAGACACATATGTTTATTGTACAGTAAATTACACTGCTGCACAGTAAAGCTTCTTGTATAGACTCACCCTGTGGTTCTGAGTGCACAAACATGTCCTTTCTCAAGGGGTGCTCAACCTGTAGGCCAGATCTGGCATGTGGAGCCATGTGTTCTGGACTGCAGAGCTCCCCAGGGGTCTGGCAAGTTGATGTAGGTAGACTAGTAGCATTTAACACTGCCACCCCATCTCCCTCTGCCAACACCTAATTTCCAAGCTCCACAGACCAGAAGACTCTGTTCTCAGGATCCTGCAGGGCTAATCCAGTGTGCACTGGGCCAAGACTAGGGCAATGAACCAAATCTGGCATGTGAGGGCAAGGATGGACCTGGGGCTTGAGTGGTGAGTCTATTCCAGTGCACAGGGGGCTTGACTGGGGTAGCAGAACCTGGTCCTGTGCATGCAGTGCCAGATCTTAAGGCATGGTAGGTTGTCACAGCAGCTTGGATGAGAATCACTGCCCTAATTGATATTTATGCCTCTGAAAGTCTCTCCCTAACATCTAACTTAATAGTAAAAGTATACTTTCTCTTTTTAAAGGGCAAGTTCAATTTACTAAACATTTAGTAGTGCTTGTAGCTCACCTATGTCCTTAGTATTTCCTACACTATCCACATTTGAGCTACTGGTTCATAAAAGCTGGATCTCACAATGGGGTTGTTTACATTTCTGACATTATGTATGATCCCTTGTCGTATCTCTAAAACTAAGTGAAGACAGATTTACCCCGATTCTAATTTGAGTTTTAAACTTGAGGGCTGATCAGTTCTAAATTACCATTGAACTTAACATCTTCAGATTGCATTAAATATGGGTCTCCAGGTAACTCTGATATGTTCTACTCAAAGTTTCTAAACCACTAAGGAAATGTCTTGACTTTTCTTAATGTACTCTTCACAGAGATGACGGTCCACCAAGTGGTACTAGTGGTACATCATTTTATATATCCTGTTTTAATTTCTTTGTAGAAAGTTTTAAATTCACGGGGAGTTGGATCACATAATTGAAGAAAATTTGCTGGAGGGACAAAAAATAGTCATGACTTTTGTGCAATGGTTTTGCTAATTCATGCTTCAGTGGTACTAAATACATTTTTCTTCATGATCACCCAGATGAGCAATAAGAAGTGATACCATGGCAGCCTTTGTTCCAGCCACTTAAGAAGCTCCATCTGCTATATCAGCAAGTCTAACAAATCCAAACTTAAAGATTATCATGTTCCAGTAAACTCCAGAGAAGGTCAAAATTCTTTGTTTGTCCCGACAATGCACCAAAAAATCCTTACATTTTAATAACTTTTTTTGGTAGTCTACACATAAACATACAAACCTGTATCTCCACTCCCTTCTGTTTGATCTCAGCAGTATTTCTGCCCACAGCAGGAGGGGTTAGATTCGATAATCTTTTGAGGTCCCTTCTGGCTCTGAATTTCTGTGATACTATGATTTTATGATTCCATCTTGCTCCTACCCCAGACAAAGTTGCCCAGTCCCTTCCTCAGTACCATGCCCTATTCCCATCAAAGTCCCCTCTGTCCTTACCATTAAAACATACCAAAGCACTTATTCATATTTTAAAAGGTGTTCTTAATCAGAGTCTGGAAGTGTAATTATAACATTTACTTGATTCTAAGATAAGGGGTTTTTTCTCTGTTTAACATGGGGAGGGGCGGGGGGTGGAATCAAGTACAAGGGCAGTGGAAGTAGGAGTGGGAGTGGGAGTGGGGGGTCGAGGCAGGCAACTACTGTGACTTGGGCTCCAGCCCCTGCCCAGGGTTGAAATTATAGCCACAGCTGCTGCCTGTCCCCAACCCCACCTCTGAACCCCACCATCTCTCTACCACCTCATGTAACTTCTGCTTCCCCACCTGCCCCTCTCCCTTGCTGCGTTACCCTTGCTTTAAGTCAGCATGCTCCATGCAGACTGCATCCTGGGGCACTGAGCATGGGCCCCAACCCATTGCATGCAGCCTGCACAGCTTCTACAGGGGCTGGGCTTTGGCCATGCTCCATGGCCCAGGCTAGAAGAGGGCTGGAGTCTGCCCACATAGAACAAGGGTAAGGTGGCGGGGAAATGAGGGTGCAGAAGTGGAGGGGGCAGGCAGGGGGCAGAGGTGGCTGCAGTGGGGGGTAGGCACAAGTAGGGGGAAAGTTGCTTGGCCTCCGCATATCACATGCCTCCCTACTGCCTGCCCCCCTGGAGGAAGGATGAATTAAAGATGACCCTCCAATAATTAGATTCTATACATGTAAACATATAATAAATGTATACATTTTATATGTATAGATTTTAATTATTGGGGAGCATCTTAAATTCAGGGTCATATTGGAGTTGAGTAAATATGGTACTTGAAGTAAAAGTATGTTCTGCTGTAACTAACTGCTGCATTTCAAGATGAAGGCACAGTACATAACAAATGGCAAACAGATAACCGTAAATGTGCTTGAAGTCAAGGCCTAGACAAAGCCAGCAGCATTTGTGAACTGGACAGTACAAAGAGCTGTTAATGCTACTAAAATATTTTTTATCATTTAGAAAATTTTGCCTTTAAAATGATTTCTTACAGATTCTTTGGGGCAGGGAGTCTTCTTTCTTATTTGTTTATTTCAGGGCCTAACAATGGGATGAGTCCTCTACATGCCACCGCTTAAACAATAAATAATAATAGTAATAATTCTTAGATGGATTATTCATTCAATCACCCCACTTTTGTTTACTTTTTCGAAAACAAACTAAGCCTCTAAGTGTTTGAGTCAGTTTGATATTGATGTTAGGTCAGGCTGCAGGTTCTGATATTTATCATTTGTTCAGCGAAATGGAACTTTTTAAAGACAGTTAATAAATCACTCTGTCACTTGAAAAGTGTACCAAAGGAAAAAGAATATATGTGGTAAAAAGAATTTTGGAAATATTGTATGCATATTTTGCTACTTTCAGGAGAGGCAAATAGAAAATATTTTCAATCGGTCACCTGACATCCATTCCATCATTACTCTACAGTGGTACCCATATGTGGATTCAAGGTCTAGTATGAAATATATAAATAGTATAAATATATTTATATATTTCATACTAGACTTTGAATATATATAGTTATATGTAGTGTGTGTGTTTATGCATGGTGACACCAGCCTACAAGTGGCTCCTAGTACTTGTAGCTCCCTAAGGGTCAGCCCAATACATTGTAATGGAACTTTCTGCAGTGCCTGCAATTCATCTTTACAGGATTATATAAAAAGGTATGGAACAGAGCCAAATGTGCTTGCCAGAGCCAAAATTTTATTCTGTTAAAGAATGGACTCTCACCAGCAATCAATTTGGCCCACATTGTTGAACACTTTACTTTTGCCAAACAAATAAAACTTCCAGTCTTTCAACTAAATAACATTTTACTTGGACATCTGACCAGATGACAGACTTCAAAGCAGTAGGTTTCTGTACTGATATGCAAAGAGAGAGACTGCCTCTTTCTTGAGATTTTTAACAGAGTGTATAGAATCACATAAAAATGATTAGTCAGGAGTGGATCAAAAGCAGGACACTGAGTTCAAACCCTTTAAAACTATAGGGTGGGTCAGTATAGAACCACTAAATTTGAGCTCATTTATTATGAATTCAAATACAGGAGGAAGTACAGTGTTAGATGAAGCCCAAAGTCTCATGAGAAGAACTAATGTTGCAAGATTTTCCACAGTTTAGATGGCTATTTTGGTCCTAAGTAAATTCAAAAGATTTCTGCACCATCAGCTCTGTGAAAACTGAATCACATCTGTGATTAGAGTTTAAATACATGCTCCGATCTCTGTCCTAAATCAAATTAATCCAAACTTGTCTTAACATCACTGAATGGGTCTATTTCTGATATTTATATTAAATGACGATGTAACAGTTTTATCATAACAGCTTTAGAAACTTACGTTCTAGTACATACCTTTCATGCATGCAAGAAGTGTGTCTGTGAGAGAAACTTTTCAATGTGACCCAACTACCAATGACCCTGAAAAAGCAAATTAAATAGACGTAAATATTTCAGAATGAACCTGAAATGTCACTCTTACCTCATTAGTCACATAAATAATTATATCTTGTAGCAAGACAATGGTAGACAGCATATACCATTATTGGACAAATTGCCATAGTGCATGTCCCAGCACATGTGGCTCATAGTCCCACAATGGGCAAATTGCCCTTGTGTGGCAGAGCACCTTTGGTGCCTGCCACTTTAAGGGCTGAGAGCAGACAGCAGGTGCAGTCCAGCCCTGATGAGGCAGTCACAGGACCACAGGAGAGCCATGTGATTGGAGGAGAGGGCTGAGCGGCCTCCATTTTAGCTCAGGCCCTCAGGGCTGAGTTAGCAGTTGCTGCAAACAGCTGGGGAAAGAACACCACCTGGATGGAGCTTCTCAGAATATCCTGAATGTAAAGGCAGGAGCTATGGGGATGGCAGGAGACTCCTGGGTATGACTTGAAACTATACCCTGCTGGGGAAGGATGGCCTGGTAGGACTTCCCGTGGTGAGGTAGTTCCCCTAGAAATTCCAAGTCAGTTGCCTCCCTAGTAAAAGGTGGGTAGGGGTGCCTTATAACCCCAGCTTCTACTACCAAGTGGGTAATTTTACATCAGGAACAGGCAGTGGGGGCCAGGCACATCTGTAGACACCTGAGCCTGTGGAGTGTGAGACCTCAAGCCCCAGTGAGGTGGCATGAGTTGGCCCCAGGGAGGGGGCAGAAAGGGGCCTCAGTGAGTGACGGAAGTGCATATTGAGGCCTGCAGAGTAGGGTGTGCAGTGATGCCTGACAGGTTGTGTCAGGGTGTAGAGTAGGGTCTACAGATCCCCAAGCGGGCCTGAATGGCTGCACTGGGGATGTGTAAAGTAAGTAGGGTTGCTCAAGTGACCTGAAGGGCTGCACAGGGGCCAACCCCCACAAGAGTGAAAAACTTGGACGATTTGCCTGGTGAGGGGCTAGGGGCAGAGTTCAGCTCAATGTTAGGCATAAGGCCAGTGCCGCGTAGAGTTGGGTTGCTTAAGCAACCAGAAGAGCTGCATGTGGACCATCAGGAGTGAAAGTAGTTAAGCCTGATGGCCTGAGGGAGCTGCTCATGGAGCAGGGCAGGTTGTGAGTGGCCCAGTGAGAGGGGAAAGTATGAAAGAGGCCCAGTGAGAGTGGGCAAGATGAAAGAGGCTCTGCGAGAGGGGGCGGTATGTGTGAGGCCCAGAGAAGGCTGAGCGTAAGAGGCCCAGCAAGGGGCAGAATTTGGCTTGCAGTTATGAACAATTTATGATGCCATCTGTGAGGCATGGGACATGGTATAGGGAAGGTCAGAGCCATGTCTTTCTCCCCAGCCATCGGGGCATTAAATAGGCAGCTTCCCACACCGTACATCCATTTTAGTAACCAGCAAGTTGTGGCAGAAGAGGCAGGCCCTAGACAGAGAGGCAGGCTGACGTTGAGATCTGGCCCTGAGTTCTCCCCCCATCACACCTTGCTCAGCTCTTCAGCCAGGAAAAGCTGGAGGCTAGGGCCATCACAGAAGGCTGGGGCCAGCACAGCAGTCTTGACTGGTGGCCTGCTGGAGCAGCAGGGGTAGCAGAAAGGCTTGGCCAACAGCCAGAGCATTGCTCTAGATGCCCCGGACTCCGTGCTGGTGCATGTTTGTTTAGTGTGCATTGCACTGCTTTTTGTTCCAGCACTATATTTTGCTACTGGGAAATCTCAGTAGCCAGTTTTGCATGTTTTAAACTTCACTGGGAGCTGTTTGTGGTGCCACAAACAGCACATTCCTGCTCCTCTGAACGTGGCCCAAGTGTCTGTTATACTTGACAGCAGGCAGTAAGGTATAACACATTTTATTCTTTTGTTTTTTTAATTCAGTGAGTGTCTTGAAAAATTTGATCGAGCATATAATTTTCATTTCCTCATTTTCAGTAATTTGACTCCAAACCTAGTCATTGTTATTTTGTAAAGTGCCCAACTGAAACATGACTAGAAGCTGTCATTTAACAGTGACTGTTTTGACAATTATACAGCCATTCATACAAAGATCATACAGGGCAGTGGATTAAAATAAGGCCAGAATACTTTTTTGGCACAGCATTATTTCCTCTGCTCTGACACTAATACTGTATGTTTCCAAGAATGGAAAAGTGTGGCATTTTTTTAAAAGCTGATATAAATCAAAATTTCATCTTTAAGAATGTAAAAAGCAATTTAGTATAAATAATTTTCTCTGGTACTTAAATAGCAGCAGACCAGCTAGGTGGAACCTAGTCAGGTTTTATGAATGGAGCATTTACCCGTTTGTTTGGGGTAGTTTTTACTTCACACCACTGAAGATGGTACTAAAGAGTAGTATTCATTATACCTAGCCATTTTTAAACTGCTCTGACAGAATAGGCAGGAATTAAAGTGAGAAAAAACAGATATTTATCCACATTTTACACTACCAGAAAAATAGAAAAGGGCCTTGGTACAAAGGAGCACCAGTATAATAAATTATTATACAGTGCCATAGTGGTAACCATACATTGTGGACAAGCAGATTATGGACAAGCTCCTTAATTGTACATTATGGACAAGCTCCTTGCTCTGATGAGTTTACAATCAGTGTTCACTTTATTTGTGAGTAAATCCATCAGCTTAACACAAATGAATTCTGTGATTAGAATGAACAGGACTTGGCCCTGAATCATACTACACTCTATTTTAAAAAGGATTGCCCAGGATCAAAAACTAAAGGTCCTAATTCCACACAGGGTTACACATGAATTTGACTTCAATAGTGATATTTATATATAAAATGAATAGAACTACTCACATGTATAAAGATAAGTATGTCCTTAGCAAAAATTAATTTTAAAATCTTCGTCCTTGGGAGAACACAAATGAAAATCAGAAACTTATTCAAACCAGTTAGGATCTCAACTAGGTAACCCAACAAACAAAGCACTGGTTATGCTATACTCATGCACACATCTAACTGTCCTGCTGGGTCTGTGTCTCTTCCATTCTTTCTTGTGCTTGATCTCTAACTAATACAACTAAACATAGGGGCCAAATTATCCCACATTTGCCTACTGTGGGGGTCTGGCACCTTCCTATGGTGCTGGCTGCTTTCAGAGATAGGACCCTGAACTACAGGCCTCCAGCCTGATCAATCCTTGCATTTTTTTGAGTTTATCTTTCACTAGCTGACAGGGAATTGAAAATAACAAGATTCCTGCTTTCTGAATATTTCTGGCTCTAAGCAAACCCTCAGGCTAGACGATCTTATTTTTCCATTCAAATCATGCCAATCCTGAAATTTGGATCAGGAAGGAGTTTTCTCCTTTGGCATTGACTGTTGGAGTTTCTGCCTTTCTCTTCAGTGTGGAGCCCAGTCCTTTTATTAGGACCTTCTGAACACATATTAACAAACTGTGTCATTGACAGGGCCCTAGTAACCCATGCTCTTATCTATAACTCATTATAGAGGAGTGCTTCTCCATCAGGATGCCTAGAGATCCTTTTAAGGGTGCTGTGGGGTGACATGCAAGATTAGCACCATTAGGTGTGAAAACACCTACACTTGATTCACAAGATAAACCCAGAGATTTCAAATCGGAATTCATAATGTCAAAAAGGCCTCTGATTTGCTGTATAAAAGTGGGAACTCCCCCTTGCTTCTTGTCCCGGTTTCTGGGGCTCCAGGGTTGACACATACGGAACCATTGGTGTTTCATGTACTAGGTCTTCTAGTTGCATACAAGCATTTGAAGAGGTAAGTTTGAGGATTTCTTGTGTAAATGATTGCCTAAGAATGCAGGAACTAATGTCTTTTTCTCTCCTATGCTTCTGTTAGGAGAAGAGAATTCACTTAAGTTTAATTATCTGCTTGCTCAAAAGTGCTTGTTCAGAAGGTGGTAGTAAAAAGTGTGGCGAGATTGTATAAAAAAAATCACAACAAAACCATTTTTTCCCAAGAAAGGAAAACTGCAAATTCATCCCTAAACCATATCTCTAGAATACCTGGACTGATGTTATGCATCTATCTAAATCCATGGTTGGATGTTCCATTTGTTGGGCATAAGACAGTCCAAGTTATGCAACTCCTCCATCTTGTCTCTACTTAGGAACTATGAGAGTAGCTAAGATACTCTCATAGTTGCCCCCACCTTTTTCTTTCAAAGACATACTTATATCCCCTCCCCCACCTTGGTGATTCACATTAGGACCTCATCTTCTCCTTAAGAAACCATGAAATCAATTGGCACCAAGATAGCATTCCAAGAGATGTATAGGCCATTTGTCCTCCATCCAGCTACACACAGAAATTATTCAACACTTACTGTGTTTCTTCATAGGCTACACAGAGTTCTCTGCTTCTGTGATTTTTTCCTCCAAAT
>NW_017729032.1:129440507-129440757 GCF_001723915.1 Gavialis gangeticus
CCACCCCTGTAACCTGTCCAGGTCCAGCTGTATCCTGTCCTTCCCTTCTAGCGTGCCCACCTCACCCCAGCTCTTGGTGTTGTCAGCAAATTTAAACAGGGTGCTTTTCACCCCCTCGTCCAAGTTGTTAATAAAGAGATTAAATAGTGAGGGCCCAAGGACCAAACCCTGGGGGACCCCACTGCCCACATCCCTCCAAGTCAAATATGACCTGTCCACCACCACTCTCTGGGTGCAGTACCTCAGCCAA
>NW_017729032.1:129445757-129446682 GCF_001723915.1 Gavialis gangeticus
CCATCTGACTGTGTAGGCATCAATGCCACAGTCTCCTAGCTTTTTAATGAGAATGGGGTGGGAGACGGTGTCAAAGGCCTTCCTGAAGTCCAGAAAGACTACATCCACCACGACACCTGTGTCCAATGATTTTGTGACCTGATCATAGAAGCCAATCAGGTTGGTCTGACAGGACCTGCCCTTAATGAACCCATGCTGGTTGCCCCTGAGCATTGTCCCCCCTGCCGGTCCTTCCCAGATGTGCTCCTGAATAAACTTCTCAAAGAGCTTCCCCAGGATTGAAGTAAGACTAACAGGCCTATAGTTGCGCGGGTCCTCCCTCCTCCCTTTTTTTGAAAATGAGGGCCACATTGGCCCTCTTCCAGTCATCTGCCACCTGGCCAGGGCACCATGAGTGCTTGTAAAGCCATGCCAGTGTCCCCTCGATAACCCCTGCCAATTCCCTCAGCATCTTGGGGTGGAGAGCATCTGGACCTGCTGATTTGAACATGTCCAGCCCCTCCAGAAGTTCCCTAACTCTGTCCTCCCCAACCCTAGGCCTGTCAGAGTCTCTCCTGAGTCCATCCTGAATCTCAGTGTGGGAGTCCTGGTCCTTGCACAAAAAAACAGAAGCAAAGAATTTGTTAAAAAGGTCTGCCTTTTCCTCTGGTGCAACCACCAGATTGCCTAGCGTATCCCTCAGAGGCCCCACATTACCTGGTGCTTTCTTCATACTCCTTATGCATTTAAAAAAGGACTTTTTGTTGTCCTTGATGCTAGCCCTAGTTCCATATCTGCCTTAGCTTTCCTAACAGCACCCCTACAAGTGGAGGTATACTCCTCTTTGGTGATACACCCAGTGGAAGGGAGGGGCTATGCCTCTTTTTTGGTTTTCAGGCATTCCTGAATGCCTTTGGTAAGCCAAGGGGGGCTTTTGAGCAGTTTT
>NW_017729032.1:129451682-129467139 GCF_001723915.1 Gavialis gangeticus
TGTCAGCAAATTTAAACAGGGTGCTTTTCACCCCCTCGTCCAAGTTGTTAATAAAGAGATTAAATAGTGAGGGCCCAAGGACCAAACCCTGGGGGACCCCACTGCCCACATCCCTCCAAGTCAAATATGACCTGTCCACCACCACTCTCTGGGTGCAGTACCTCAGCCAATTTGTGACCCATCTGACTATGTAGACATCAGCGCCACAGTCTCCTAGCTTTTTAATGAGAATGGGGTGGGAGACCGTGTCAAAGGCCTTCCTGAAGTCCAGAAAGACTACATCCACCACGACACCTGTGTCCAATGATTTTGTGACCTGATCATAGAAGCCAATCAGGTTGGTCTGACAGGACCTGCCCTTAATGAACCCATGCTGGTTGCCCCTGAGCATTGTCCCCCCTGCCGGTCCTTCCCAGATGTGCTCCTGAATAAACTTCTCAAAGAGCTTCCCCAGGATTGAAGTAAGACTAACAGGCCTATAGTTGCGCGGGTCCTCCCTCCTCCCTTTTTTTGAAAATGAGGGCCACATTGGCCCTCTTCCAGTCATCTGCCACCTGGCCAGGGCACCATGAGTGCTTGTAAAGCCATGCCAGTGTCCCCTCGATAACCCCTGCCAATTCCCTCAGCATCTTGGGGTGGAGAGCATCTGGACCTGCTGATTTGAACATGTCCAGCCCCTCCAGAAGTTCCCTAACTCTGTCCTCCCCAACCCTAGGCCTGTCAGAGTCTCTCCTGAGTCCATCCTGAATCTCAGTGTGGGAGTCCTGGTCCTTGCACAAAAAAACAGAAGCAAAGAATTTGTTAAAAAGGTCTGCCTTTTCCTCTGGTGCAACCACCAGATTGCCTAGCGTATCCCTCAGAGGCCCCACATTACCTGGTGCTTTCTTCATACTCCTTATGCATTTAAAAAAGGACTTTTTGTTGTCCTTGATGCTAGCCCTAGTTCCATATCTGCCTTAGCTTTCCTAACAGCACCCCTACAAGTGGAGGTATACTCCTCTTTGGTGATACACCCAGTGGAAGGGAGGGGCTATGCCTCTTTTTTGGTTTTCAGGCATTCCTGAATGCCTTTGGTAAGCCAAGGGGGGCTTTTGAGCAGTTTTGCCCCCTTTGATTCTTGTTGGGACTGTCACCCCTTGGGCACGGAGGATTGTCTCCTTAAGGAACAACCACTCATCTTGGACACCTAGTTCCCCAACTCTCCAGGACCCCAGTGCTTCTCCTACCAATCTTTATCAAGTTAAGTCACAGGCCTGACCGCCAGGTCAGTTAAGTGGTAGCTACAGCAGCCAAGATCAGCAACAAAGGGCCAGGAGCCCAGAAGCCAAAGGAAAATACAGAAAACAGGGAAGGAGCTGAAAACTAGCACATAGAACCGTAGATGGGAGCAGAAGAGAAAAGACTGAAAGTAGCCAGAAACCTGAGAGAAGCTGTAATCTTGTAAAGCACCCAGGAGTCAAACTTCAACTGAGAGTTCTGAGTTTGTACTTTGGAGGCAGCCTATATATAATAGGCTTATATGTCTGTGGTTTAGTCATGCTCCAGGCTAAGTTCAGACAGTCAAAAAGTCTGAGGTTGAATTGATTCAATCTTCTCATGTTAATCTAAGGTGCTTAGATTGAACTGATAAGTAAGTAAACAGATATTCACTTTTGATTCCAGAAATGCAGCCACATACCTGCAGTGGCTCAAGCCAGAAGTCAGGGGGAACTAGAGCATGCCTCCCTGCTGGGCTGGAGCAGACAGCTTGGGCCAAGCATTGCCTGCCTACCCTGTAAGAGGTGATTTTTCAGGGGAGGTGGAAAGCATCCTGGGATGCTGGGGGATTGTGAGTTAACTCGAATCTGGATGGGACAGAAGTTCAATAAACTGATTTAACCTAAATCAGTAAAGTCTGATACTACATCCATCCAGGTTTATCTTAAACTGGTTTCAGCCATTTTGAATGTGGTTTTTGAGCAATGAACTTCTGTTGTGTTACAGATTGGAACAAGTTTCCAATCACTTATACTGGCTTATGGGCACATCTACACGCCCATAATGCAGGTATCAAATTGAGGCATGATTAGTTAATGCATAATAATGCACATGTAGACTCAACCCAACACAACTTTAATGCAGGGTCTGTTCAGCCACTAGAGGGCTAGCCTGAGCCCAGCCCCATGGCTCCTGACTGACCGCCTCTCCTGCTCTAGGACTGGGCTGCTTTTTGGCAGCCTCTAGCTGCAGGATATAAAAGCCAGCACTATTTTGTGCCTTGGGACACACACACCAGGGAGTCTGAAGAAGCCTGTTCTTTGCTTGGCCTCCTGTGCCCCCCTGGCTGCCTCTGTCTGGCCCTTTCCCTCTGCAGAGCTTCTGCTTGGCCACAGATGAGTGTTGCAAACAGCTGCAAATTGGTGCACCCTTTGCCCAGTCCTGAGATCACCCAATGGCTTCTGGCTGGCTGTCTCTGGCAACAGGGCCAGCAACTGCTCCCTGCTGCTGGTCACAACCAGCTGTATCTTTCTGTAGGTGAT
Source organism: Gavialis gangeticus (assembly GCF_001723915.1). Classification (NCBI taxonomy): domain Eukaryota; kingdom Metazoa; phylum Chordata; order Crocodylia; family Gavialidae; genus Gavialis; species Gavialis gangeticus. The sequence goes on from NW_017729032.1 coordinate 129,454,202, forward strand.
GTGCCTCTGCTGCACTGCTCCCCGTCTCTGGCTAGGCCGCTCTGCTGAGCACTCCTGAGTGCTGTCCAGGGCTGGCCATACAGAGACAGCTGCATGGGGGCCCAGAGAATCAGCATGGGATGAGAATTTTGTCCTTGTCATCCTCCCCATCGAGCCCTGACCCTCCCTGCATGTGCATACCCATGCTGATTGCCTGGGCCCCAACTGGTCCCAGGAGGAGGTTAGCAACCTTATGGTGCTCTGGGAATGTGCCAGCATGCAGAGACTAGCAGGACCACAGGGCACTGGTCATCGCTGGCAGGGGCCAGGTTGGAGCAGTGGGGCACTGGGCATTGCTGGCAGAAGCTGGAGCAACCCTGGCACAGGGAGGAAGTGTGAGCAAGGAGGGAGCTACCACATGCTACCTCTGCACTGGCCATGACGTTCCTGGGCAGGGAAGGGGCTAACCAGAGTTTCCAAGATGGCTGCCAAGTGCCGGCAGCTGGGTCTGGCTTCAACATGGCTGCCAAGTGCTGGTAGCCATGTGGCCAGAGGCTGGAACTCCCCCAGTTGCCACAGGGACACATGGCAGGGCTGCAGGGACTTGCAATTATTTTATTGCCAAATCTCTGCATTTGTAGACACGTGCCAAAAATCACTTGCTACACATTAGCTTAATGCACAGTAAATTTAGTTATGCTTAAATGCACATGTAGATGCATCCTATGTGTAATTTCTCTCTCTAGCCCAGAAGTTTATCAGAATGGAAAATTCTTTCCAGAAAAAAGTAACAAGTACTCCCACTCAGATACGGGACAACCTGATCTTCTGTTCATTACTCTTGCTCATTCTCTCCACCTTTTCCTGTTATTGTGGTTATTTGTTGGTCGTGTCTCATAAAATTAGAAAGCAAATGAGGACTTTTTTATATTATATATTTTTACGTCTATTTTTAGAGTATCCAGTGTAATGACTCCATATCTTAGCTGGTGCCCAGTGCAGTGGTTATTGCAGTAATATCTGTATTGTATAAGTCAGTGCAATGTAAGGACTAAAATCCTAATAATATATTATGTAAACACAGAACTTTAAATCAGTGGTTCCCAACCTTTTTTTGCTGCGACCCTAAGTTGGCCACCAAAAGGACCTCCCAACCCAGTGGTGCAAGGGCTGCTGGGAGTAGAGTGCTACAGCAGCAGCGGCCCAGGGGTAGGGGAGCCACCACTGTCCACTTTGTGTGTGGCGGCCCCGCCCCACCTGCCCGCTGCTCCCAGGCTGCGTGCATGAGTGTGCATGTGTATGCAGGCCCTTCACGACCCTACTTAGGACCCCCCGTGACCCTGATTTGGGTTGCACCCCGAGATTGGGAACCAATACTTTAAATAAACTTTCAAGAGCATTCTGTAACCCTAGAATCAAACAATTATAAGGTTAAAAGGGGCCTCAAGTGTTACATAGTCCAGCCATCTGCACATATCAGGGTTAAGAAATTTTTTCTTCAATTACATTTTTCCCCCAGGTAGCACTTTTATTACTAATATCCTGGGCAGTTATGTCATGTTATCATACATCCAATTCTGTCACACCAACCATATATCCCATTAATCCAGTTCATACAATAAAAACCAGAATAAATGGATGTTATGAAGCACAATATGGTGTGTCAAGTATGAACACTCTTAACCCACAGCTCTCCAAAGGCTACAAAGGTGATAATCTGTCCAAAGTACAGAATGTTCCAGTCCTTGTGAAATACAGTAGTTTACTGTCTAAACCTCCCTAAAATGCCCTAACTTCTAAAGTATATAAAAATAATTTACAGATTAAAGAACATTTTCCCCCCAAAAACTGCAATACACATAAAAGCAACTCTATCACTTTAGCAAGCCCATCAAGAAGCCTATGAAAATCAATTGCAGAAGTATAGTCAGAATTTCCCGTAATCTGGTTAAACACACACAAAAATATTTTTTGCAAGCAGAGCTTATTTTAAGCACTTATAAATTCTATAGTCATTTGGGGGCATACTTTGTGTAAGGGGAGGCGTGAACTGTTATAAATGAAAATAGCTTATTTCTACCAAAAAAAACCCTGTCAGCAGTCCTGGAAAAGAACAGTGCACCACCATCTCATGTTCTATTCATCAGTTTCTCATCACATCAGGCATTCATAGGGTGTATTTTTATAGTGTTCTCCCTAGGTTTTGAATGTGATGTAACATTTTCATTATGAGCTTGGTGCTCATTCTCTCAGGGGACTGAGGAATAGCCCTATCTGCAGCAACAAAACTCCTGCACACTGACCATTGTAAGTGTAATAACATTACATCCCAAACCCCAGTTGCAGTTAGTTTCAGCTTGAATGGACTTATCTCTCTGTCTCTCTCTGTCTCCATCTCTCTCTCTCTGTCTTTTTAAACCAAGTTCCACTGAAACCTAAAGTATCCAAATGGAAGCAAATTTTAAAGCACTTTTCCTTTCCTGTATTTTTATAGCTATTACATGAATTATTTAAATCTGCTAGATAAATTGGAGGAGAGTGTAATGAATTCACTTGCTCTTAAGGCTAGTTGAAAAGGCAGGAAGATCCCTCTTAAAAGTGCATTTTCTTTCCTGCCCTATGTGTCATACTGAACCTTTCACCTGTATAAGCTGCTTTCAGTGTGCACATTTGCTCAGTGTGTTGTTTGGGTCATAGTACTCCCCTGCATTAAGGCTGCTTTGTGCTACACAACCAAAGCTTAAGTCATCAGTCACAGTCCTAATGTAGGTGTATGCTGAGGTACTTCAGAGCACCACCATGGCTCTGACATCATCCCCACCCAGCTTCCAGTAAAGGGTAAAGCTGAGAGGCGGTGGATGAATTTCCTCAAAAAGGGAATCTGAATGCTTTGTGCTCAGTTTATGCTAGCCGTTGTGGTGGCTTTTAATCACTACCCCTTCTTGAGCTCCAGTGAGCATTCCTTAGTGTCTTCAGAGGAGCAGAGTTATTGTGAGTACTGGATACTCACGACATGCCCAGTTGGGTCTGTCTTTCCTCAAATTTAGTGTTGGATTTCTGTGGACAACTAACAAGATGACTGAAATATTTTCTTTGGTGTTCAAACTTAACATACTTCAAAGCCAACAATAGGGCAATGTGAATGGCCCTTATGCTCCAACTATGGGTGCTGCCTTAGTCAGGGGGGCACATGCCCCCCCCAGCAGAGGGTCCCCTGCAGCCGATTGTGAGATAGCTGATCAATGCAGCCACTTCCAGAAGTGGCCAGCACTCCTCAGCTGGTGCTTGCAGGGGGGGGCACTGGTGCTCCCGCCTGCCCCCCCTGCCTATCGCCTAAGTGACAAGTACAGCCGATCGGGGGTGCACCAGCACTCTCAGGCGGTGCATGTGCACCCCCAGGCCCCCCCTACACATTGCCACTGGCTCCAACCCATCTTTTCTTACCTGCATGGGAAAAAGCAGGCACAGGCATGGCTGCACAGGGTACATTCCAGCTTTCTATGAGTGTTCCTGTTCACTGTGAGCGGCCTCTGTGGGCATTGTTCCTCTATCTTCTAGGAAGAAGAGGATGCTCCTTGAATATATTGTTTGGGATGTGGTTGCAATGTGATAGATCGGTTACCCATTTTTGAGGTGACTATATGGAATATTGGCCTAAGAAGTATTCCATAAATGTAACCTGCTTCCTTTTGTGACTCTGTATGTTATGGTATTTTCTGATATGCATGAGCTCCAACTGTATGATAAAGCAGCAATAGTCCTCAGAAATTCCAGCCTACTGCAGTATCAGAAGCAGTGCCTGCCATGGATGAATATACAACCATTATTCACTAGGGAAGTATTTCCTAAGATCCGTGGATTTACTCCCCGCCATAATACGATCAGCCACTGTCACACCTTGCCCTCTGTACCCCATCTCCCAATTCAGCCACCATCAAAAACTGTGGCCAGAAATGGATATTGGCAGCAATTGATGGTCATGATTTACACGTCATCCCTAAGAACATGTTGTGCCCCCTCTCCCTTTCCAGGTGCCCCAGTATGTAGTACATGAACATGATCTGGGATCTAGCCAAGTAATCACAGAAATCATCATCACCAGGACATGTTGTGACAGAAATTACTATTTCTGACTAATGTTAAACATTTAAACAAGCAGTAAGCTTCCCTGCTGAGGACTTTTGTTGAGGGCAAGAGTGACGATTATAATGCAATATTTGTGATGATTCAGAAGAAATGTCTTTTTGGAAATGTAAGAATGTGCCAGCTCCCTCAAGAATAAGAAAAGGAAAGCACAACAGGAATTAAGAACACAAACCAGCTGGGAGAAATAGTGATGCAGCAAGCTGCATCCACTTATAAAATTGCTACTCTACGGGTGAAAGCACTTTTCCATTTCTTAGCAGTGCCCTCTCCTTTCCTCCCCATTTCCCTATCCTTTCAATGACTTTATTTCTTTCTGTTTAGTACACCTGTTCTCTGCAAATTCATTCATAGCATCTGATGAAGTAGGCTATCGCCTACTCATGCCTCTCTGAATGAGTTAATCTATAAGGTGCCACCCTGTTATGCTTTTTTACTACTTTATGACATGGAATTACACGCCACCCTGTTTTGCTTTTTGACAAATTAATTTCAATTTAATTTTCAGAAATTAAAGCATCAGGCAGACGACAGGGTAGAAAAGCATCTATAGTCTAACTTAACCAGAGATGCATAAGATTTCATGAGCAACAGCTCACTACATCAGATATTAATGTCAGGATCAACAATACAAATCTTATCTATTGAGAGTTAAAAAAGAACATGCCAAGTTCCTTTCCAAGATAAGCTATTAGCTTAGCATTTCCTGGGATCAAGCTGGAGAACAGGACTGGATTTAATGGCCCAGGAGGTCCCCTCTAATCCTATATCTGTAATGTGTGGAGCAATGTCCATTTCTTCTATATTATTTAGAGCTTAGACTAACCCTCTGTTTGGCCTCTGCCCACTGTACCTTGAGCAGAAGGAAAAAGGGGATGGGAAATTGCTGTGGGTGAAATTAGTGAACCCATGACTCAAGGTAGAGACTTTACATACCATACTACTAAACCAGTGGTTTTCAACCTTTTTTCATTGGCAGATCCCTAAATATTTTTGAATGGAGGTTTGGACCCCATTGAAAATTTTGAATGGAAGTGTGGATCCCTTTGAATTCTAAGTATGGGTATTCACATACTTTTGATTAATCATAGTCAACTTTCACAGAAACATTAGACAGTCTGCAGTCTGCCAGGGGTCCATGGACCACATGAAAACCACTGTACTAAACTATGACTCCAAACTGTCTATAGGTTTTGCAGAAGTGAGCCAATAATAGGCCTCTGCAGAGAACCCAAGGCTGACATTAGAGAACATGTTTAACCAAAACAAATCTTTTGGGGTTATGTCACACAGAACAGATGAAGCTCTGAAGTTTCAAAAAGAAATAAAAAATAGAAAGTGAACACTTGTCTGAATAGCACCATGACAGCAGAGAAGCAGATCCTCGATGGGCAGTCTAAACAAGCTTCAAACTTCTACTCAGACTTCTGATGGAAGCAATTCCATTATCTTATTTTGCCAGGTTCTCTTTCTATGTGTGTTATTGATTACTGACTAGACAGCAAACTCCCTGACTAACTGTGTGTGGACCAGGAACTTATGAACAACTTAAATATGTAATACAACTCCTAGGAACGATATCAATTCATCTCACCAGTGGCAGATTTGCAGATGAATCAGCAACTCTTTTGTCACGGCCCCGGAGCTGGCGAGCCAAGCTCACGGTTGTGGTCACGGTGGGGCAGCCAGGTGGTGGCAATTGGAGCGGACAGGCGGGAGTTTTTGGCAATGGAGTACCGAGTGGCACGGAAGCGTGATGTTTTCTTAAAATAAGAGGGTTTATTCGACTTATGCTTTTGAGGCGTAGGCAACATAATTCTTCAGTTACAGTGGTGTGACGAACAAACAACAACACAGGGGTCCGTTGGTCCACAGGATTCTTGAGCCAAGCCCTTGCTATCTAACCCGGAGGCTAGGGGCGGCTGCCTGGCTCAATAGTCCTAGGACTGGTCAACGGCTCATAAAAGGAGTGAACTAACATACAGTACAATGAACTGTAACTCGCTGAAGATAGTCAGGTGTGACGCCAGTCCCGAAGGACGATCGGATAGCTGAGGTGATTTCCGAGGTCAAAAGCCAGGTAAGTCGTCGTCAGTGTTTTGAGGGTGATCCGAAAGCGAAGTCAGAGTCCAAGCCAGAACAGTCCAGTAACCAGAGAATCAATCAATGCAACCAGACCGAGGTACGAAAAGCAGCGAGAGCCCACGCTGGAGGAGACCTAACTGAGGGACAGTCCCTACGGAGTAGCCTCTGTCCTCAGTTGAACGGATCTCCCCCCGAGGGAGGGGCTCCTTAACCTTTTATAACAATTTGGTGGCCAATTAGAATGTGTCCCTCAAAGAACTTTCTAGCCGAATGACATCATGCTCTTAGCTGACTGAGCATGTGTGAGCCTGAGCTCTCCACTGTTACCAAGCATGCGCAGGGCTGAAAAGTAGGTCAGCCTGACTGACAGCTCTTGGGGTCGCCCAGGGGACACATGCTGGGTGAGCCCAATGGAAAATTCCATGAGCCTGTCTTGCGCATGTCAGCTTTAATTCTCTCTGCATTGGCAGCATTCAATCAAAATTTTCCTTGACATCTTTCATGCCTTCAAATGTTTGCTTTTCAATGCACAATTTGTTTGTTCTACACAGTTTCCAATGCACAGCCATAGCTACTACCATATGATTTGTTCCAAGTTCATGCCCGGAGTTTACCTTTCTTTTTATCTATCCCTAGCCTGAGACATGATATATAGGAAAGACCTCTGCCAGGTTTGGCTGAAAAAATTCTAGGTCCTAACCCATATGTCTAAGACAACTTCCTTGCTCTGTGACATCCCTCAGTCCCTTTCAGGAGTAATCAAGAAGTAACCCCAAAAAAGGGCACTGCTCCTAACAATAAAACAATGCTTCCTCATAAGCAAGAGAAACCTTTGTCTCACATAAGGGAGTAATACCAGAAAGAGGATATGTATGTCCCCCAGCAGTAATTAAGTATTCCTCCTTCTCAGCACTTAGGTATACAGATTTATTCTCACTGGCCCAATTAATAGTGCTAAGTGCCCCTGTTTCCAGCCAAGTACAAACTTGCTGCAGTCACTAATGCTCATATGTGCTGCAATCTTAGGGAGTGGCAACCAGGAGAGAGGAATGCTAGCCAGGAACTGAAAGATTCAGCAGCCAGATTTGAGCAGGTTGTCACCCCAACTTTTTATGGACTTTGGGCCTTAGCCAGTAACATAGGACCTATTTGCATGGGTGACTGGTGCCTCCTGAGTCTGGGGGGGCACCCGCAGAAGCTGGCGGGGGCAGAGCTGGCAAGCTTCTGCAGACACCGCCACCAGCGTTGGCAGCAGGGGTGCCCCTGTTGGGGGGGCATGTGCCTCCCCCTTCACGCCTGTGTCCTCTCTACGCGTCGCCTATGCCTACTTGCTACAGTTAGAGGGTAGCTCTGGAAGAGACTATGGGAACTTCTCTAATATGGGGACTGCCACTATAGGGGCAAGGTCCTGCCAGAGACACCAAAGATTAGCTGAGGGCAAGAGAATATGCATGAACAAGAAGTAGGGTTCCTGGACCTCACAATGGAGATGAGGATTCTCCTATCTTTCACCTGTGCTAAGAATGACTTGCCCCAGGGCATGCATCATAAAAATAATCTGTTATACTAACCTTCTGTGTAATGAAGGGAAGAGATAGCTGTTGTGACCCTCAGAATGAACATAGCTGAGAACAGGTATGTCTGGTTAAATGGAGAGACCGGGGCACAGGGCTCCCTACAAAAGCAGGGGTTGGTGGCTCTCCCCTGCTGTGGCCAAAGTTCCTGCTAGGTCTTCCCCATCTATCATGGGTCAGGATAGTAAAGGAAATTAGATAACATACTTTAGTTGGAGGAAATGAATGTCTTTCTAAACATAAGCAAGTTTGCCAGTGAGGTTCTATGAGTGAGGGCTCTCTGTTACTTCACACCTCAATACCCACTTATTTCCAGCTTCAGACACCAGACTAAAGGTCACCAAATCTGTACTTGGCTACTGGTACAAAAGATGCCTCATGCTCTTGGAGGCATCTTTACCTGCCTGCAAAGCTCTTCCACCACTTTCCTAAACCCCTCCATAGCCATTTTCTAACCTATTCCTCACTTTGTTGGTGTTCAGATTAAGAGATATAGGGTCAGGCTGAGACTTCATGCAAGTAGTAACATTTTCTCTCCAAACATGAGTATAACTGACTCTTACTCACAGTACGAAATTTACACTTTTGTCAATGTGTGGGGCCTGATCCTCCCCCATGCAATTCAGTGGGAGTTTTGAACAGTGACTCAAATGAGTACAGCACTGACCGGTGTTGACCAGACAACAGTGTCTTGTTTCTAAACAGCAACACACAGTCTCTTTTAAATATCAGTGGGTTAAAATATGGGTAGGCAAGATGAGACTCTTGAAATATAAATTGCTGTTCCCCTCTAAAAGGTTTTTTGAGTTCCCTAGGCTGATGAATATCCTAATTATATTCAAAGGAGATAAAAAACAAAACTCAAATCTAAAGCATGTCGGAGTGCTATTTTGGGGATCACAAAATATGACTATGTCAAAAGCCTGTTTGCTGAAGCAGTATCTGAAGAACATAATTCTTGCTCCATCTATGATGCTCCCTGTCAATATCTAGCAAAGATTTTGAATGAAGTAGTATGTATAACAGTGTGTTTTTTTTCCCAGATACCGAGTTTCTGCTTCATTATTGAGACACTTCTTCTTACACAGCAAGTGAGGAATGTGTATCTTTTGTAAAGTAAATGATTCTTATTAATTATTTATATTGCCATAGTGCCTAGGAACCACAGACATGGATTTGGATTCCATTGTGCTCAGCACTGTGCAGATACAGAATATTAAAGATAGTTGAGCAGCATTAATGTAAAACTGGTATGACTAAAACAAATGTTCTTTTCCTCTATTCCCTCTTGAAATGTAGAAGTTAAAGAGATGCTATTGAATTATTGAAATTTAATAATTTTAAATCTAATCAGGATTCATACCTAATCCTTGCTACACTTCTATATTTCACTTCAGTTCAACAACTACAACAAAACCAGACTGGAGAGATCATAGAATGATAGAAAATTAGGATTAGAAGGACCTCAGCAGGTCATTTAGTTCAAACCCCCTGCTCAGAGCAAGACTATGCTCAACTATATCATCCCAGCCAACGCTTTGTCTAGGCAGGTATTAAAAACCTTGAAAGATAGAGATTCCACAACCTCTCTGGGTATCCAATACTTCACTACCCTAGTAGAACATTTTTCCTAATATCTAACTTAAACTTCCCTTGCTGCAACTTGAGACCATTGCTCCTTGTTCTGTCATCTGCCACCACCAATTACAGTAAACTACTCATTTTTCCTTTCAGATTGTTAAGTGTGAGTGTTTGGGTTAGGGATGTATTTGGTAGCCATGTTGGTCTGAGACAAAAAGAAATGCAAAACGCAAGAATTCTTGGTTCAGAGATGATACCTTTTATTAAACCAACTAAGAAATCACAAAAAAAAATCTTTTTCTACAAGCTTTTGGGTTTCAAAAATGAAGTTTTTATGGGGATTTTTTTACAATGTATAATTTTCCCTGAGCCTGAGGAAGGGTGTATGTGCCTGAAAGCCTGCAGAAAGAGATATATTTTTTTGTGATTTCTTAGTTGGCCTAATAAAAGCTATCATCTCTGAACCAAGAATTCTAGAGTTTTCATTTCTTAATGTTTGGGTTATCAGTTCAACAGAAGAATGATGATTTGTTTAATGAAACAAGCTATATGAATTTTGTTTGGTCCCAGATTTTACAAAACAGAAATCTGAAAAGACATTTGGCCTGACACTTACTTTTAAACTGAATTTGAAGAACGTAATTCATGCCCCCACTTTCCTGTTAATACATGAGTTTACCTTCTATGATATAGGGACCAGTCATGCTTGCACAGTCAAGGACAGTAATAAACATAAGACCACATTTATTTATTCTAAAACAAGATTCCCGCCCTCCCCCCCCCACCATTCATCATGGGGAAAATAAAGCCTTGGGTTAGAATTGAGTATCAGGCTGTTCCAGCTGGGAGCTGTGAGGAGCAGCTGTGCTGGAAGCCCAGCTGAGGCAGGGACAGCATCAGAAGCATGCAGACTCCTTCCAGCTCTGCTCCCGACCAGCAAAGGATAGGAGGGTTGGGGAGCCATGCAGGGAAGAAGAAATCTGCATGCTGCTGCTATGGTCTCCCTGCACAGCAGCTTTCCCTGAAGTGTTCAGACACGCAGCTGAGGCAGGTATGGGGGAGCCCCAGAACCACTCCTGCTCCATATTGTAGAGAGCAGCTGAGCAGAGAGCCCTGTTCTGCAGCACGCAGATTCCTCCATTCAGTCTGCTCTTGGGCAGCAGGGGAGACAGAAGAGGGGGGAATGAAAACAGGGCAGGGAAGGAGAAACCTGTGCTTGCCCAGCTGGGCTTCCAGTACAGCTGCTTCCTGCAGTGTGGGGCAGGAGCAGCTCTGAGGCTTCACCTGCACCTAGATCAGCAGGGAAAGCAGCAGAAGCAGGAGAAAAGTGGTGGGGTAGTGGGGTGGTCTCCAGAGAGGTAATACTTTTCCTTTCATCTGCTTTTCCCCACCAGCTGCTCCCCCAACCTCCCCACCTGCCCACCAGCCCCTGCTTTTCCCACCACGTGCGCCCCTGCTGTTTTCCTGCTGCAACAACAGAAGGAACAAATTTAAGGTGACTACCAATAATTAGATTCTAGACCTGAGAAATGATAACAAATTTATAATTTTCCAGATCTAGACTAACTGTTGGAGGGTGGTCTTAAATTTGAAGTCATGGTGGATTCAGATAAATATAGTAATCCCTTTACCATGGAGCCAATGGAGGTAAAACATGAGAGAGTAAGAAGAGCTTGATCAGGGCACCTGGGACATTGTTTGATTTTTGACTGCAGCAAGGATGAGTGCAAAGGGAGGAGCAGAGGTACAGAAAGTACAAGTGATATGGAAAGAAATGTGGTTATGATTAAAGGGGGACCTCAGTGAGAGATCAAAGAAAGAAAAGTGCTTTTTGTAAAGAAGGTCCAGGCCTAGTGACAGACATTCAAAAAAGCCAGAGCCTGAATTGATTCAATCTTTGCAGGCTAATCTAACCTGTGTAGACTGAACTGATTTGCAAGTGAAAAGACATTCACAGCTGATTCCAGGAATGCAAGCACATGCCTACAGAGGCTCAGGCTAGAAGCCAAGAGACACTGAAGCATCTCTTCCTTCCTTTCCTCAGCTGCCACACAGCTGGAGGAAAGTGGACCTGGGAGGCATAGCCAGGCCCCCAGCAGGCAGCTAACTATGATTGCAGATGGGTTTAAACCCCCACCCAGCCAGGGCCTGCCTGAAGAGGGAGGAGGGAAGCATCCCTTGCCAGGCTTGTCCCTGAGGCCAAAACACTGGCCCAGGCAGTGCCTCAGGCAAAGAGGGGCAGGGGCAGGATTAAACTCCCCTGTCTCCCCTCTTTGGCATGGTAGGGGGACCCCAGCCAGGATCTGCCTGACTTTCTCCCCTGCTTGCTGCTCACGCGGTGGGGAGGCTGGCCAGAGTAGGCCAGCATGGCCCCATGTTGTCTGTACAGAGCATACAGTGTGAATTAAAAACAAGCAGGAATCTTATCAGGGGATAAGGCACAATGCCACATTTATTGAAACACAAAACATAAAACATGCAACATGGAAAGAATAAAGAACAGTAAGGTTATCTGCTTCACTCATTCCCATGCATACTCACACATTCATTCATACAAAAGAAACAAGCACACACAGAGATAGTTAGAGAGTCCTGCAAAGGTTAAGGCGTTAACAAGTTCTAAAGTTGCTCAGGTCAGTCTGGTGGCCAGCCAGACCAAACATGAGGGAGGAAGTCAGGTCTTGTTGGACACATCCACAACTCCTTCTTGCAGGTGGACAGACCCAGAGCCTTTTCTTTGTGTTCATTCTTTATAGCGATAGCTGTCCATACAAGGCTATGGATTTCACTGAGTCGGACGTGAAGGTCATCCTCTTTTTCCTGTTGGCAGGCTGGGATTCGTAGGACATGATCTTCTGGTTTTCCAATCTGCAATCTTGGGGGAGGGAGGGTGTTGTTGCTTGCAGTATTCAGCCGTCAGAGTGAAGCATGATCTAGTATTTAGTAATCCTTAACTGCTGACTTGACGTCGCTACAACCTTTAAACTGTTAAAGCACAAAAGGCTATTTTCACCTGCTGCAAGAGGACTGTCTTCCTTCACGTTGTCACATACATACATCATTCACTCTTTCATTACCTCTTTTTTAATGTCCCAGACATACCACAGACCTTACATAAGCCTTTTCCTTACACTACATTTCAGTTCTAAAATCATGAGACCAATAGATCAAATATATTTATGCTAAGCAACAGGAAATTTAAAATAGATGGTTAATTCCAGAACACTAATAATGACTGATTAAAATATTATAAAAAGTAAATCATACAATCATAGAAGTAGGGTTGGAAGGGACCTTGTAGATCTTCAAGTCCGACCCCCTGCCTGGGCAGGAGAAAAACTGGGCTCAAATGACTCCAGCCAGGTAGGCATCAAGCCTCTTCTTAGAGACCCCCAGGGTAGGAGCCAGCACCACTTCCCTTGGAAGTTGGTTCCAGATCCTAGCCACCCTGTGAAGTAGTTCTTACGGATGTATAATCTAAACCTACTCTCCAACAACTTATGGCCATTATTCCTTGTTATGCCAGGGGGGGCTAGGGGAAACAAGGTCTCTCCCAAACCCTTCTGGTCCCCCCTA
>NW_017729032.1:129467240-129467903 GCF_001723915.1 Gavialis gangeticus
CACATCTTAGTGTCATCAGCAAATTTGAACAGCGTGCTTTTTACCCCCTCGTCCAAATCACTGATGAAGATGTTGAAAAGCGCGGGCCCAAGGACTGAGCCCTGGGGGATTCCGCTGCCCACTCTCCCCCATGTTGAATATGACCCATCCACCACCACCCTCTGAGTACGACCCTTCAGCCAATCTGCAATCCATCTGACTGTGTAGGCATCAATGCCACAGTCACCTAATTTCTTAATAAGGATGGCGTGGGAGACGGTGTCAAAGGCCTTGCTGAAGTCCAGAAAGACTACATCCATGGCAACACCTGCATCCAATGCTTTTGTGACCCGATCATAAAACGCAAACAGGTTGGTCTGACATGACCTGCCCCTAATGATACCGTGCTGGTTGCCCTTGAGCATCATCCCTGAAGCCGGCCCATCGCAGATGTGCTCCTTGAGGATCTTCTCAAAGAGTTACCCTGAGATTGACGTAAGACTGACGGGCCTATAGTTGCCCGGGTCCTCCCTCCTCCCTTTTTTAAAGATGGGGACCACGTTGGCTATCTTCCAATCATCTGGCACCTGGCCCAAGCACCATGGGTAAAGCCGTGCCAAGGGCCCTGCAATAACTCCCTCAACACCCTGCAGTGAAGAGGATCTGGACCCGCTGATTTGAAAA
>NW_017729032.1:129472903-129473295 GCF_001723915.1 Gavialis gangeticus
CTCCTCTGACCCCATTCTGCTGGCAGAAGATGTGTATTGCTCCTTGACATAGAGCGCCACCCCCCCCGCCTTTCCTTCCTTCTCTATCCCGCCTGTAAAGCCTATAGCCCCTAATGCTAACTGCCCAGTCATGGGATGAATCCCACCACATTTCTGTAAGCCCTATTAAGTCTGGGTCTGAACTGGCTATTCTGTTCCTCCTGTTTTTTCCCCTATACCAATGCTCATAGTAGTTAGGCAAGGCCTTAAATGCCTACATGCGTGTGCCACCCCCGATTTGGGAGACTGTCCAGACCCCTGTCTCTTACCTGGGCACTCCTTGCATTTGTCACCTGTCTTGTCCAGGTGGTGTCTCCTTGTCTTCCTGCAGCCCCCTCCCCCAGCGAGGCTAG
>NW_017729032.1:129473306-129474574 GCF_001723915.1 Gavialis gangeticus
GTCTGAGTGGAGGCCTCAGAAGAGCCCATGGCAGGCGGCAGTGCTAGGGCAGGGCCCCTGGCAGCCATGGTCCGCATCTACACCATGTCTGCAGAGCTGCGCCTACTGCTTATGCTAGCTGGAGGTGCTGCTCTGGGCAGCTACCTTGCACCTGCCTTGTGCGAATGCCGGCGCACCCTTACAAAGTGTGCCTGTTTGTGCGCGGCTCAGGAGCACAGCTCCCTGTCAGGTGAGCTAAGAGGGCTCCAGAGAGCTTCCCCTTCAGATCCACCTCAGCTGCGCTGTACCCTCTGCCCCACTTACTTTAGGGGGAATCAGGTGTTGCTGCCCCCATCGCTGTCTTCTCTGCAGCTGCTGCCTTCACTGCCGAGGTAAGGGGGTAGATGTGTGGCACGTGCACCCTGCTCCCTCTGTTTCTGCTCCCCAACTGCCAGGGGAATTTCAAACTGTGGGCTTTTTAAAACCCGCAGTTTGAAATTCCCGCGGTTGACCCCTCAGCCAATCAGGCCTTCCGGCTAGGCCGGAAGTGCGTGCCGGCGGCCCCACCCCCTACCGACCCTCCCGCTGGGATCCCGGGTTGGCAGGCAATACCACCCCAAGGGACTGGCCAGAGCTGCCCCCCCGCTTGGGGGAAAGACCCCCGCTAGATCCCCCCACCGCGGTCTGCCTGCCCGCGCGTGGCTCGGGAGCGCAGCTCCCTGTCGGGCGAGCTAAGAGGGCTCCGGATGGAGCCCTGTGATTGTGTACCTAATCACAAGATTAACTTTATCTTAATGGCTTAAATAATTCATTGTATAAAAAGAAAAACAACAATATAAGTAATTATAGCTACTGCAATACAACACCTTCCATCCACCCAGGGCTGGGCTTGTGGCTGTAGCTTGGGCTGCTGGGGATGTGCCAAGCCGACCTGTGGGTGCTGCTGAGGGTAAATGCAGAGAGACCAGCCTGGGCTGGACAATGAGGGCTGGGTGCTTTGCAGCAGGCTGGGGCCATGGGACCTGTGCAGTCAGATTGTTCAGGCTCCTTGTGCTCAGGCTGGGCAGGACTGTCATGGAGCCACAGCCAGTTGGGAAGAGCCCAGTGGGACTGGCCTGGGCCAGGCCATGGTGGCAGGGCCCTTCCCAGCCAGCTGCAGCTCCTTGACAGCCTGGCTTGGTGGCATGGGTGGCATCTGGCCAGGCAGTAGGTGCCCAGACCAGCTCAGAGGTGCCAGTGGGCCCCGAGCCCAGCAGCCGCCTGTTGCAGGGGTTTGTGTACCTGAAGCT
>NW_017729032.1:129474775-129482721 GCF_001723915.1 Gavialis gangeticus
GGGGTGGGGAGGGAGGTGGGGAAGGATCTGTTCTGCCTCTCTCACCTCCAGCTGCTGCTGCCTTTGCCCTGCCCCTGCCATGCTGCTTTGGGTGGGCAGGCAGAAAGCCTGGCGGCTTCTGCCAAGTTCATGGAGTTCTTACTCCAGCTCCTGAATGTCTTGTGTCCACTCTTGCCTACCCAATGCTATAAGCAGCCCCTGCAGGTAGACAGAGTGGGTGGAAGGGGTCTGAGAGCTGGAGCCAGAGCTTCATGTGCTGGGCAGAAGCCACCAGGCTGAAGATTCCACCTGCCTGGAGAAGTGCTGTGGCATGACAGGAGCCATAGCTGGAGGTAAGAGGATCAAATAGCCCTGCCAGGCCCAGCCAGCCCACAGCTTCTCCTTGCCTTCAGTGGCTCCTCCTCCTCCCACTCCTGCCCCTGATGAACTGCTTTGAGTGGTGGGGGGTGGGGGAAGCTTCAACCCAGCAGCTTCTGCCCAATGCATGCAAATCCAGTTTCAGCTCTCACCTGCCTTCCACCCACTCCACCCCCACACAGGGGCTGCTCATTGCGCTGGGTGGGCGAACTGAGTGGAAGTCAGCTGGACCTGGAGCCAGATCACCAGGCAGAAGCTGGGCAGAAGCCATCAGGTTCAAGCTCCCTCCCCATCCCTGAACAGCACAGCAGGGGTCCAGCAGGGGCAGAAGGAGGAGGAGCCACCGGAGGCAAGGGAAAACTGTGTGCTGGCTGGGCCCAGCAGAGCTGTTCTGCTCCCGTCACCTCCAGATGTGGCTCCTGCCGCGCTGCACAGCACCACTCTGGGCAGGTGGAAGTTTCAGCCCAGTGGCTTCTGCCCAGTGCATGGAGCTCTGGCTCCAGCTCCAGCTGCCTTCCATCTGCTCTGCCTGCTTGACATGATGAGCAGCTCCTGCAGGTGGAGTGGATGGAAGGAGGCCAAGAGCTGGATCCAGAGCTCCATGCACCAGGCAGAAGTTTCCCACCCACTCACCCAGAGCAGTGTGGCAGTGGCAGCTGGAGGTGAGGGAGGCAAAACAGCTCTGCTGGCCTTGGCCATTGCACAGCTTTTGGTGGGACTGCACAGAACAGGGTATGTGGCAGTGGCTGTGGGCACATGAGCCCCCTGTTGTGGGCACCTGCCAAACTTGGGGCCTGCCAGTGCTTCTGAGCCGGCCCGGTCAGCCCACGGCCTGGCCAGTCACCACCTGTGCCACCTGGCTGAGCTGTCAGGGAGCCACAGCCAGCTGGGAAAGGCCCTGCTCCAACAGCCTGGCCCAGGCTGGCCCCACCAGGCTCTTCCCAGCCAGCTGCAGCTCCATGACAGCCCTGCCCAGCCGAGATGCAGGGAGCTGGGAACAATCTGGCTGCATAGCTCCTGCACCCCCAGCCCAAGCCACAGCCTGCTGGGAAGGGTCCAGTCCCTACAGCCCAGTCTGGGCTGGCCCCTCTGCATCCACCCTCAGCAGCAGAGCCAGCCTGGCTCAACCCCACAGCCCCAGCCCCAACTGTGGGCACGGCAGGTGGATGGTGAGGCCATGTTGGCCAACTCCAGCCATGTCCCTGCTCCTGCCACTGGAGTGGGGAGGGAGGGAGGGAGGGAAAAACCTGACAGGGACTGCTTCGCCCTAGCCAGGCAGACTCTGGCTGCTGGTGGGGCAAGAGCTGGAGGGGGAGATTAAATCCCCCTCCCTCTCCCCATTTGCTTCAGGCTGTGGACGGGGCTGGCTATGCCACTGCTGCCACTTGAGCAGCGAGGTGGGAGAATGCCTGACAGGTGCTGGTACACCCCAGCCAGCTAGGCCCCAGCCAGCTAAACCCCCTCCCTGCTCCCTTTGCCTCAGGGGGCCATGCTGGGCTGGCATCTGGCCATGCCCCTGCCCCTGCTCCAGCTAGAGAGCAAAGAGGTGAGGCTAGCTCTGCTCACTGAAGCAGACAGCACAGCCCAGCCCAGGGCTTCAGAGCATGCTGGGGGACTCTTGTTTAACTTAAATCAGGAAGGGGTCTGTGACAAATGTGCCTCTTTGAGGTCCGTCTACTGGTGACCCTGCCCACCTGTTATGAGCCAATCACCTGCCTTCTCTCCTGCTATGCCTTGTTGTTAATTGCTTAATTAGAAGATGTTAATTAAGTGGGAGGCTGCCCATTTTACTGCCCCCTTGCATAGGGGGCACTATCTGTGGCTCCTTTCCTGCCCTTACACTGCAGCCCAAGCCTCACAGATGGTACTCACATCAGTTAGTCCAGGCCTTACTATATTCTGGCCCCCTTGTCCTCCCTGGGCTCTCTGTGGCCCTGCTTCACTGGGCATTCATCAATGCTACCCCCCTCTCTGGGGTTTCTTCCTCCACCCCCTTGGCTCTAGGGCTTCTCTCACTCAGGTGGGCTCAGGTGGCCGGAGCTGTACCTGGCCCCAACTCTCCTCCTCAGGGTCTCGAACCCCCACCTGGCTCAGGAGACCTTGGTCTTACCTGGTCTCCAACTCTACACCCCTTCTCTGGGACTGGGGTCCATACACCCAAAAATGCTGCACCCTCACAGGCACCAGGGTCAGAGCACCGCAAATGCTGCATCCTCACAGGAGCCAGGGTCCCCATGCTGTTGTGGGCCCCCTATGAGGCCTCCTCCAACCCCTAGTAGCTTCACCCAAACCACCAATTGTAAACAGTAAACAGAAAGCTCAAGCCCCTAGGCTGTAACATAAATTCAAGCTGTCTGGCTATAACAACATTCACCACTCCAGGGTTTCTCTATCTCACCTTGTTCAGTCATTCAGGCTCTATCCTTTTCCTCACTCCAGCAGAGTTCCTACCCCTATAACTGCTGGCAGGGAACTACCTGCCTGGCCTCAGCCTGGGTTAAAAAGGGGAGCCAGGCCCTGCCCCTTCCGGTCAGCTGACTCCCACTGGTTACCCTGGCAACCAGCAGCTGGGCTCCTTACTTATTGCTCCACAAGTAGGAGGCACCTCAGTGCCCTGCTACAGGGTTATAAACCAGTTTGACCCAAATCAGTTAAGTCTGATACTACATTCAAAAAGGATTATCTTCATCCTGTTTCCCTTCATCATTTTGAAACTGGTTTATATGCAATGAACTTATGTTCTGTTACAGGTTTGAACCAGTTTCTGATCACCAGGGATCCTGGTTTTCTCTGATTTTAAAAAATCCCCAATTTTCAGATATAAAAGGTAACCCAAAATCCACACTTTTCCATGATTAAAATGAAATGGCACTAATAGATATACAAATAGTGTTGTTTCATTTTAATCATGGAAAAATGTGGATTTTGGGTTCCTTTTTTATGTCTGAAAATTGGGGATTTTTTTTTTAATCAGAGAAAACCAGAATCCCTGCTGCTGATGGTTTAAAACTGGTTTAAGTATAACTTCTGTCCCTAGCCCAGGAAGTGGTTGAATGGGTAGATGGAGAGTTGATTTAGAGGTGAAGGCCAACTGAAGAGGTTAGACAAAGGAAGTGGGAGACAGCTGAGTCCCAGATTGTATCAGTGGAAAGGCTGATGTCCAGAGGATGAGGACTGAGGGTAGCATGATAGCAGCTAAACCAGACCAGGGAAGAGACTAAACCTGGGAAGAGGCTAAGAAGTCCTGGATATGGTAATTAAGGGTATGACAACTGAACAAATTATATATTAAAAAGCAAGAGGGAAGACTGACCTTGGAACAGACAATACACTTTAACTGCCTATGGGCACAAACAGAAGTTACACGTCATGTGATCAGCCCCCTGTCAGCGCTCTACAGCCATGCCATGACATATGTACACAGCTGGAGAGTGCTTTAAAAGTGGCTGATCATGTGACAAATTAACCCTCATCTAACGAGGGATCAGATGAAGGCACTCCATTTTGCAGTGCCTTAGGGAACGTCTGTTTCCTAGGGCCAATCCATCCCATGATCAGGGCCCCAGTGCTGTCTGCAGAAAGGGAAGGGGGAGCAAGCTGTGGACTGGAGTTTGCCCAGCCTGAGCTGGAGGGGGGCAGGTGAATTGGAGACTCCCTGGCTCATGCCCTCCACACCCCCACCTCACCAGCTGCCTCCCTCTCCAGCTCAGGCCAGGCAAACCCCAACCTGCAGCTCACTCCTCCTCCCTTCCTACAGACAGCACTGAAGCTGGGAGGGTGGAGGGACTGGGGGAAAGAGGCTGCAGGTGAGCTCCTCTGCTCAACTGGCTCTAAAGTAAAACTTGATTTCCCCACCTGCCTCCCCCCACCGACCCAACAGGCAAATGTCTGTTGGGTCAGGGGGCCTCTCTAACTCATAGCGCTCTATGTCCACTCTTACAACACTGTAAATGAAAACTCAACTAGGGCAGCTTAGTCTTCAGTGAACCAGAGTTAACCTTACTGTAGTTTAGCTTTTTTTACCATGGGATAACAAAACGTGCACACACATTGTGCATCTGTAGTCACTGATACACAATAAGTCGTTTGTCCTTTTTTTGACTTGCTATGATTAATTTGTTGTCCAGACCATTTGAGACACTTTGTAACAGAGCGTAAAGTAAATGTGATGGAATGAAGTTTAAAAGGATATGTTGGAACCAGTAGGCATAGAAGAATAAGAAGCCCAACGCTACAACTGTACTTTAAGGGCAGAGGGCACAAGGCAAAGTAGAGCTAAAGAAAAGGAATGGGAGATCCAGGTTGATACTAATCTAAAGAGACAGAAACTGCAGAAAGGATGAACTGTGGTGAAGATATATTTTTGGTTTGGTTTTGCGTTTAATAGGTTCATATTTTCACATTTTTATTATGAAATGTTCTTGCCTCTGCTAAAAAAACCCTTAAAAATGCAGTAATTGGTGTAGTGTAATAGTGAGGGGTTGCTTCCTTTTAAAAATGTAGCTTTTCAATTGTCTTCAGGAAGCATCCTATAAGTTAATGGTGCTTCACAATGATGCTTGGAAGTCAGGTGCTTCGCAAAGCATGCCTGGCCCTGCAGGATCACTCACCCTAGTAGGCTCAGGTACTTCAAGAAGCTCACCTGGCCTTCTCTGCATTATATAACCCACCTAAAGATGGGCGATGAGGTTAAGGCACCCACACCTGCCTTACACCAGGGAGGTGATCACTCCTGGCATTTTCATGGGTACTGCTGCGCCACCAGCAACCCTACCAGGCTTTCCTGCCTTAGCACTGTGCAGTTTTAGGTCATGCTCAGAACCAGTGAGACCTCCAAGCCATCCCCATAGCTTCACCCTTACCTCCAAGGTGTTCCTGGCAGAGCTCAGCAGAGAAGTGTTTCTCCTTTGCTGGCTGATCTCAAACTGCCCTCAGCTCAGAATGGCTGCCCTAATCAGGCACCTGCCCCTCCCTAGCCAAGTCCTTAAAGTGGCAGGCACTACCAGTGCCCTGCCACAATAAGTAAATAGAATTTCTGTGGGAAATGAAACAGCCCATCCTGTTTTTATTCCCCCGTGCCCCAGCATATACTAGTAGGTGACAACTAGCTTCCAATAACTTTCAGATGCATTAATGCATAATTTTCCATTAGGATAGTGTCACTGGCAGGTTTGGATTGACTTCTGCAATTGACTAACTCAGAAAGCCAAGCCTTTTGGGGAAGATAAGCTTATAAACAGCTACATAAAATTCCAGCCTGTCTCTTCCTTTACATTGTACAGAGGTTATCAGACAGAAAAGGTTCTGTCACTTACACATACAGTTCACAGCTCAGTATGTACAGGTACAGCTGGAATTTATTTAAGAAGGGCAAGACCATCATTTTGACCAAAAATAGTAATTTCATAGAAAACTTATGCTACATACATTTTGCAGGTTCCAAAGTATGTCCTACTGAAAAGACAAAAAATATTTTTATGGAATTTAGTAGAAAATAATATTTGCAAGATAAACTCAATTTTCTCCAAATAAATGTAAATATTTTGCTTGTTTTGCTTGAAAATATGACAGCCCATGAGTTATTAAATTAATTTTTTAATTTTATTTTCATTTTTTCACACATCTGCTTCAGGACACTGTGACCTTGGGGAAGTTCTAACAATTAACCCATTCATCATAATTCATTGCACAAGACAGTATACCTCAAATGGTATGTCTGTGTCTATTTCATATGAATTTCAGGCACAATTATGAGCTGCATTTTTGTTTTTGGTGTGTAATTTAAAAAGCATATGTTGGATAACAAGAATTCTTCTGTATATTATATTTGTTAACATGCAGGTGCTGTACAGATATGTATTTTGCCTCTGAATGTGGCATGTCTTGGTTCCCAAATATTAATTGACACAAATTATTGTACTACATATTACATTTTGAAAATAACTATATTAAAATATTTAAGTTGCAAAGATGTTTGTGAATGCTAGAAATAAGGCTTCCTGTGCTACCTCACTTGAGTCCTTGTATATGTATGCATAATACCACAGTCTTTAATTTTATGACAGTGTAATATTTTTTCCTCAGAATCCCTGCCTCACTCAGTGACTGAGTAAATAATAAATATTTGTTTTTATTCTCCTTGCTCAGATTTTGACATCATACACTGTATACACACAACCCCTCCAAAACCTGCAGTGGATTCTTAATTTTGGAATGGGTATGTGATGCTAGTCTCTACAGTACTTCAAAAAAAACCAATGAAATTATCTTCAAAACAATTTTGTGAGCCTGGATAATATTATAACCTCCATTTATGAGTGAGGGCCGAAGGCAGAGAGAAATTAAGGTAAAAACCTGTCAGAAGTGCCCACTCATTTTGGACCACCTAATTTAAGACACCTAGATCCTGATTTTTTCAGTATACATAGTTCTGGCTGCGTATCTTTGGTGCCTGCCACTTTAAGGACTGGAGCAGACAGCCGCCAGGTGGCTGATTGAGGCAGCCATTTTCAAATGCAGACCAGTTATATAAAGAGGGCACTTGGCTGCTAGCAAGGGATGCAGTAACATCAGCTGCTTGGGGACCTGGAGGTAAGGGAAGGGACTATGGGGAGATGGAGGCTCCTGTTACCCTGGGTAAGACATAAAACTGCACCCTGTTGGGGAAGGGTGGCCTGGTGGGGCCCCTAGTGGCATGAAATGCCAGACCAGTTACCTCCCTGGTGAAAGGCGGGAAGGGGCATCTTATAACCCCAACCCCCCCCATCCCTGGTGGTGTTCCACCAGAGCAGGAGGAGCCCAGGCTCATTAGGAGCCCTGAGGCCGAGTCCAGGCTGGAAGAGGGACTCGGAGCCATGCCCAGGCAGCAAGGTAAAGCCTGGGGGTGCAAGTGGAGACCCTGAGAGAGAGGGGTGATGGAGAGATCCTGAGAGTGGGGCAAGTAAGTAGAGGCCCTATGAGCCCGTGGGTGAGTAGAGGCCCTGAAAGAGGGGCATAGTGAAGAGGCCCAGTGAGGGGCCAGGAGCAAAGTAGTCTAACCTTTTGTTGAACAACTCTACAACTTTCAGATAAGGGCAGCAGCAGATGCCCAACAGATTGTTCTGGGGATGACCAAGGCATGGAGAGACAAGCCCAAAGCCTGAGAGGCTGGGCGGTATGAATGTGGCCCAGGAGACAGGGCAGCATGAAAGAGGCTGGGTGAGAGCCGGCAGAGTGAATGGAACCCCGGTGAGAGAGTGGTGGTGTGAGAGTGGCCCTCTGCAGTAGTATGGTAGAGCTACAACTGTGTGCCCAGTCTGCTCTAGACCTAGGCCGGAGAGGTAACACACAGTGGAACATCTGCAAGGCATGGGGCATGCTCAGGGGTGGTCAGAGCATGCATTTATGGTCCTAGTCATCAGGATGTACAAAAGGTAGTCTCCCACTCAAGCAAGAGCTAAACTTTATTTTCATCAAGGTATGGCAGAAGAGTGGAGTAGGTGGACTGCCCAGAGACAGGGGAAGACTGGAGGTGGTGACCCAGGCCAGGAAGGTAACTGTGAGAGGAGAAGCAAAAGCCCCCTCAACTTGCCCCAGACACCACCCCCCCC
>NW_017729032.1:129483036-129486553 GCF_001723915.1 Gavialis gangeticus
CACGCCCCCCGGCAATTTACCACAGGGGCAATGAAGAATGGCAGCTGAGAAGAGAAGCCAGGGCAGGCTCGGCAGTTCCAGAGCTGCCTGAACCTGAGAATTGGTGAGCTCAGGGGATGTGGCCTTGGAGCAGCGTGGGCTATTCAAGAGACAGCTAGGGATGCAGCTGGGTCAGTGCCACGAGGAGAAAATCAAAATGCCGGTGCGGAGACATGGGCTGCAGAGGCGGGGAGTGCAAGCCCCGGGTACCAGGAAAAGAAATGAAGCGTCTGCTGGAGGACGTCGGCATGTTCACTGGGGAGCACAAACCCCAGGGACAGACAGAGGTCGGGCAGTCCCACCGGGGAACTGCAGCCCCCCAGGATGCCACGAAGAAGCAGCGAGGCTCTGGCCAGGAACACAGGTGCCGCGGTGGGGGATGAACCCGAGGGACCACAGGCACCCCTGGGCAGCACCGCAGTGAGAGAGGCACAGAGGAGCCCAGACCCCCATGCACAGGGAAGGAACAACCCCAGCTGGTGGGACCAGGGCAGCCCAACCACAGGTTAGCTGGGCCTGGAGGGGAAGGGGCCTGGGCGCAAAGGAGGTTGCCATGAGAGGGCCAACTGAGGCTCAGCACAGGGCAGCCATCCATCCCCAATGCCTGCTAGGCTACGAGGGGCAGATGAGTCCCTCACATGACTAAAGGCCCTGGGAGACAGAATCCCAGGAGTCCGTCAGTGAACGCTGGCCCTTTTCAGTTAGTGGTCCCACATCAGGGTGAGATCCAGGCTTGACACCGCAGAGGTGGTTCAGGTGCTGCTCCTACTCGCCTGTCACGTCTGTTTCTTTGATCTCTTCTTGGGAGGCAGTTCCCTGTAGGTGGCCCAAGGGGATCTCAACCCTGGGTTTCTTTGTGGGGCTCCAACCTTCCTTTTACTCCACCCTCACCACATGCACGGCCTGGGCAGACTCTGCTCATTGCAGGTCTTCCTCTTGGATGATCTCGCCTCATCCATGCCACCCACCTTGAAGTGTCGGGCCTTCCTGGTCATCAATCCTCATACAGCCATCCCTCGTCTTTGGACCGGCTCTTCGGCAACTAAAAGCTACCCCATCTAGGGTTAAGTGCAACGTAAGAACTTAACTTCGTAAGCAAGATTGCCAGCTATGTGTATAATTTTAAAGGAAATCTATTACCAAAAATATTTTGCTATAGGAAAAAAAAAAAACAGAAAAGCTCTGGAAGCCTCCTTTAAAATTTTAATATTTTTCTCATTTGACCCTGCAAGTGAGTAATCTGCTGCATTAGTGCACTTAATTTTTCTGTATTTGAGCTACCTTTGCTTCCAGTAAAGTATTTAGCTGAAATAAAAACTTGTTTTTTAGTATGCCTGCCTGACTGCCTAGCAATAGCAAGGCCATTGCAGCCTTGTCTGTCAGCCTATACTGGTGATGCAAATGCAGTACACTAAATTCTGAGGGGAAGAAAGTGTTTCCTACATTGTTGTTGAAGGATTTGCATAACATTCAGAGTCAAATTTTTATAATTGAGAGGGAGCTGTGATCTTCCCTCCCTCCTTCACCAGGGTGAAGCATAAAGGTGACCACAACATGAAGCACAGTGGAAGAGAGGAGAACAGAGAGAAATCGGAGGAATGCCAAAGGATCCACCAAAATCCCAGATTCCCTTTTTTAGCTTTATTTGCTTTAGCAAAAGTGCTATCTAATGTCTTACTTTTATCTCTAACTAGGTATTGTATCTCCAATGTATGGTCCTGGCCTGGGGATTAATGCTCTGTACCAGCAATTTTGCATATACACACTTGGAGCCACAGTGATGTAACAGAAGAAAGGATTTGTATTTTGTCTTTAACTGTACCGTTGTCAAATTTCTATTTACTGTGCTTTATAAAACTTAACTACCTACCTCACACTGTATTCCACCTCTCTAATTCAGCTGAGGAATCTCTCTCTCATCCTCTTCCTAAAGGACTAATATACTATGTGGATCCCCAGCTGGCCACAAGTCAATATGAAGTTTCCCAACCCCAAAATACAGGAATAAGTTGTTGTTTCTGATGCTGCCAGATAAGTTCATATTTTGCAGCCTTTTACTAGCAAATGTAAAATATCTGAATGTTCTTCTCTTCCAACAAACCCTCTTGATCCTTTTGTTTACCCCACCTTCTATGGTAGAGGCTCCAGGTTAAAATGAGAGGTTGAGGTTTCTGTAATCTACCTTTCCCCATCCTAGTTTTAAATCCTTTTCCTGAGTAAATAGCTCCAGGGGCTGCCATTGCTGCTACTGCTCAAAACTTAAACATAGTGACACTGACCTGATTCTTGCCAGTGTCATAACTGCCCACAAGGATCCCAATATTAGCAATGAAAACTGCCAAGAACCTAATCAGTTTTCATACAGCTAAAGCTGGGAAAGCTCTGAGCAGCAGCAGAAGCACTACAAACTGCCTGCATATTCAAGGAGGACAACTATGCATCCAGCTTTGCCCCCAGCTGGGAGGGTTTTAGCTAAACTAAAATAGTTGAAATGAGGTTTCCTTTTTAAAAAACAAAGATTTAGATTCTTCGCAGTTTGATAGCATGTGCTTGGAAAATCATCATGGCACAAGGGAACAGACTTTTCAAGCCCCACATATTCAGCATGTGCCATCTTCAGTACACATTTAACATGTGCTTTGAATAGCAGGTGGCTGATTAAGTGATAAATTGAGCTTTCTATGGCCTTTCAGTGAGTGGCAAAGCTCTCTGGAGCTCTGATTACACCTATAAACATTTCTTGTAATTAATAGTAATAATAAAAATTGTTAATGATTTACCATTAGCACTCTTCTTAGGAATGTCCCAAAGATTTTCACAAAATAATGGAAGCAAATTTGTGTGGGAAGAAGGAATTTTCATCCTATTTTGTGGGTAAGGAAGACATGACATAAAGAAGATACTTGCCCACAGTCAGGTACCAAGTCAGTAATAGAACCATGCAACAAAATATATTAATTCGTCCTTCCAGTCTCTTGTAAATATGTGAAAAGTGTTATTCATGCTGGAAGCACTTAACTAGGTAGAGATTAATTTGGGGAAAATATGTTCTGTGTAGCCTATATTGGAGATTTATTCTTTCTGGGGGGTTTTAATTCATTCAAATTTATCCAGTCTTTTGAGCACAGACAATAGGGGGTTTTCCAATATTCATCCACTTAACTGCTAAGAACTGAAACTAATTAATGAATGTCTATTCTGGCATGTGGATGGATTAGATGGATTTTTCTCCTGCTTCATTCCAAGAGTGTCTAAAAGAATTTAGTTATCACATGCTGGACAGAGCAAAGCAAGCCTGATTCATTTGGGATGGGCTAGAAAAACTGACACAGCAGCATTTCTGTATTTGACCTAAAAATACTTATGATGGCCAGCACCATTAACTGATTCATTTATTGCACTGTTGCAGAAAGGTATATCTTGGTGTGCTTATCTTTTCTGATTCAGTGATATTTCTTTTTTTTTTTTTTTTTTTTTT
>NW_017729032.1:129486563-129489547 GCF_001723915.1 Gavialis gangeticus
TTTTTTTTTTGATTCAGTGATTTTTTTTTTTTTTTTTTTTTTTTGTTAATGAATTGTCACATGTGCTTCTACCTTATCTCTTTTTTTTAAAACTGTGACAAACTATTCTTGCAATCATATCTGGTAGTGTGATACACTAGCTTCATGTCCATTAAAATCCAGGCTGTTTTGCCTTAAATCTCTCTATTAAACCATTGCTTTGAAGGAAAACAGCTGAAGAACAACAACAAAAATTACCCCTTGTTCCTATATTTGTGTTCTATATTGATTAAGCATAAAGGACAGTAGGATATTGTGAGCTAAAAGGAGGTAAAGATGCAAAAAGTGTTTCATATTAAATAAATATATAAACAACAGCTTCCCCATTAGTCTTTTTGGATCTGGTACTCTAGAAGAAAAAGTTTGCCTTCCAGTTTCTTTCATTTTCTGGATCTTCTTGTTACTAGGGCTTTTATTTGTTTTTCCCAACTGATCTCAGCCTGAAGAAACAAGAAAGGAAAAATGAAGCAAAGGGAAAGTAAAGGATTGAATGGCTTGCTAGGTTTTTATGAGAGAGAGAGAACATAGCAGACGCAAGGAGTGAAATTCTAGACCCGATGAAGATAATGAGAATTTTGCTATTAATTAACTAAACCAGGATATCTATCAAGAACTCCGGTTCTCAACCTGTACTGCACAACATGGAAAGAACAACAAAGGATAGGTTGAGAGAGAAGAGTAATAGTAAACAATAAAAGAAAAGAAAGAAAGAATTTGCTTAGGACATCATTGAACCTAAAACTGGTCCTGATAATATATCTCAACCAGCCTGGTTTTGGCTCAAGACTCTGAGCTCACCTCATGTGCTTTAAGATTTACAAGCTTCCACTTGAAATCTTATCATCATTATGCAGCTATTAACTAATTTATTTAGCCCATTGATATGTCTTTTGTTTTCTCCTTTTCTGTCATTTCTCTGCCATGCTAGATGTCCAGTTAATTAGAATAATTGACACTCGATTAACCACATTTGATTCATGAGGTATCTGATGCATGCTTTGCCCTATATGCTAGAGATGTTCAGAAGCAGCGAAGTGATTAATCAAAGACCTCCTTTTCATTGTTGACATTTTAAAATTATGGCCTGTTTGAGAATCACCTTTGATCACACTTGTGTTGCTCCTGTAGTTATGCATCAAGAACTAATGATAATAAACACATTGCATTTATATGGTTCCATCAGCTGAAGCAAAATGCAAGGAAACTATGATCTTACAAATAAATGGAAAACATAAAGAAAGGCTGAAAGAACAAGGGCTATTTAGTCTCCACTGAGGGGGGGGATTTGATAAGTCTTCAAATGAAGAAGATGGAGATAGAACTAGGAACAGCGGCTTCGAACTACAGTAGAGGAAATTGAAGTTGGAGGTTAAAGAGGAACTTTCTGACTATGAGAATGGTTAAGCACAGGATATCTTAAGAGATTGTGGAATCTCCATCCCTGGAAATTTTCAAGAGCAGTTTAGACAGTTGACTGGGATTGTTTAGTCAGGGATGATCCTGCCTTGAACTAGATGAGCTCATGAGGCTTTTTCCAGCCATGGTTTCCTAACATCTTATAAATCAGGCTGGAAAATCCTCTTTTGTCTCAAAGTTGGTGAGATTACTGCTTGGCCTTTGCTGAGCCAGTCTGGTTGGTAAGTATCAGTCAATGCTCTAGTCATTTCCAAATTACATTATTGCAATGTATAACTCTGTAGTCTACCACAGAGATTTCTACACAGTACCAATTAATGCCAAATGCCAGGGGTTGGTAACTTCTCATTCATGTGAAGGTTTTTCTGCCCATTAGTCCAGTGTAAAAAAAAAAAACAACTATTGGCCAGTTCTCCTCTGGTGCAATCTCACTAAAGCATATGCATCAGTGCAACTGAATACAGAATTTTATCTACTCACGTATTTTTTCCTTTTTTTAAAAATGTTGTACAATTTTTATACAGAAGCATATATAGCACTGGGTGACTGTAGCACAAGCCCTGAGAACTAATGTTAATATGGCACCAGAACAGGGTCAAGAGGGTACCACGCTACTGTGCCACCAAATCCATGGTTGTCCCCTTGACACTGGCAACTGGAACTAGAAGCACTGTGGGGCTGGCAGCTGGGAACTCATGTCCCTAGCCCGCCTGTCAACCTCACGCTGCTCAGAAAACACTATTATTGTGGAAGAAGATGGTGGTGCAGCCAGCAGGCAGGGGTTGATGCATACCCTATTGCAGTTGCGGCCTTGGTGGTTAGGGTGATGGGTGTGAGTCTCCTAGCTACTACAGCACGGAGCAAGGAGAGGGTCCATGTATTCATAGGCTACTGCATTAACCCCCTGGCTGCTGGTTGTGTTGACATCTCTGCCTGCAGCAGCTGCCCAGGATGCAAACCTTACCAGTTATGCCTCTTATATATACAAAATATGCTGTGCTGGTTTTTAAAAGAGTCTCATGTTAGCTTAGTATCCCACTGACCTTTTATCTAAATGTATGGTGGAATGTTTCCTTGAAACTAGCAGTATTACTTCTTTTTAAATACTTTGAATTAGATGCTAAATTTTTTTGGAATCTGTAGGTTTTACCATAGGACTGTGTTCCACACATCTGGAACACACTGCCCACTGAAGTTCATGTTTAAACACCATTTCTGCTTATAGATTTCATAGATTTCGTAGACATTAGGGCTGGGAGGGACCTCAGAAGATCATTGAGTCCAGCTCCCTGCCCAAGGGGCAGGAAGTCAGCCGGGGTCATAGGATCCCAGCAAGATAAGCATCCAAATTTCTCTTGAAGGCATTCAGTGTAAGTGCTTGAACCACTTCCAATGGCGGGCTATTCCAGACCTTGGGGGCTCGGACAGTAAAGAAATTCTTCCTTATGTCCAGCCTGAAACTGTCTTGCTGAAGTTTATAACCATTCGAACCCGTCATCCCTTGGGGCACTCTGGTGAACAATTGTTCG